>NW_028234436.1:21178336-21190836 GCF_977035675.1 Penaeus japonicus
ATAAAGAAAGGGGGAAGATTAGGAAAGGGAAGAGAACGGAGGAAGGGGAAGGGCTCCGTCAAAAGAAAACCATAACAACAACAACAACAACAATGCGTCGCCGGCATTAGTCTCACACTTCTACCCATAAAACTTTCGTCAGCGGCATTATCGCCCAGCCCAGTATCGACACGAAATTACCAACGATAATAACCGTGATAAAGATAACAATTACAGTAATAACAACAGTTACAAATGCACTTGAGGAAAATATATATGCAAGGGCTTTCTCTTGTCGTCATATTGAGCGAGTCTTTACAAAACTCCCTTGGTAATACTACGTTGTAATACTTGCATGAGGTATGCCTGCAGGCGATATCCAGTTCATTTAACTTTCATGTTCCATGTTTTCTATTTGCTCATTTATTCATTTATTTGTTTATTTATCCATTTATCTATCCATCTATCTGTTTATTTCTCACTCTCTATTTTTGACTATTTATCTATTTATGTCTTCCTATTTATCTGTCTATCTGTATATCTCTCACTCTCTCTTTTTTATTTATCTAGTTATATATCTGCCTATCTATCTCTCTATCTATCTGTTTATGTATCTATCTATTTATCTGTCTCTCTGTCTATTTACCCCTCACTCTCTCGTTTTGTCTATCTATATATCTATCAGCATTTCTATTCTACCTGACCCTTTATCTTTTATTAATCCTATAATCTATATTTATCCATCTATTTGTCTACTCATCATGTATTTTTATATATCTATTGTTATATATATCATGCTCTCTTTTTATATTCATATCTATTTTATTTTTATTTGCCTCTTTGTTTATCTATTCATCTATCTATGATTCACACACAAACACATACATACACACACACACGCACACACAGACACACACTCACAGGAAAAAAAAAAAAAAAAAAAAAAAAAAAAAAAAAAAAAAAAAAAAAAAAAAAAAAAATATAATAATATATATGTATATATATATATATATATATATAAATATATATATATATATGTATGTATGTATGTATGTATGTATATATGTATATATATGTATATATATAAATATATACAAATCTCTCTCTCTCTCTCACTAAGTCATATTCTCTCTCAGTAAATTTACGAATTAGAAAAAACTACACACATCATTACACTCCTCGATACACGTCATGAAACAATATCATAAATGCTACACAAATAATAACATTACGTCGTCATAACTTAGCTTACCTTACAGCCAGTCGTATTTTTTCATTTCAAGTTATGACGAAACATTAAAGCAATCATTTAGAAGAAAGAAAAAAAAGTTAATTCACATTTATATGAATCCATTGTAGTATCATTATAACTAATTGAATGTATATAAAATATTGATAATGTCTGAAATATTTTTTCGTGGACTGAGCAGCCTGTTTGTATTGGCAATAAATGAATGTACGTTATATTGCCAGCGGACATCAGTCGGATGGTTATCGTTAGAACTCAAAAGCTTTCGTTCAGTGGAAAAATATTAATGCTGGTGACAATCTTCATGATTTATGCATAGTAATCTTTTTGATGGATGCATTGGTAATTTGTTGCCAATATAGCTGCTCTCGTTATTAATATGAGTGAGTGCTTGCGTGTTTGCAATATGTATCAATATAGATATTGATTATATATGTGAATGTATATACTCATCTCGCTATCTATTTATTCCCTTTTCTATATTTTTCCTATTTTTGGTTGATATCTCTTCTTTCATTTCTTTATATTTTTGAATTGTTATCCGTTATATTTTTTTTCTGTCTCATATCTCTTCGTGCATTAATTAATTTCTTTATCTATCACTATAAAAGAAATTCCCTTCTCTTATCAAGTTCTATCATATTACCTTCTTCACTTCCTTTTGGGTCTATTTCTTTTACATTTATTTTTTTTTTTCCATTACTTGCTAATTTTGTTCTTTATCATCAGTATTTTTTTTTTTTACTCATTTTCTTATATTTTGTCGTCGTTTTTTCTTTCTTTCTTTGCATTTTGTCGTTGTTTTTAGTTGTTGTTTTGTTGTGCGTTAAATGTTTACTTAATTTTCTCTCACTCTTCGGTTGTTGTTTTACTTCCTTTATCATCTTTTATTTATTAGTATTTTCATATCTCTTCTCATTGCTTTCTTTCTCTCTCTATTCCTACTCCTCTTTCTTTTTCCCCTTCCTCTTCCTCTTCTTCTTCCTCCTCCTCTTCCTTTTCTTCCTCCCCCTCCTCCTCCTCCTCCTCCTCCTCCTCCTCCTCCTCCTCCTCCTCCTCCTCCTCCTCCTCCTCCTCCTCCTCCTCCTCCTTCTCCTCCTCTTCCTCCTCTTCCTCCTCCTCCTCTTCCCCCCACGTCTTCCTCCTCTTCCTTCTCCCCCTCCTCTTCCTCTCCCCTCCTCTTTAATTCTATAATAGTTTTATTGGTCTTCTTCCATTTTCTTTTCATTTCCATATTTCTAACTTTTATTCCCTATTTTCCATTATTCGTTAATTACTCTATCTTTATATATTCCTGTTCTCCGGATTTCTCTTTTCATTAGCCCCTTTTCATTCATTATTCTCCTTCTATCGGTTTATATTTAGTGATCACCTATTTCTCTATTACTCTTTTCTCTCGGTATCTTATTATTAACCCTTTTTTTCATAACTCCGTTCTTGTTATCGCTCTTCCCTATATTCCCTCTTCCATCAATTTCTTCATTTATTCCTCTTCTCTCTCAGCTGTTATCTCGTTATCACTTTTTTTCTCCATATTTCTAGTTTTCTCTCGGCTATTATCTCCTAACCCCTTTCCTCCTTCATTCCTCTTTGCTCATTTATCATTCCTTCCTTCATTCACCCTTTTCTCCCCTCGTGGCGTGTCTTAAGGAGTCACTCAAGGATATGACGAGAGAACATGGCTGGAAAGAGGAAAAGGATAAGTACGTGGGGCCGGATCCTTCTGGAGAGTCCTTTTTGTTGTGTGCCGTCAAAGAGCGGAGTCAAGATTTATGTTTATATATTTTTTTTGGTTTTGTTTTTGTCTCTATTTCTTTTCTTTTTTTTTCTCTCTTTCTCTTTTTTTCTTTTTTTTTCTTTTTCTTTCTCTCTTTTTGATATATATATATATATATATATATATATATATATATATATATATATATATATATATATATATATATATATATATATATACACATATATATATATATATATTATATATATATATATATATATATATATATATATATATATATATATATATATATATATATAATATATATTATATAATATGTATATATATATATAATATATATATATATATATATATATATATTATATATATATATATATATATATATAATATATATATATATATATATATATACATATATATATACTATATATAGATATAAAAAAATATATATAATATATATATATATATGTATATATATATATATATATATATATATATATGTACATATATTTTTTTTTTTGTGTGTGTGTGTGAGTGCGTGTGTGTCCATACAGATAGATTGATAGATATATCATCTGTCTCTCCCTTTGCCTTAGTCTATCTGTAGATATGTATATATATATATATATATATATATATATATATATATATATATACATATATATATATTTATATATAAATTTTTCTCGTCTTCTCTGTATCTATCCCTTTCTGCCTCTCTATCACCCTCTCATTCTCTCTCTCTTAATATTTCTCTCTCTCTCTCCTCTCTCTCTCTCTCTCTCTCTCTCTCTCTCTCTCTCTCTCTCTCTCTCTCTCTCTCTCTCTCTCTCTCTCTCTCTCTCTCTCTCTCTCTCTCCTCTCTCTCCTCTCTCCCTCTCCCTCCCTCTCTCCCTCCCTCCCTCCCTCCGCTGTCCCACATCCCAACCTTCCCTCTCTCTGCCTTCCCCTCTCCTCTTAAAAGAAGTAAACAATGACTGTCATGCGTGGATATTTCTTCTCCCTTTTTCATTAAGAGAGACAGAGAACACCCCCATCCTATCCCCCTCCCCCTCCTGCCCCTTTACCCTTCCCAACCCCCCCTCCTACACCTACCCCCCCCGTCACAGGATTTATTCACACGACTTTAATCACCCAACATACCCGCAGCGACAGTGCTACCAAGTCTGGCAGAGCAGGAAGCAGGGGTGACAATGCGTTTGTTTACGTTTGCGTTTAATGGGAGAGGGGGTAGACGGGAGTGGGAGGGAGGAAGGAAGTCAGTGAGGGAGGGAGGGAAAAAGGGAAGGGAGGGAAGGAGGGAAAGAGGGATGGAGAGAGAAGGGGAGAGAAAGTGATAGAAAGAGAGACTATAAAAGAATGAGAACGAAAGAACGGCCAAATTTGATTCGAAAAATATATCAGAAGACAAACCTTGTAAAAAGACAGGGAAAGGCGTTTACTGACTGAACCCTTTGATTCCAGAAGGCCATCAGTCAAATCTAAAGGGCTCTACTATAATACTAATCTAAATCGGGTATCTAATCAAGTTGTTAGAATACTTTTGTCTTGGTAGAATTTTTCCAGCTATCAGATATCCTTGACCAGAGACATAGAGTGTTGAAAGAGCCCTTTGACTATAACCAAAGACAAGTGCTAGTATAAGGTAAGGAGTTCGTAAGAGTTTCACACACTTTCTTTCCAACAAGCGTCAGGAATTACGACATCAGTCCACGAGTACCGTGAAAGTTCCCCGATGATGGAGCTGTTGTTGGCCTCTGTCTTGTTGGCGGGACCGGCTACTGTGTTTAGACGCTTCCCACAGGCAAGATAACACATACGCAGACACCTGACCAAAATGCCAGGACCCCCACGCTATCACGCACATGCCTGAGGAGTGCGCAGTCTAGACGCGAAAGACATGCCACAACATCACAACCTCCTAACTGATATGGAATGACCCGGTAAGAGGGGCTGCCTACCTGCAAGTTGGGCTTCTTTCGAGTTGAAGCCTGGACGCCCCTATACACAAACTCCAAGAGGATCAGTTCAGGCATCAGCATCACAGTAGAGTGCATGTGTTGATCAGTAAGCGGGGGATGAATTTTATCTCTATATTTCAGACAATAAGACCTTAGTTCTAATGTTGAATTCATGGATTTGGCTTCACATGAGGTCTATTAAGAGGCGAGAGAAAGAGATAGATGGGTAGATAGAGGGTTAGAGAGAGAGTAAATAGGTAGAGATAGGTATACTGAAATATTAAGAGGAAAATATAAAAAAAACTGAAAGATAAAGAGAAAAAATAGTGAAAGATACATTATTACAGAGTGGAGAGACAGATAGACAGAAAGGGAATGAAACAGAGAGAGACAGACAAATACACAGACTCAGATAGAAAGAGGAAATGAAAGAAAATAGAGGGGGGGGGAGACAGACAGAGAAAGTGAGAGGGAGGGGGGGGCGAAGCATACAAAGAAAGAGACAAAGACATCGGAGGCATATGAACTAGACAAAAAAAAAAACTGGGAAAGCACAAAGCTGTACGGCCTACAAACACTTCTGAGGAAATTGCCTATTTGGACAGAATGAAAATAAGGGAAAAAGTGACCAAGGATGCATTTCTTGGCCTTTTTCTCTCTTTCTTGCATACTCTTTTCTCTCCCTTTCTCTCTCTATCTTTTCGCTTTTTCTTTATTTATTTCTTTTTCTTTCTAGGTATTTCTCTCTCTCTCTTTCTTTCTTTCTCTCTCTCTCTGTCTCTCTCTCTCTCTCTCTCTCTCTCTCTCTCTCTCTCTCTCTCTCTCTCTCTCTCTCTCTCTCTCTGAAGATGAAAGGGCTCTTTATCTTACTAATTATCTTAATGTCGCGGCTTATATGCCTTTGAATGTAATGTTATCTTCGTCTTTACTTTTTATCTTTTCCTTTATTTTATTTTGGGAAGGTTTTGACGGGCGCTTTCAGGTCATGTTTGTTTGTTTGTTTAAGTTAATTATGGGTCTGTGTTAAGATTATTTCTTGTTAGAATATAAGGTGATGGCATGAATGTATTTAGAGAGATAGGTAAATAAACTGTGTACTAAGTGTATGTGTTCGTTTGTGTGTGTGTGTGCCCTATGTATTTATGTGCGTTCACCTCTCTCTTTCTCTCTCGTTCTCCTCTCGCTCTCTCTCTCTCTCTCTCTCTCTCTCTCTCTCTCTCTCTCTCTCTCTCTCTCTCTCTCTCTCTCTCTCTCTCTCTCTCTCTCTCTCTCTCTCTCTCTCTCTCTCTCTCTCTCCCTCTCTCCCTCCCCCTCTCTCTCTCTCTCTCCCTCTCTCTCTCTCTCTCTCTCTCTCTCTCTCTCTCTCTCTCTCTCTCTCTCTCTCTCTCTCTCTCTCTCTCTCTCTCTCAATATCCATCTCTTTTCATGTTCAGCTTCTATAAAGGCCGTTTAATCAGTACTCCTCGGCATTAGTAGCTCGAATGATCCTGTTATCACGCAACGGTGGAACAGGGGAACGGGAGGAGAAGGAACGAGGGGAACGCGGGAACGGATGGAATGGGGTTCGGGGAATGGATGAATGAGGAATAAGGGAAATGGGTGGAATGGGAAGCGGGAGAATGGATGGAATGAGGAGATATTGGAATGGGGAATGGTTGTACAGATGGAACTGGGAGCGGTTGGACGGATGGAATGGGGGAATAGGGGAATTAATGAACGAGGAATAAGGGTATGGATGGGATGAAGAGCGGATGAAATAGGGAACGGAGGTGGGATGGAATGGGAAACAGGGTTGAAGATGAAATAGGGAATATAGGGGGAGGAGTGAGAAGACAAATGAGAGAATGGAACGGGGCATTGGGAACTGGGAATACCAACGAAATACAGAGACCTAACACAGATTACAGACCAAATACAAAACAAGGATCGAAAACAAAAACCGAACACACATTACAGATCAAATAGGAGAACACAGAATACAGACTTAATACAGATCGAACACAGAACACCGACCGAACACAGGCCGACTTCGGTTTCTCTTGTTGGTTCCCTTCATGGCCGGCTGGGCTTTTGTTTTATTTACTCCGCTTTTGAATTTGTCGAAAGGAGGAAGTGGAGGGGGGAGGGGGGAGGGGGGAGGGGGAAGATAGAGGGTGAGATGGAGGAAGAAAGGGGATAAAGGAAGGGGGATAAGGAGGTAGGAGTAGGAAGGAGGGTGAGGGGGGGAGGTGGAATAAGAGGAAGGGGAGGAAGGAGGGGGAAGAGGTGGAGGAGGTAGGAGTAGGAAGGAGGAAGAGGATGAGGCAGCTGGAGAAGAAGGAAGGGATAGGAAGAGGAAGAGAAAGAGGTTGAAGTGGAAAGGAGGAGGAAGAAGATGTAGAGGAAAGGAGGAGGAAGAAAAAGGAAAAGGAGGTTGAGGAGAAGGAGGAGGAAACAGGGAAAGAGGTTGATATGGAAATGAGGTGGAGGAGGAAGAAAAAAAAGAAGAAGAGGAAGAGAAGGAGGAAGTAGAGATAGTGGTGGGGCGAAATGAGGTACTGGAGTGGAAGAGACGGAGAAAGGAAAGAGAAAGAGGGGGAAAATGAGAAGATAGAGGAAGATAATTAGAAGAAAAGGGGGGGGGGGGATAAAAGGATAAGTAAGATTAGGATTATCAAGACTAGAACCCCCCACCCCCCGCCGTCTTACGAAATAAAAGCATTGCACACAAAGAAAGAAATAAAACGACCTAAAAAAAAGCTAAGTACACAAACAAATTCCGTATAAACAATATAAACAATCAAAAGATCTACTCACACATACAAGTTGAAAAATACAGAAATATAACCACACAAACAAGAAATCAACAAGCTAAAGAAATATACCAGTACAAACAAAGAGAAGAATAAAGAAATCATCAATTCCAAGAAATCGACTCACATAAGAATTGAAAAAAATCAAGCAACTATAGGAATCAATTCACAGAATCAAGTAAACAAGGAATAAACAACTGACTTAACATGAGTGTAAAAGTTGTAGCCGCATGGATTTAGCATCACTTCGCCAAGAGAATTTTTCACGGTGTGCTTGTTTTGGTTCTGGCCTTTCGGTTCTCGAGGAATTTAGTTTTCGGAGTTTTTTTGTTTTTTTTTAGAATATCAGTTCTCCATCTTTTTCTTTCTTTCTTTTTCTACAGGATTTCGGTTCTCGAGGGTTTGAGTTTTTTCCTCACCCCCTTTTTTTTTTTTGGGGGGGGGGGGTATCTAAGATTTCGGTTCTTCTAGATTCTGGTTCACCCGGTTTTCGGTTCTCTCCTTTTCAACTTTTGGGACTCCAGTTTATCTTTCTCTTTCTCCGCTGTCTCCCACTTCTCTTATCTATCTTTCTCTTTTCCCTCTTTCGCTATTTGTTTCCCCCTTTACCTCCTTTCCGTAATGCATGCACTCTCTCTCTCTCTCTCTCTCTCTCTCTCTGTCTCTCTCTCTCTTTCTTTCTCTCTCTCTCTCTCCACTATACCCCTCTCCACATCAGACTCTTCTCTCATGCATAAAACAACTTTAATTACTGTTTGCAGGTAGTGACGCTGCATGACAGTTCTGTTACACTGCTGCATGACGGTTCTGCTCCTTTATTGCATATCGGTCCAATCTCAATACTGGATCCCAGCTCTCTTCGTTCCTGCATGTATCAGTGTATCACTTCTTGTGCAATTCTTGTGCGAGTCTTGCACAATCTGCTACTACGTGTGACACTGTGTCATCTCGTTATTCACAAATCCTAAATTTGTCTGCAATATTTTCTTTGTCAATTGTCTTCATATTCTATCTTGTCCTTCTTACTCGTTCATTACTGCTTCCGTGTGTAATGTCCTTAATAATTGTGAAGAAATTCCCATATGAGGGTGTCTGCACGTGCGACTTCAGCCTTTCCTGCTGAAGAGATTTCTTTTATTTTCCTTTTTTTCTAGCATTTCTTCACGTTTTACTTCTTTGATAAATGGTCTATCGCTTCCCTTGGCTGTTTATATCTATGCTGACACAGTCTCCAATGCTTGTTATGCTTTTCCCTCCAATTAATCGCTGAAAATACAGTCATCTACATCGTGGTTTCTGATGAATCCCCTGTGCATAGTGGACATTTTCCTTTTTTCTTGTCAAACGCTTCCAATTCCTCTTTCGGCCATTGTAATATTCCTGCACTATATCTGACAATAGACATTATTGTTGAATTCAGTCTATTTACTTTGTCATTTAGAAGCAATATTCCATGGATATAGTAGGTGTTTGTTTGTTTTTTCGTGACCAATAAAATATAAATCTTTACCGTATTAATCAAGAAGTACAATTGGCTTTATTTTTTCTTAGTTGATAACCTGCTTTGCTCTCGATACAATTATTAACAGCTGAGTCATTGTTATAACCAACAGGAGAGATGATAAGCTGTCACCCTAGAATATTCCACGTCTTATTTTGACGCGCTCCAATGACTGATCTCCTGATGTTAGTTCCGTTTCCCATTTGTTCATACTTTCCTTTAAAGTGCTAATTATGTTTCCTGCTACTCCCATCATTACCAAACTCTTCAATATCCACGGGTGTGGCACCATATCAAAGGCCAAGCCAAGCCTTAAAATCAATTTCTCAATCAGTAACTGGTCCTTCGCTACCCATGCAACCCTTCCAGTTCAAGATGTATGTAAACCGTCAGCTATTATTCCAGTATATAATTTCCACATTAGTGGAAGGCAGGTAATAGGCATGTGGTATGATATCACGGGACCGTTCTCTTTATCGTTCATAATCAATCGTTAACTAAACTGGTGTATGTCTGTTTCGTGAGCAGCAACTGCCTAGGAAATGGAAGGTCACGTGTTGCATACACATTTATTGAATATGATCCATCTTCCACACAGTCACTGAGTTTTTTTTTTTATCAGTATGGGTCATTTTGACATGTATTTAAACCGAAAGCCATGGGGTCCATCAGGAATTTTCATGATCTGTGCAAGTAAGTCTGGGTTTATACTCATGGGCCTCTGGTTTGCTTTGTTGTACATATTTTGTTCTATTTCAGTAATCCACTTTGCATTCTGGTTGTGTTTTTCCTCTGGTCCCCAAATATCATTCCAAAATTCTAGGCTTCTCTTTGCGTCTGAAATTAGGTTATCGTTTTTCTTTCTCAAAAGAATCTCTTTTTTTTTTTTTTTTTTTTTTTTTTTTTTGACTAGATTGATCGATTCCATCAGTGTGCCTTCTTATCTTTGTTGCGCTAGTTTGAATTCTTTGCTTAAGATCTCGCATAATTACGTCGATTCCTTTTGAAGTCAGCCGATGTTTCCTTTCCAGTTTCCTTTTTAGTATTTATTTTGTCATCCCTCTTATCATTATATACTGTTATCATTATCACCATTGCCATTATTGTTATTGTTAGCTTTTATTATGACTATTTTTATATTTCTTATATTGTTGTTGGTTGTGATGGGAGGGATGTTCTGTCCTGTTCTTCGTTCTCGTATATATATTTTCCCAATTTTCTCTGATTGCTAAGCATATTATATTTCCAGGAAGTAAAACAATGATAAAACAAATACCTCTTTCCCCACACCCCTTCCCCCTTCCCCCTTCCCCTACCTCTCTCTCCCCCAGGAATATTTTCGTCTTTCCCCTCGATACATCATCTTCTTCCCCTCATCTAATTTTCCCTCGGAATTATCCCACGGATTTACTCTACTTGTAATTACTGAGAAAGATGAAGAAGCTTCACTCTCTCTCTCTCTCTCTTTCTGCAAGGGGTTTCTCGCCATTGTTGCTGGTGGAAGCCTTGTGGTCTTTGGCTAGGCAGAGGCGGATGGGGTTTCTTGTTGTTGTTGTTTTTGATGTTTTATTTTCATTTTTTCATGTTCTCTTTTTTTTCATGTTCTCTTTTTTCTATTTTTCTTTCTTTCTTTCTTTCTTTTATCATGTTCTTCGATGTCATTCTCTCTTCTGTTTTCTCTTCTTTCTTCTGTTTTACTTCTCTTATTATAATTACTCATACGTTTGCTCTTTTTCTTTTGTTTTTACTAGTCTTCCTTTTTTGTGATTTTCATTTTCTCCAATATCTTCTGTGATTATTTTTCCCAATTCTGTTTTCTCCTTCCTTCTGTTAGTCCTTTTCTACATTGTATTCTGCTTACTCTTTTCTTCTGTTTTCCATTTTCTCCCTTTTCTTCTCTTTTCCATTTTCTCCTTTTTTATCTGCTTTCTCTTTTCTTCTCTTTTCCTTATGATATTATCACTTCTCTTACTTTTTCTTTTTCATTTTGTTCTTTCATTTTGTTGTTTTTTTTATCTTAATCTTCTTTTAGTCTTCTACCTTTTTTTCTTTTTCTTTTTTTCTTTTTTTCTTTCAGTTTTCCTGTTCTTCTTACTATTTCTCTTCCATTTTCTCTTTACAGAAAAACCTCTCTCTCTGTTTCCTTGTCCAAAAAAATCTCCTTTTCTCTTTCTCATTTCTCTATTCCTCTCCTTTCTCGTCCTACTCCTTCTCCTCGTCCTCCTGTGCCTCCCCTCCTCTTTCTTTTTATTTTATCTTCCTTCTCCTCCCTCTCCTTATCTTCTTACTTCTCTTTCTTCTTCCGTCCTCGCCTTTCTCCTACCTTTCCTCCTCCTCCTCCTCCTGTCTTTTCCTTCATCCTTTCATTCCATTCCTCTTCCTCATTTTTATTGACCTTTCCCATGAGTTCTTGTTTCCTTTTGGGCATATTTTACTATTATTCTTTCGTTGTTCATTTCCCATCCTCCTGTCCTCTTTCCTACAAGCCTTTTCCCTTTCTTTATGCTTATTTTGCCTCTCTTTCTTTCTTTCTTCTTAGTTTATCTTTGACCTGCATTCGCTGTTTACTCAGTCGTGAATTCCTTGTTTCTATTTGTCCTTTTTCATGTATATACATATCTCTCTCTCTCTCTCTTCTCTTCTATTATCTTCTCTTCTCTTCTCTTCTCTTCTCTTCTCTTCTCTTCTCTTCTCTTCTCTCTCTCTCTCTCTCTCTCTCTCTGTTTCTCTTTTTGTCCACCCCTTTCTCTTCCTCCTTCTCCCACAAGCTATCTCTCTTTCTCCATTATATGATCAGCATTTTGGATCGTTTTCAACCCCCCTCCCCCTCCCCATGCAAACAAGAATTTCCTCTTCTCTTTTCCCTCATTTACTGTCTTTATCATGCTCTTTGTCCTATCATTTCCCTTGACATCTTCATTCTTCCTTATTCACTCCCATTCCTCTCTGTCTCTCGCGTTCCCTCCTTTCCTTTTCATCCTGTCTCCATATATCTCCCATGCTTTATTCTCCCTCTCCGGTTGACCCTTCCTTTAAGAAGAGAAGAAGGACAATTTTTTTTTTTTGTTTTTTTAAGTTTGTCACACTAGCATTTTCCCTTTTCATTTCTGTCGGGGTTTTTTCGAAGTTAATGGTTTTATTCGTTTTATTAGATAGTCTAACTCTAATTACTCTCACATTACCATCAGAATCTTAGCTAGTATTTATTATTTTGATTTTGGTGGGCGTGAGTTACTCGTACGTTTGCCATTGTCACGCGATTTGAACCAGCATGGAGATC
>NW_028234436.1:21195836-21208336 GCF_977035675.1 Penaeus japonicus
CTCTCTCTCTCTCTCCTCTCTCCTCTCTTCTCTCTCCTCTCTCTCTCTCTCTCTCTCTCTCTCTCTCTCTCTCTCTCTCTCTCTCTCTCTCTCTCTCTCTCTCTCTCTCTCTCTCTCTCTCTCTCTCTCTCTCTCTCTCTCTCTCTCTCTCTCTCCACCATCATCTCCACTACCCTCTCTCATCTTCCACTTTCCATAATTTTCCTCCTCTATCTCCACCTTCGCATGAGGATGAATGCAAGCGCGAAGCAAGTGGGGGGGGGGGGATGCCGCGATATAACATCAGGGAGAGAGAAAATTAAGATAAAGACAGGAAGAGTTGCGAGCATCTTCCATTATCACCTCCTCATTTTCTCTCTTGTTCTGCCACTTTTCTTTCCTTTGTTCTCTTTCATTTTCTCTTTCGCTTTTTCTTAATTCCCTCCTCCATTTCCACCTTTCACAATCTTTATCTTCTTTTTCCTCCTTATATCCCCTCTCTGTCTCTCTCTTCCCCTTCCTCTACCATTTTTACATTTCTCTCCTATTTCCTCCTCTTCCTTGCTTCCATCTGTCTATTAGTCTTCGTGTTCCTCTTCCACTTTCCTCTCCTTTCTTCCTCCTCCTTTTTGTTTCTATTTATCTCTTTATCATCTTGTTCCTCTTCCACTTTCCTCTCCTTTTTTTCCCTCTTCCTTTTTGTTTTCATCAACCCTCTTCCTTCTTGCTTCTTTCTATCTTTATCCTCTGTTTTACCCTTTTTCCCTTTTCATCCATCTATGTATTTATCCTCCTGTCCCACTTCTCTTCCTTTTTCCTCTTCTTCCTTGTTTCCATCTATCTCTCTCTTCTGATGTACCCTCTTCCTCTTATCCATTTATCTATTTATCTTCCTGTTTCCATCTCTCTCTCTCTTCTGATGTACCCTCTTCCTCTTATCCATTTATCTATTTATCTTCCTGTTTCCATCTATCTCTCTCTTCTGATGTACCCTCTTCCTCTTATCCATTTATCTATTTATCTTCCTGTTCCGCCTCCACTTCTCTTCCTTTTTTCTCCTCTTCCTCTTTACATCCTTTCCTTCGCAAGATGGACCTGTGCAATATATTCGCGTCTGAAGCCCAGTCCATTATAAGTCGGAAGCTGGATTCTCGGGGACTGTGGGTGTGTCCAGTCTCTCTCGTCTTCTCTCTTTCTTTTTCTATATTTCTCTCTCTCTCTTTCTCTCTCTCTCTTTCTTTTTCTATATTTCTCTCTCTCTCTCTCTCTCTCTCTCTCTCTCTCTCTCTCTCTCTCTCTCTCTCTCTCTCTCTCTCTCTCTCCCTCTCTCTCTCTCCTCTCTCTCTCTCTCTCTCCTCTCTCTCTCTCTCTCTCTCTCTCTCTCTCTCTCTCTCTCTCTCTCTCTCTCTCTCTCTCTCTCTCTCTCTCTCTCTCTCTCTCTCTCTCTCTCTCTCTCTCTCTCTCTCTCTCTCTCTCTCTCTCTCTCTCTCTCTCTCTCTCTCTCTCGCTCGCTCTCTCTCTCTCTCATTCTATCTCTTTTTTTTGCCTGTTCCTTTATTTCTCTGTCTCTCTTTTTTTCTATATTTTTTGTGTGTTTCTCTGTTTCTCTCTTGCTATCTACGTTTGTCTGTTTCATTATTTCTTTATCTCTCTCTGTTTCTCCCTTTCTCCATTTCTATGTCTTTCTCTTTCTCTCTGGCTTTGTCTATTTCTCTACTTTTGTCTCTCCCTCTTTATTCTTTATTCATTTTTTCTGTTTCTCTTTCTCTATTTGTTTTCTTACATTTTTCTCGTTCTTCCTCCCGACATTTTGTTATTGTCTTCTCTCTGTCCCTTTCTCTGATTTTGCATTTCTTTCTTTTCATTTTTACTATTTTTAATTTTTTCCTTCTTTAATTTTCCTTTCCTTTTTTCTACCTATATTTATTTCTTAAGTTTTCTATCGTTTTTTTCCTCTTATTTTTTATATAATTTGATACGATTCTTAAATTTGTATTTTCTTGTCTTCATATTTCTTTCTTTCTCTGATTTTTTTTTCGTTCTATTTCTATTTCTATTTCTCTCGTAATTTCTCTCTCTCTCTCTCTCTCTCTCTCTCTCTCTCTCTCTCTCTCTCTCTTCTCTTCTCCTCTCTCTCTCTCTCTCTCTCTCTCTTTTCTCTCTCTCTCTCTCTCTCTCTCTCTCTCTCTCTCTCTCTCTCTCTCTCTCTCTCTCTCTCTCTCTCTCTCTCTCTCTCTCTCTCTCTCTCTCTCCTTTGTTTTCCTCCCCACTCTTCCTTCCTTCTCACTTATCTTCACTAGTTCTCCTTCATCCGCCCTTCCTCCCTTCTTCGAATAACAACGTTCTTTATCTCTGTTCTTTGCCTTTGTTCTCCCTCTCCTTTTATCGCCTGTTCCCTGCTTTTGTCTCTCTGTTTCTCTTTCATCCCGTGTCTGTTTCTCTTTCGTTTTACATTTTCGTTTCTTTTTCGTCATCATTTTTTTCTCTTTTCTCTTCTCTTCCCCCTTATTGTTTTATTTTTTCCTGTTTCGCTATCTGGCTTCTTTTGTTTGTTTTTTTGTTTTTGTTTTTTTTGTCTGTGTATTTCTCTCCGTCTCTGTTTCTTTCTCTTCCTTCATCGTTTTCCTCCTCTGTCTCTCATTCTCTCTGCCTCTCTCTCTCTCTCTCTTCATTATTATCGTTTTACTGTTGTATTTTATGTGTGGTTTTGTTTCGGTTATTGTTCTTTGTAGCAGTTGAGAGATAAGAACTATTAAGTTTATCTATCTGTCGGTCTCTCTCTATCTATATATTTATTTATCTCTATCTCTCTTCCTCATCCCATCCCCATTCCATCCCACTCCCCATCCCCCACCCCATTCCCCCTCCCCACTCCCCATATCTCCTCCCTATTTCCCCTACCCATCCCCCTTTATCCTCCTCCTCCTCATCATCATCCCCCATCCCCATTATTCCTCCCAATCCCTATCCCCTCCCCCTCCCCATTTCCCCACCCCATTCCTCCTCTCAATCCCAATCCCCTCCCTATAGTCATTTCCCCCTCCCCCTCCCCATCCCCCTTCCCGATTCCTCCTCCTAATCCCCATCCCCTCCCCATTCCCATTTCCTCATCCCCATCCCCATCCCCATTCTTCGTCCCAAACCCCATCCCCTCCCCATCCCCATTCTTCGTCCCAATCCCCATCCCCATCCCCTCCCCCTCCCCATTTCCCCACCTATTCCTCTTCTCAATCCCAATCCCCTCCCCTTAATCATTTCCCCTACCCATCCCCATCCCCATTCTTCGTCCCAATCCACATCCTCATTCCCTCCACTTCCCCATCTCCCCAAAACCCCTCCCCCATCCGCATTCCTCCTCCCAATCCCCATCCGCTCCCCATAGTCATTTCCCCCTCCCCCTCCCCCTCCCCCATCCCCATTCCTCCTCCCCAACACACTCTCCAGCCTGGTCGTAGGATCCTCGTAACCCGGGCATTACCTTCGTCCGAATACTTAACCCTTACTTCTAAGTCTTATCTCTCTCCTCTTCTCCTTTCTTCGCTACTTTCTTCTTCTTCTTCTTCTTCTGTTTTCTCTCTCTTATCATGTCTCTCTCTCTCTCTCTCTCTCTCTCTCTCTCTCTCTCTCTCTCTCTCTCTCTCTCTCTCTCTCTCTCTCTCTCTCTCTCTTTGCTTTATTTTTTTTCTTTTTATCTCTAATCCTGTTTCTCTCTCTCTCTATCTATCTATCTATCTATCTATCTATCTATCTCTCCTCTCTCTCCTCTCTCTCTCTCTCTCTCTTTCTCTCTCTCTCTCTCTCTCTCTCTCTCTCTCTCTCTCTCTTTGCTTTATTTTTTTTTCTTTTTATCTCTAATCCTTTCTCTCTCTCTCTCTCTCTCTCTTCTCTCTCTCTCTCTCTCTCTCTCTCCTCTCTCTCTCTCTCTCTCTCTCTCTCTCTCTCTCTCTCTCTCTCTCTCTCTCTCTCTCTCTCTCTCTCTCTCTCTCTCTCTCTCTCTCTCTCTCTCTCTCTCTCTCTCTCTCTCTCTCTCTCTCTCTCTCTCTCTTTCTCTCTTCCTTCTCTTCTCCCTTCTACATCTTCCTTCCCCCTTTTTTCCCATTTATTGCCCGTTTCCCCTCCCCCCTTCCATAGTCGGTCCCCACGCAGGCTTTTATCCTGGGATATACGACCTATATTATCCCCTCATTACTCTCTCATTTTCCTCATAAATTCATTCATCCTTCGGCTCCCCTTTACCCTTTTCTTCCTCTCTCCGTTTTGTCTCCCACTCTTTCTTTCGCCTTTCCTCTTTCCCTTTCTTTTGTTTTCTTCTTTTCCTCTTTCCCCCTCCCTCTCTTTTTTTTTCTCTCTCTCTCCCCTCCCGCGTTCCGTTTTCTCTTTCTCTCTCTCTCTCTTCGTCTCTTCCTCTTTCTTCCTCTTTTCTTCCCCTTTCCCCTCTCCCCCTTTCCTCCTTTCTCTTCCCTTTCCCCTTTTCCCCTCCTTTTCCCTTCCTACTATCTCGCTTTCCTCTTTCTTCTGTTATCCTTTCCTCCTGCCTCCCCCTTTTTTTCTCATAATTTTCTTCTTCCTCTTCTTCTCTCGTCTTCCTCATCACCTTCCTCTTCATCTATCTCTTCCCCATCATTACTGCCTCTCGTCTCCTTCCCCTCACCTTATTTTTATTTTCCTTTCTCATTCCCTCTCCCTCTATCTCTGCACCTTCCTTCTGCCTTTCTTCCCTTTCCCCTACCTTATTTTTTTCTCACCTCTTCTTCCCTTTCCCTCTCTCTTCCCCTCCTTGTTCCTTCCCTTCCGCCTTCTCACTCTCTCACCTTCCCTCTTCCCCCATCTATTCCTCTCTCTTTCCCTTCCATTTCCTTCCCTCTGCCTCCTCCCTTCCCCCCGTTGTATTCCCCATCTCCTTCCCCTCCTTCCCTCTCTTTCCCTCTTCTCTCTTCTCCTCCCCTCTCTTTCCCTCTCCCTCCCTCCCCCTATCTCTCTCGAAGCATCTGTGCACAATATCGCTTTTGGCGGATGATCGTGACATCCCCAAGGGGCGGGGCTTTCCTCCAAAGCACCTTGGAGAAGATCAGCTGAATTCTCGAGGACCCCCCCCCCCCCAAGGACTCTCTTTCTCTCTCTCTCTCTCCTCAAGCCGATCCCCGAAGGATAAGCCAGTCCTCGGTGAATCCTTGTGGAGGTATCACGGTTTCCAGTGGTGGTTGTCGTCGCCAATCTCTTTCTCTGTCTATCTGTATATCTATCTGTCTGCATAGATAGGCGGATTCTCTCTATCTATCTATCTCTACTTTATCTCTCTGTCTATCTATATCTATCTGTTTGTCTGTCTGTTCGACTGGCTATCATCTCTCTATCTTTTTGTCTATCTATCTATCTGTCTGTCTGTCTGTCTATCTATCTATTTATCTATCTATCTATCTATCTATCTATCTATCTATCTATCTATCCATCTATCTACCTATCTATCTTTCGCAAAGAAGCTCGGGAAGGCGGAGGAGGAGGAAGAGAAGAACAAGGAGAAGGAGGAAGAAGAGGAGGAAGACAATAACGAGGAGGAGGAGGAAAAAGAAAAGAAGAAGGAGGAAAAGGAGAATATGGAGGAGGATGAGAAACTAGAGAAGAAGGTAGACGGAGGAGAAACACGAGAATACGTAGGAGGAGAAGGAAAACAGAAAAAAAGAAAAGAAAAGAATAAGAATATAGATCAGAATAAGAAGAAGCTACGCGCCAGACTCAATCGGGATTGACTCCTCGGACTCCTATGGCTCTTAGGATTAGGGTGGATACGGCGGCAAGCGGGTATTGGATAAATTGAGCCACGAAGCAGAAGGGAACGGCGACAGAAGACGTCGCGCGGATTAGGTCAAGACGCCACATGAAGGGGGGAGGAGGAGGAGGATCGGAGGAAGGGGGGGAGGAGGTATGTAAGAGGAGGGAGATAAAAGGGTAAGTAAAAGAAGGAAGAGGTGAGTAGGGAGGAGGAAAAGAGGAAGGGAAAAGAGAGGAGGAAGGAGGAAGAGGGTGGTAAAAGGGGGGAGAGGGGAAGAAGGAAGGAGATAGGGTTGAGGATGGGAGGAGTTAGGAGAAAGGAGGAGGGAGGAGAAGTAGAAGAAAGGGAGGATGGAGGCGGAAGGAGGAGAGAAGAACAGGTAAATAGGAGGAAGGGAGGGGGAAGGAGAAGGTAGACAGGAGGAAGGGGGAGGTAAAAGGAGGAGAATGGAGGGAAGGAAGGAATTTAATCGAAGGAAGGAGGACGATGGATGGAGGGAGGAGGAAGAAATAATGAGGTAGAAGGAGCGAGAGAGGAAGGAGAAAGGACGAGGAGAGAGGAAAAAGACAACGAAAAATTAAACCAAGATTTCTGTGTTCTTCTCTCGTTAGTTTCGCTACGGTTAAGGAAAACTCAGAAGCTCATAATTACCATCAATCATTAATTCTAGAATTTTCGTCTCTTACGAACGCTTCCATCTCGCATCGCCGACCCCAGAATAGGCCTCGTAATGGCACTACGAGGAGTCAGTGGCGGCAGCTATTAGGTGCCATGGCGGCTATTAATGCCATGCGGTGCCAAGGGGTCATTACGATAAAGATGTAACACGTGGGATGGAGGGCGGGGGTGATGGTGGAGGTAGGGGGTGGGGTTAGGGAGGGGGAGGCAAATGTCGTTTGGAAGTTTGTCGTTTAGATAGAAAGGTTTTGGTTTGGTTATATCGACGGCAAGTTATTAAATTTTAAAGTTCCGTTAAAAGTTTTAAGTTTAAAGAGATAGAATAAGTGCGCGACTTTGAGTTTGTCTGTGTATGTGTGTGTGTGTGCGTGTGTGAGGGTGTTTGTGACTGTGCCTGTGTGTCTTTGTGTTTGCCTACGTATGTGCGTATGTCTCCGTGTGCGTGCGTGCTTGTATGTGCACGAGAGTTACCGACGCGAAGATCACCAAAACTTTTAACTCCGTTTTACAACCTTTTTCCGTGCAGTCTTAAAGGACACGAGAAAATTAATGCTGCCCTTTGAATATGGCTCCCCTGACGACGAGGACCAGGACTACGACCACGAAGATGGGGACGACCAGGGCGGCGAAAATGACTAGGACGAACAAGAGGACGATGATGACGAGGGCAGCGTTGACTACTACGACCACGACGACCACAACAAAAACAATTACCAAGAAGACGACGACTAGCAGCTCTACCAGGATGACGACGACTAGCAACTCTACCAGGATGACGACGACTAGCAGCTCTACCAGGATGACGACGACTAGCAGCTCTACCAGGATGACGACGACTAGCAGCTCTACCAGGATGACGACGACTAGCAGCTCTACCAGGATGACGACGACTAGCAGCTCTACCAGGATGACGACGACTAGCAGCTCTACCAGGATGACGACGACTAGCAACTCTACCAGGATGACGACGACTAGCAGCTCTACCAGGATGACGACGACTAGCAACTCTACCAGGATGACGACGACTAGCAACTCTACCAGGATGACGACGACTAGCAGCTCTACCAGGATGACGACGACTAGCAGCTCTACCAGGATGACGACGACTAGCAGCTCTACCAGGATGACGACGACGAGCGGAACAAAGACCACAAAGACGACAACGGCCACGACGACTACGAAGAGTCTTAGAATGAGGACGACCAAATCGACGACCAGATATAGGGCAAAGTTTGGCCTGGTGACCACTCGGGGCAAAAGCGGAACACGCGCTTCACTTTAATACGTCCCAAGCGTAAAGCTGAACCTCGTCTCTATCCCGCCACGTCTAAGCTTGAGGGATGAAGCGCACTTTAAACATGTTTCATACTTGATCACCACATAAAGTCGTCCTTCACTAACGTACCGAAACTTTACTCGTTACGCCGGCGAGAAAATTGCTTTGATTTGCATACCGACATGAAGCTCAAATTCCCACTCACAAATTCTGGACGCGGAACTGACCCGCGCCTCGCCCTCGCTTCGCGCTACTCCTTTATATATATATTTATATATATATTTGTGCGTGCGTCTGCAATTAAACATATATATATATATATATATATGTATATATATATATATATATATGTATATATATATATATATATATTTATTTATTTATTTATTTATAATAGATATATATACATGTATATTTATTTATTTATTTATTCATTTATTTATAATAGAGAGAGAGAGAGATGTGTGTGTGTGTGTGTGTGTGTGTGTGTGTGTGTGTGTGTGTGTATGCGCGCAGCGATTCTCTTACTACATCCTCACGTTATCCAAATACGTTATTTGCATTTGTATTTGCCTTTTCTTCCTCTGATTGCCGTTACAAGTTTTATTTTCCCCTCTCGTCTTGATATAGAAACATTTGGGTGATCTTCCGCGCAACTGAGTCCTTCCAGCCGTCGTTCGATTGTGTGTGGTTCTTGGTGATGCCTCTGTACTTCTATTTCTTCATCCTCTTAACTCTCTCGAGACCCTTCCATATCCACTCCACGTTATCTCGCATCAACTGTCTGCCCACTCCACAGCCTCCATACTCCTTCTACACAATTTTCCACGCTCCTTTGCATCTGGTTCCACTCAGCACCCGCTCCACATTATCTGCCGCCCCTTCCACAATTCTCCACCGTCCTTCACTCCTTCCACCCTTTCCCATCCACACAACCCTTTCAAGATTCCTCCACAGTCCTTCACTCTTCCCCCTCCTTTCCCACACAGCCTCCCTCCCCGCTCCACATATCTCTCTTCGCCCCTAAACACAGCCTGTATTCCACTTGACGCAGTTTCGCTCCCTTCAACCTCCCCATCCACATATCCTCCTTTCTTTCTCCGAACGACCCCCCTCCACGAAGCCCCCTCCTCCATATATGTTCCACTTCCATTCAGTCTCCCTCCACTTCCATAAACGACCCCTCCTCACACACATACACACACTCACATACACACACACACACTCACACACACACACACACACACACACACACACACACACACACACACACACACCTCGCCGCTGTCTTCAAAACGGTCTTCATTCCGTCTTCCTCCTCCCCCCTCCACATCCCTAACCCTCTACTACCGCTCCCCCTCTGCTTCCATACCCCCCCCCCGCTCCATATCCCTACCGCCCCCCCCCCCCCTACTCTACGCTCCTTAACACCCTCCCCCGTCACCCATAAACGCCCCCTTCCCCTGTGTCACCACCACTCCCCTCTTCCTCCACCCCTCTCCCTCCTCCATTGCCATCCCCCTCGCCCACGCTCTCTCCACCTCCCCCCATCCTTTCCTCCACCCCCACCTCTACCATCCCTATTTCCCCCATCCCAGTATAACCATCCCTCCACACACCCCTCACCCTTCACCCATTTCCTCCCTCTCCACGCACCCCTCTCCCTCTACACGCCCTTCACCCTCCTCCCACCTCCTCACCATCCAACTCCCCCTCTCCCTCCACCCATCCCCTCACCCTCCATCACCCCTCTCCTTCCTAAATTCCCACCCACCCCCTCTCCCACCACCAACCCGACCCACCCCCTCTCCCTCCACCATACCCAAGTACCCCCCCTCTCCCTCTCCCTCTCCCTCTCCGCCCCCCTCCCCCTCCCCAACCCAGCGTGGTGATGTAAGTGAACCGCCGCTGTGGTAGGGACGGGGAAATTAGGTTTCCAGGAGACCGTACATCTTCGCTCCAAAGGGGAAAGTCAGGACCGGGACAGGGTATTGCCGCCGCCACCGCCGCCGCCGCCGCCGCCGCCATGTTACTCCTGGGACGGTTGGGGCGTCGCCTTTAGAGCTCACGTTCGCTCCACGCCCCACTGTCTGTTTCTCCGTCTGATCTGTCTGTATATGTGTTCTGGCTCTCTGTGTATGTGTGCTGGCTCTCTGTCTGCATATGTGTTCTGACTCTCTGTCTGCATATGTGTTCTGACTCTCTGTCTGTATATGTGTTCTGGCTCTTTGTCCGTTTCTCCGTCTGCTCTGTCTGTGTGTCTCTATCTCTGATTGTCTGTCTGTGTTCTCTGTCTTTCTGTATGGTCGTCTGTCTGTGTTCTCTGTCTCTCTGACTACTTCTCCGTCTGCTTTGTCTGTATGGATGTCTCTCTGTCTGTCTTTCTGTTTATCTCTCTGTCTGTCTTTCTGTCTGTTTGTATGATTCCTTCGATGTGTTTCTGTCTATTTGTGGGTATGTCTACTTCTTTTTGTATCTATTTTTTTTTTCTTCTTCTTTTCTGTGTTGCTTTGTCTGTCTGTGTATCACTGTTTATCTACTTTTCTGTTTGTATCTCTGTAATTTTATTTAGCTGTCCCTTTGTCCGTTTGTCTTCTTATTACTCTGTCCTTCTGTCTATCTCCCTGTCTTTCTGTTTATCTCTCTGTCTACTCTTCACTCCGGCTCTCTGTCTAATTGTCTATCTGCCTCTTCCTGACCCCTTCTTTTTCCTTCTTTCTGCCCTGTTTGTCTGTCTCCGCCCCCCCCCCCCCCCCTTATTCTTTATCTCGCTGTTTCTCTGTTTCTCTTCCTTTCCATTACCAGTTCCCTCGTGCTTGGCAAGGGAGAAGGGGAAAAGAGAGAGAGGAGAAAAGGGGAGGAGAGGGTAGGCATAGAAGGAAGAGAAGGGGAAATAGGAGAACAGAAGAGGAGAGGAAAGAAGGGAAATGGAGGAGAGAAGGGAACTACAGGAGAAGAGGAGAGGGCAAGAGAGATGAAAGCTGGAGGGGAGGGAGGGCAGAGAAGAAACAGGAAAAAGGAGAAGCGAGGGAGGCCGAGGAGAAGGAGAATGGAGGCATGGAAAGAGCCGTAATAACGTGTTATTGACATGTTATTCACCTCGAAGGCTGGGGTTCACGGAAAGCCCTAACGATCCATAACTGAAGTAAAAAAAAATAAAAAATAATAAAAAAAAGATGATCACGAAACGTGGAGGAGTAAAAGAATGACGAGCAATGAGGAAGACGAAGGGAGAGAGCGATAACTATGGATGAAGGAAGGAGCGATGGAGACAGATAAACAGGCAGACAGAGAGAGAACGAGACAAAAAGAGAAAGAGAGAGAGAGAGAGAGACTTTCAGATACAGAAAGAGAAAGAGGAAGAGAGAATAAAAGTGATAATGGCAGAGACAGAGAAAGAGAGAGATGATAAGAAAGAGAGAATGAGAAGTACGGAACAGCGTGAACGGAAGTCGAAAGACAGAGAAAGAGGGAAGAGAGAAAGTGGCGCAAAAGAGAATGAAATCGACAATTAATCTTGAATCAAGGACAACCAATATGTAAACATGAAGCTGGCGAGATGTGTAATGATTTCCGCTCGGTTAATTACAACATATTGCCCAGAACAGAGCCGCGTCGAAATGTCTTTCGTAAGATACAGAGACAAAGAGACAGAGAGAGCGAAAGAGAGAGGAGGGGGAGAGGGTATTGGAGGAGGGAGTGAGAGAGAGAGAGAGAGAGAGAGAGAGAGAGAGAGAGAGAGAGAGAGAGAGAGAGAGAGAGAGAGAGAGAGAGAGAGAGAGAGAGAGAGAGAAAGAGAAAGAAAGACAGACAGAGAAAGAAACTCTCTCATTACCCTTTCCGCTGAGGAGAAATTAATGCGAAATAGATTATTAAAAGATCTGAATTGGTGGAACTTTTTTTTCATCCTCTTTTTTACTCTTCTTTTTTTTTTTGCCATTCCCAAAACTTCAAACATCAGCCATCGACCATAACCACCCGACCCCCCTTCCCCCATCCCTAGTCTCTCTCTTTCTATCTCTTCCTCGACTTTTCAACAATATTTATCATCTTGCCTATTATCCTTTTCATCGCAAAAAGAGACGAAACACCGCATTAATGACAAATTATCTCTCATATTACTCATACAAAGAGAAAGAACGAAAAAGGATACACGCATATTCGTCTAATCTTGACCATGTTCTCAGAAAAGGTTGATGGTAGTCTTTGCGAATATATTTGACAATAATTGGCGAATTGGACTCATTTGTACCGAGAATGTTTGTGCATTTGCGACCGTAAATTCTGTCCCGTTTTCTTTAGCGTGACGCGAGGTAGAAGTCATTTATTTCATGATCTGATTTTATTTTTTTTTTTTTTTTGGGGGGGGGCCCTGCTTTTTTATTCCGTTTTATTGCTTTGGTTGTTGTTGTTGTTGTTGTTGTTGCTTTTTTATTTAGGGAGTTCTATTCAGAGGCTAACAAGCTGTTTTGTAGATAATGAGGCTAATTCTTTTTATTTGATTTTTTACTTTGGTCTGAATTTTACTGTTTTTTTTTCTGATTCGATTGTTCTAACTCTTTCTTTTTGACTCTCTCTCTCTATCTCAATTTATCTATCTAATTCTCTTCCTCTTCCTTATCTCTATATATCCCTGCCTCTCATACCACCCCTCTTTCCTCCTCTTCCTCTCCTCCTCTCATACCACTAACTCTGCTCCTGTTTCTCCTCCCCATTCCCCTCCTCCTCCTCCTCCTCTTCATCTCCTTCCCTCCTGCTCCTCCTCCTCCTCCTCTTCATCTCCTTCCCTCCTGCTCC
>NW_028234436.1:21215836-21218336 GCF_977035675.1 Penaeus japonicus
TTCCTTATGCTCCATTAGGCACCCTCTGTACTTAATAGTATTAGAATTAGTTTCTGTATGTTATAGTAAATCCGCGTAATGTAATGTACTTTGAACGTTATAAAATGTGTTTTAAGATTATAGCACATGCAATAATACGATATGATATCAACGGTAGAAAAGGTTGCGTTAATTAATAATGTGAGGTATAAAAGATATGATGATATTCCTACTTTACCTTAACAACGTAACTATGTCATTCTGATGTTGTACCGTGTTGACACAAAGACTGTCGTTTGGTTCCTAAGGGTCACTCTCAACACACTTTATTGGACTTTCATCAACGCAGAACACGCCCACTGACCCCGCCCACCGAACCCTGGGCTAATATGTTCATTTTAACCCCTACAGTAAATTTGCCAGTTTGTCCTCGTCTTCTTCTTCTTTTCTCTCTTTTGTCTTTGCTTCTCTTGTCTTTACTTCTATTTTCTTCTCTTCTCTTCACGTTTCTCTCTTCTCTTTTCTTCTCCTCTTTTCTCCTCTCCTCTTCCTTCTCTTTGCTTCCCGCTTTCACTCTTCGTCTTCCCTTTTTACACTTTTCCATATCTCTCTCTCCTTCCCCTCTTTCTCTTATCCCTTCTTCCCCCCTTCCTCCTTTTTCCTCCCTCTCCCCTTCCTTTCTCTCCCCTCAAATTTCTTCCCCCTTCCTCTTTCCCTCTCTCCTCTCCTCTTCCCTTTCCCATCTTCTTCCTTTCCCTTCCTTCCCTTTTATTCCTGTTCCTATACTTCCCACCTTCTTTTGAGTTTAAAGAAGAGAGAGAGTTCGCGTGCTCTATTTTTGGACAGATTCTTAATGTAGAGATACCCTTTTGGGGGGGGGGGGCAATTTTGAACATATTTTCCTTTATATAGTTTCAACATTGTTGTTATCATTATGATGATCATTTTTGTTTCATCATTGTCCTTATATTATTTGTATTAGTATTAGTAATATCATTATTATTAGTAGTAGTATTGTCATTATCATTATTATTATTATTGGTGGTGTTATTGTTATTATCAACATTATTATAATAGTGTTATTATTATTGTTATTATTTCAATTATTTCTATTTATCATCGTCATTGTTAACATCATCTTTTTTCGCATATGGAATGAAGGCTATCATATATTTTGTGTAAATATTTAGAGTGTCTTTGCGCTTCCCAGTTTGAGAAGGTTTACGGGTCGTGCCTGTCCTTGGCAACGGTCATCTTTTGCTGGCATCTGACACCGGTGTTGGAAATTACGGCGGTGGTGTCAGTTGGTGTTGGAAATTACGGTGGTGGAGTCAGTGGTGTTAGAAATTTTGGTATTTGTGGGAGTTGCATTGGAAATTATTTCGGAGTAAGTTGTCAACGGTGTTGGGATTTTTTTTATGTTGGTGGCAGCGAGTGTGGTATATTCGTGTGTTTGTTGTTGGAAATCCCAAATGTTGTTGTCAGCGTTATGAAAGACAGATCTTGATGCGTATAGTATATTAGCGGTTTCCAAAAGATTCACCACCAAGCACCACTTTTATACAAAACCAATTTTCAAAAGAATCACAAAGTATTTTTTTTTTTAATCTTTCCACTACTACAACCAATATCACTACACCGATATTACAACCAAGAAAAAAACAAACGCGAAATATTGCAAGTTCATCTTCAACAACGTTTCATAAGGGATTATAAATTCTACACTGAAGCCTCCTGAAATTTTTAACTTAGCTCACGGACCCCCTCCCCCCCCCCACCCCCGTACGACCTTTGTGAGCTCCCAGGGGTCCGGAACGACATGATGGGAGTCTGCATCAGAGGATACATTACAGTGGCTCATTATTTCATTACACATTGTGCTTTCTGATTTTCTCTTTTATCCAGTTTTTTTTTTTTTTTTTTTAATCACAATTATTATAATCACCTGAGATAAATGTTGGCCACATCAGGTATCATTTCAATTGTGTTACACCAGCAAGCACAACACATACGAATGACCAGGAACAGCCAGGAATCAGGAACGACAAAAAAACGACTGCGAACGACCCAAAACAACCAAAAAACGACCACGAACCACCAGGAACGACCAAAAACCCGACCACGACCAACCCCGAAATATAAAACCGAACAGCAAAGACTCCTCAAAAGCATCCAAATACGAGCACGGACAACGAAGGGGGAGCAAGCACGACCGCATGCATGCCCAGCTGACGTCTCAAGGTCACGCCGATGCATCATTAGCTCTCCCGAGGCAGCCAAAGCCGCCGAAATAGAACGTAAACTCGGCTGTATTACGATCTTCATGACTTTCATGAGGACTGTAAACGTCTGGGCTCGCTACTTGTAAGGAAAGAGACGCTGACAGTCATGCATCGGCTTTCTTTCTGCCCCGTCATGCGCGGACGGGCGAGACAAAAAGCTAAGTGTGTCTCCTCTCGCTCTGTCTGTCCTCTTCTCTCTCTCTCTCTCTCTCTCATTCTCTCTCTCTCTCTCTTTCTCT
>NW_028234436.1:21262730-21267730 GCF_977035675.1 Penaeus japonicus
CGTATATAAAAAGAAGAAGTAGCAATAGGAAGGTACAAGAGAAGGAGAAGAAGAAGGAGATGAAGAGAGGGAAGAGGAGAAGAAGAAGGAGATGAAGAGAGGGAAGAGGAGGAGGAGAAAAATTGAGACAGAAAGAGTGAGTATGTGTATATGTGTATGCATTAATGTATGAATGTATGAATGTACTTGCGTCTCATCAACTGCCCAGTCCGGCCGGCCGCCCCTGCACATAATTACAGCTATATTTTGTCCGTGGCCGCTCCGCATTAAACAGGCTTTGTAAACACCATTTTAAGAGTGTTGAGACATGTTGCAAGGCCTTGTTGAATTCCGTGACGTCATAGGTTATGAGGGCAGGAATGGCTGTTTGTCTTTCGGGCAGGCAGAGACAGGTAAGGACACGTTATGCTTGCTTAGGGGCCCCGGTTTCGGTTTATGTGCTTGGTAATTTATTCATTTGGGTTGGTTTAAGGTGAGTGTGCGTTTATGCAGAGTTACTGTAGAGACTGTTAGTGTTGTAGAGTCTTATGTAGAGTGCGTGGGATAATGTTCACGAGTGTTCTAAGGATTTAGTCGGAAATTCCTTTTATACTGAGAGAATTTCTTCGTGTAAGAGCTTATACTTCTTAAGAGCTTAGGTATAAAGAAAATAGACTATGCTGCTTTAGGGCCCCAGGTAAAATACACTCTGCATGTGAAGATACATGTTGGAATATGTTGTGCAGATTGTAGGTCTTTCGTTCATAAGTTCGTTATGCTGACTGAGGGGCTCCAGGTGGAAATACGTTACGCCGATTGAGTGGCCTCAAGTGGAAATACGTTACGCAGATTGAAGGGCCTCAGGTGGAAATACGTTACGCTGATTGAAGGGCCCCAGGTGGAAATACATCACGCTGATTGAGGGGCCCCAGGTAGATTTACTCCACACCGACTAAATAATCCAGGTAGGAAATGCAACATTGACGATGAAGAGCCAAAGCGGACCGTCCTACTCTAAGCGGCGCAAGTAGCAAGTTGGTACAAATATCTTAAGCCGAGTGGAAGTGGAAGGATCCCTTAGAGAAAGACGGAGTGGGGGGGGGGTAGGGAGAGAGGAGGGATTGGGAGGAAAGAGAAATGGAGAAAGCGAGAGAGAGAGAGAGAGAGAGAGAGAGAGAGAGAGAGAGAGAGAGAGAGAGAGAGAGAGAGAGAGAAGGAGAAAGTGAGGGAAGGAGGAGAAGAAAAGAAGATAGAGAAAGGGGAGGAAGGATGAAAGAAAAAAAGGAGAAAGAGACAGTCAGACAGATAAAAATATAGACAACCATGCAGAGAAAAAGAAAGAAAGAAAGAAAGAAAGAAAAACGAAACGAAAACAATAAAAAAAGAAATCACCTTAACCCTATCGGAAACTCTTTAAAAAATAAGTTTAAGATAAGTTTAAGTTTGAGTTTAAATAAGTTTAAGTTGAAGAACCGCCGAAGCAACGATGTGGAGTCTCAAGGAAGGAATAATTTATGCTAGTTCGAGTTAGTCTATGTTCGTTTGAGTCTTTTAAGTATTGGGGAGGGGGGGGCCAATGGGATGAGCTTGTGAGGTGGGTTTTTAGTGCGAGTCATTTGTAAACTGGTGAATGAAAATATTCTTTATGTATTTGGTGGGGGGGGGGATGTGTGTGTGTGTGTGTGTTTGTGAGTAAGGAGAGGGAAGGGCGTCATATGTGTGCGTGTGGTCATGTGCTTCTGTATGTGTGTGTGTGTTTAAGCGTATGCATACCTGTAGTTGTACGATTATATATGCGATTCCATACCTATGTATTTGCCAACCTCTCAACCTAAATCCATAAATATCTCAACGCATAAACAACCACAGACACACACAAAAAAAAAAAATACAAACCCACCGCCATACGAACCCGAAGACAAAGGAGTAACGCAAAGAAGAGCCTCCGGAATGAGTTAGCGTGTGAGGGAATGCAAGCCCCACCAAGATTAAGAATGTGCATAAGGAATCCGGCAGAATATTCATAACCAAAATGAGACAACTCTGCTGCTTCATGGAGACTTAGCCTCCGAGTGCCTTCGTTTGCTGAGCCTCGTTATTCTGGGCTTTTGCTTTCTTTTTTGCTTAGGAGGTTTGTTTTGTTTTGTTTTCCTTTGCTTTTGTTGTTGTTGATTTTTTTTGTTTGTGTGTGTGTGAGAGAGAGAGAGGGGTGTTTTTTTCGTCTTGCTGGATATTGTTTTGTTTTTGTTTTTCAGTTAATTGTGTTTTCCTTCGTCTTCATATGTACTTTTTCGCCTTCCTTTCTGAGGAACGAAAATGGGAAATAAGTTTTTTTTTTCCCGCATTGTTCTTTCTTTTTCTCTCTCTCTCTCTTAGTGGGGAAGGGGTAAGGGGATAGGGAGAGGGGAAATGAGGAGGAAAGTGAGATCATCTTTCTGTTCTCCCTTTTTTGTGTCTTTCTCCTATCCTTTACATACTCCTCTTTCTTTTCTCTTTCTTCTCTTTCATCTTTCCTTTCTTCTCTTTTCTCTTTTCTTTCTTTCTCTTCCTTCTTTCTCCCCCTTTCTCCTATTTCTCCTCCTTTCTCCTATCCCTTCTTTTCTCTTCTTCTTCCTCACTTTTTTTCCACTCTTTCGCATTCTCCTCTCCTCCTCCTACTACTTTCCCTTCTCCTCCTTTTCTCCATCCCTCTCTTCTTTCTCCTTTTTCCTCTCCTCCATTTCCATCTCTTTGCCCTTTCTATCTCCTCTTTCCTATCTCCGTCCTTCCTCCTACTTCTCCTTCTCTTCTCTTCTTCCTTCCTCTCTCCTTCCTTTCTCCATCTTTCCCCACCTTCCTTTTCTCTCCTCCTTCTTTTCTCCATCTCTTCTTTCTTCCTTCCCTCCTACTTCCTATTCTCGCTTCTCCAGTCCTTTCTCCTCCTCTCTTCCTCCTTTACCCAATCTACCTTCCTCCTCTCTCCTCTTTCCCTTCCTCTTTCTCCTTTTCTCCTTCTCCTTCTCTCCTTCCTCTCGCCTCCTTTTTTTCTCCTCTCCTCCATTTTCCTACTTTCTCCTTCTTCTTTCTCCTCTTTTTTTCTCCTCTTTTCTCCTTCTCCTTATTTCTTCTTTCTCTTTTTCCTTCTACTTCTTTCTCTCCATTTCTCCTCCCTCCATCTCCCTCCTCTTTTCTCCTCCCTTCTCTCCTTTCTTTCTCCCTCTTTCTTCTCCTTTTCCTCCTCTTTTTTTTCTCCTTTCTCTCTCTCCCTCCTCCACTCTCTTTTTCTCCGCCTCTTCCTGCTCCTTCTCTCTCTTTCTCTTTTTTTTCTTTCTCCCTCTTTTTCTTCCCTTCCTCTTTTTTCCTTGTCTTCCTCTCTCGTCCTCCATCTTTTCTTCCTTTCTCCTCTTCTTCCCTCCATCTGCTGTCTCTCCATTTTTTTTCTCTTCCTCCCCCCCCCTTTTTTTCTCCTTTTCTTTTCTCCCTATCTGGTCCTTGTCCTTCCTCGCTTTTTCTCTCTTTTTTCCCATGCTCTCTTCTCTCCTTTCCCCTCCTCTTTACGTCCTTTCCTCCTCTTCCTCAGCTTCTCTCTTTCTCACTTCCACATTCTCTCCTCTCCTACTCTCCGCTCTAGCTTCACCCACCAACAAAAACTACCCCACCCCCCACCCCCCTCCCTCAGCATCCAATCTAGCTCCCTCTTCCACCTCACCCACACCCAAACTCGTCGTACACCCAAACAAGAAACCCCCCCACCCCCCACCTCCCCCCAAACCCACACCCAAAATTTGCACACCCAAATAAGCCCCCTCTTTAGACCCCCCCCCCCCCCTTAGCCCCCCCCCCCCAAATCCCACCCACAACCCAAACAGACCCACCAACTTCCCTTCCCACCAACCCCCCTCTCCCCCCAAAAAACTCCCAAATAACCCACCACCCAAATAACTCCTTCCTTCCTTCTTACTCCCTCAACAACCTTTCCATCACCTCACCCTCAACCAAATAACCTCTACCCTCCCCACCCTTCCTCCCTCACCCTCAACCAAATAGACCTCCCCACCCCCTACCCCACTCAAACTGAGCCGCCAACAGAGGCGCCACAAGAGGGGAGAAGCCCCCAAGCAGAACAGAGCTCAAACAGCCCCCCCTCCTCCCTAAAACCCCCCCAACAAAACAGCCCCCCCCTCCCCCCCCCCCCCTCCCCCCCCTCCCCACTTGGCCCTCTCTCCCCCACCTCCCCAACCTCCCAACAAACCCCCCTACGCCCACTCCAACAGCCCCCGGGCCCCCCAACCGAGAGACCCCCCCTCCCCCCCCCTCCCTCTCCAATCCAAGTTCCAGAAGAGTCGTTCTTGGCTAATGCAAGTTGTGTCTGTCTGCTTGAGGACGTTCTGGTTCCCCCTTAAAAGGACTTGTAAACCATTGCAAGTAGTTAGCCAGTAGAGCAGGCAAGCAGAGGTGGTGGGAGGGAGGGAAGGGGAGGGAGTAGATGGATGGAGGGAAGCAGGGAGGGGAGAGGAAGGAGGGGATGAGAGGAGTGTAGGTGAGTAGGAGGGAAACAGAGGAGGGAAGCAGGGTAAGGGAATGAGGGAGGAGGAAAAGAAGGAAATGGAGGGGAAGATGGGAATGAAGGGAAGGGAAGGGGATGTGGTAGAAGGATGGAGGGGAGCTTGGGAGGGGAGAGAAAGGAGGGAATGAGAGGAGAGTAGGAGGGAAGTAGGGTAAGGGAATGAGGGAGGAGGAAAAGAAGGGGAAGATGAGAATGAAGGGAGGGGAAGGGAATGGGGAAGAAGGATAGAGGGAAGCTGGGAAGGGGAGAAGAAGGAGGGAATGAAAGGAGGAGAGGAGAAGGAGAGAGGGAGAGGGGTGTGATTGAATAACGGAGGGGAAAGTGGAGAGGTAGAATGAGGAAGAGAAAAGAGGGTAGGAGGAGGGACACAATGATAGAGGGAAGCAGGGAAGGGAAGGGAAGGAAAGAATGAAGGGGGAGGAGGGAAGGAATGGAATGAAGGGGAAATAGGGGAGGAAAGATAAGATAATGAAGG
>NW_028234436.1:21287730-21295230 GCF_977035675.1 Penaeus japonicus
GTGTGTGTGTGTGTGTGTGTGTGTGTGTGTGTGTGTGTGTGTGTGTGTGTGTGTGTGTGTGTGTGTGTGTGTGTGTGTGTGTGTGTGTGTGTGTGTGTGTGTGTGTGTGTGTGTGTGTGTGTGTGTGTGTGTGTGTGTGTGTGTGTGTGTGTGTGTGTGTGTGTGTGTGTGTGTGTGTGTGTGTGTGTGTGTGTGTGTGTGTGTGTGTGTGTGTGTGTGTGTGTGTGTGTGTGTGTGTGTGTGTGTGTGTGTGTGTGTGTGTGTGTGTGTGTGTGTGTGTGTGTGTGTGTGTGTGTGTGTGTGTGTGTGTGTGTGTGTGTGTGTGTGTGTGTGTGTGTGTGTGTGTGTGTGTGTGTGTGTGTGTGTGTGTGTGTGTGTGTGTGTGTGTGTGTGTGTGTGTGTGTGTGTGTGTGTGTGTGTGTGTGTGTGTGTGTGTGTGTGTGTGTGTGTGTGTGTGTGTGTGTGTGTGTGTGTGTGTGTGTGTGTGTGTGTGTGTGTGTGTGTGTGTGTGTGTGTGTGTGTGTGTGTGTGTGTGTGTGTGTGTGTGTGTGTGTGTGTGTGTGTGTGTGTGTGTGTGTGTGTGTGTGTGTGTGTGTGTGTGTGTGTGTGTGTGTGTGTGTGTGTGTGTGTGTGTGTGTGTGTGTGTGTGTGTGTGTGTGTGTGTGTGTGTGTGTGTGTGTGTGTGTGTGTGTGTGTGTGTGTGTGTGTGTGTGTGTGTGTGTGTGTGTGTGTGTGTGTGTGTGTGTGTGTGTGTGTGTGTGTGTGTGTGTGTGTGTGTGTGTGTGTGTGTGTGTGTGTGTGTGTGTGTGTGTGTGTGTGTGTGTGTGTGTGTGTGTGTGTGTGTGTGTGTGTGTGTGTGTGTGTGTGTGTGTGTGTGTGTGTGTGTGTGTGTGTGTGTGTGTGTGTGTGTGTGTGTGTGTGTGTGTGTGTGTGTGTGTGTGTGTGTGTGTGTGTGTGTGTGTGTGTGTGTGTGTGTGTGTGTGTGTGTGTGTGTGTGTGTGTGTGTGTGTGTGTGTGTGTGTGTGTGTGTGTGTGTGTGTGTGTGTGTGTGTGTGTGTGTGTGTGTGTGTGTGTGTGTGTGTGTGTGTGTGTGTGTGTGTGTGTGTGTGTGTGTGTGTGTGTGTGTGTGTGTGTGTGTGTGTGTGTGTGTGTGTGTGTGTGTGTGTGTGTGTGTGTGTGTGTGTGTGTGTGTGTGTGTGTGTGTGTGTGTGTGTGTGTGTGTGTGTGTGTGTGTGTGTGTGTGTGTGTGTGTGTGTGTGTGTGTGTGTGTGTGTGTGTGTGTGTGTGTGTGTGTGTGTGTGTGTGTGTGTGTGTGTGTGTGTGTGTGTGTGTGTGTGTGTGTGTGTGTGTGTGTGTGTGTGTGTGTGTGTGTGTGTGTGTGTGTGTGTGTGTGTGTGTGTGTGTGTGTGTGTGTGTGTGTGTGTGTGTGTGTGTGTGTGTGTGTGTGTGTGTGTGTGTGTGTGTGTGTGTGTGTGTGTGTGTGTGTGTGTGTGTGTGTGTGTGTGTGTGTGTGTGTGTGTGTGTGTGTGTGTGTGTGTGTGTGTGTGTGTGTGTGTGTGTGTGTGTGTGTGTGTGTGTGTGTGTGTGTGTGTGTGTGTGTGTGTGTGTGTGTGTGTGTGTGTGTGTGTGTGTGTGTGTGTGTGTGTGTGTGTGTGTGTGTGTGTGTGTGTGTGTGTGTGTGTGTGTGTGTGTGTGTGTGTGTGTGTGTGTGTGTGTGTGTGTGTGTGTGTGTGTGTGTGTGTGTGTGTGTGTGTGTGTGTGTGTGTGTGTGTGTGTGTGTGTGTGTGTGTGTGTGTGTGTGTGTGTGTGTGTGTGTGTGTGTGTGTGTGTGTGTGTGTGTGTGTGTGTGTGTGTGTGTGTGTGTGTGTGTGTGTGTGTGTGTGTGTGTGTGTGTGTGTGTGTGTGTGTGTGTGTGTGTGTGTGTGTGTGTGTGTGTGTGTGTGTGTGTGTGTGTGTGTGTGTGTGTGTGTGTGTGTGTGTGTGTGTGTGTGTGTGTGTGTGTGTGTGTGTGTGTGTGTGTGTGTGTGTGTGTGTGTGTGTGTGTGTGTGTGTGTGTGTGTGTGTGTGTGTGTGTGTGTGTGTGTGTGTGTGTGTGTGTGTGTGTGTGTGTGTGTGTGTGTGTGTGTGTGTGTGTGTGTGTGTGTGTGTGTGTGTGTGTGTGTGTGTGTGTGTGTGTGTGTGTGTGTGTGTGTGTGTGTGTGTGTGTGTGTGTGTGTGTGTGTGTGTGTGTGTGTGTGTGTGTGTGTGTGTGTGTGTGTGTGTGTGTGTGTGTGTGTGTGTGTGTGTGTGTGTGTGTGTGTGTGTGTGTGTGTGTGTGTGTGTGTGTGTGTGTGTGTGTGTGTGTGTGTGTGTGTGTGTGTGTGTGTGTGTGTGTGTGTGTGTGTGTGTGTGTGTGTGTGTGTGTGTGTGTGTGTGTGTGTGTGTGTGTGTGTGTGTGTGTGTGTGTGTGTGTGTGTGTGTGTGTGTGTGTGTGTGTGTGTGTGTGTGTGTGTGTGTGTGTGTGTGTGTGTGTGTGTGTGTGTGTGTGTGTGTGTGTGTGTGTGTGTGTGTGTGTGTGTGTGTGTGTGTGTGTGTGTGTGTGTGTGTGTGTGTGTGTGTGTGTGTGTGTGTGTGTGTGTGTGTGTGTGTGTGTGTGTGTGTGTGTGTGTGTGTGTGTGTGTGTGTGTGTGTGTGTGTGTGTGTGTGTGTGTGTGTGTGTGTGTGTGTGTGTGTGTGTGTGTGTGTGTGTGTGTGTGTGTGTGTGTGTGTGTGTGTGTGTGTGTGTGTGTGTGTGTGTGTGTGTGTGTGTGTGTGTGTGTGTGTGTGTGTGTGTGTGTGTGTGTGTGTGTGTGTGTGTGTGTGTGTGTGTGTGTGTGTGTGTGTGTGTGTGTGTGTGTGTGTGTGTGTGTGTGTGTGTGTGTGTGTGTGTGTGTGTGTGTGTGTGTGTGTGTGTGTGTGTGTGTGTGTGTGTGTGTGTGTGTGTGTGTGTGTGTGTGTGTGTGTGTGTGTGTGTGTGTGTGTGTGTGTGTGTGTGTGTGTGTGTGTGTGTGTGTGTGTGTGTGTGTGTGTGTGTGTGTGTGTGTGTGTGTGTGTGTGTGTGTGTGTGTGTGTGTGTGTGTGTGTGTGTGTGTGTGTGTGTGTGTGTATGTGTGTGTGTGTGTGTGTGTGTGTGTGTGTGCTCTTCCGTCCCTCTTTTCCTCCTTCAATCCCTTCCTACTCTATCTCCTTCCCTTCTTTTCTTCCTCACTTACTCCCCCCCCCCTTCCTTCCACCTTCCCCGAGTGTGAAGTTCCTCCCACATGACCAGAAATTGATCCTTTTCCAAAAACGGCGTTTTCTAAACACCTCTTGATATTTCGGATAGAGAGAGAGAAAAAAAAACAAGAACGCAGCAACAAAGAGGAAAGAGAGAGAGACACACACACACAAAGACACAAAGGGGAAGTGGGAGAGAGGGGGAGGGGGAGAGAGAGAGGGAGAGGAAAGGGGTAAGAGAGAGAAGAGGGGGGGGGTTAAGAGCGAGAGAATTAATGCTTGCTCGAGATTTCCGAGATCATAAAGATATCGGGAATGGCAAGGCACTTTCATGGCGTTGTCGAAATGGCGAAGGGAATAAAAATCGGCTGAAAAAGGACTTGAACTCGCCATTAAAAGCAGGACTTGATAGCGGCCGACAGCCAGCTCTCTGTTTTGCGCATTTTTTCTTACATTATTCGCTGGACTTGAATCATTACGGGGAGAGAGGAGAAAGAGGGAGAGGGAGGGGGCGAGGGGAGAAAGATAGAGAAAGGGAGAGGGGAGGAAGGTACAAGAAAAGACAGAGAGAGGTAGGGGTGTTAGAGAGGAAGAGAGAGAGAGATTGAACGAGTGAGAGACTAGGAGAAGAGTGGTGGGACGAGGAGAGGGAGAGAGGAGAGAGATAAAGAAAGAGAAATAAAAAATAGATAAAGAGCACGATAGATTGGTAAAAAGAGAAAAGGGAAGAAGAGAGCAAGCGAGAGAGAGAGAGAGAGAGAGAGAGAGAGAGAGAGAGAGAGAGAGAAAGACAAAGAATTCCGGAAGGTTACATCCCATTTATATTACACGATGATACTTAACACTTAATAAAAAATAATAATAATATCTTAATTTGTAGTAAGTGACTTCACAATTGTACTTATGGTAAAAGTGTCGTAGCGGGTGATAAAGCGTCTAAAAAAGTCAACAATAAAAGGTGTATATAGGAAAGACCCCGGCATAACTCGCCCATGGTAGCCAACTCTGCCCTGTGTCGCCAGAATGCTAAAGGTAATATCTATTCACTGTCCTTTATGGAAGGACGGGAGGGAAGGAAGGGAGGAGGGGAGGGAAGGAAGGGAGGAGGGGAGGAAAGGGAAGGAGGGGTGGAGGGAAGGAGGGGAGGGGGGAAGGGAGGGAAGGTGGAGTGAAGAAAGGGGAAGTAGGTTAAGAAGGAACGAGGGAAAAGGGGAGGGAGAAAAGGGGAGGGAGAAGGGGAAAGAAGTAGGAATGGATGGAGAAAGGAAGGAGATAAGGAACAGGAGGGAAGCCAGAGAGGTGGGGGGAGGGGGAGAGGAAGAGGACAGAAGGGTGAAAGGTGGACCCTATATGTGTGACTTGTTAAGGTTACATTTCATGTGTCTGTGTCTTTTCGTGTGTATGTGTTTTTTTCGTGGATGCGTTTCCCGTGTACATCGTGTGTGTGTTTGTATTGTCGTTCGTTTAAGCCGTGTATGCGTCTGTGATGTTCTCGTGTACGTGCATATTTCTCTGATGTTCTTTGGTCGTGCGTTTATGTGTATTTGTCTTTGTGTTTGTTCTGTTATGTGTAAGAGTATAGTTGTTGTTGTTCTTTTGTATAGGTAATGTGTTTATGTCTGTTTTTGTTGTTGTAATTTGTATTCCTTTGTCTTTGTCTGACGTCTTAATTTCCGTCTGTGTCCCTAAATATATGCGTGAAGTGTATGTACCTCATTCATTATGTTATATCTGCACGTGCGTTCTGTGCGTGTCGGTATGTGATTATATATATTTTTAAACTTTACTCTTTGTGTAATCTCGAAAAATATATTTGATTTGCACTCTTATAGGATTACGCGATATCTGCTGAAATCTCTATTCATGTTCCATATGTAATATTAAAATGTGAACTAATCTGTCACTCATACACAGTCAATATAGGAATTCAGACTGAAGATTACGATACGGGATTAATCGCTTAAAAACAAATATCGAGGGAGAGAGAGGAAGGGAGAAAGGGAGAGAAGGGGGAAGGGGAGAGAGAGACGGATTTGAGAGAGAAAGGGAGAGAGGAAAAGAAGGGAGGAACGAAGAGACGGAAAGGAAAAGGAAGAAGAGAGGTAGTGAGGGAAAATTGGAGGGAGGGAGAGGGAGGAAAGGAAGGAGAGAAGGAGAAAGAGGGAGGGAGGATAGGACGAAGGGAAGGGAGGAGGAAGAAACAAAGAGGTAGTGAGGGAGGGGAGGGAGTAACTAAGGAAGAGAAGGAAGAAAAGAGAGAGAGGGGGAGGAAAGGCGGTAGGTAGGAAGGAAGAGAGGGGGGGGGGGGAGGTGGTAGGTAGGAAGGAAGAGGGGGGGGAGGTGGTAGGTAGGAAGGAAGAGAGGGGGGGGAGGAAAAGAAGAAGAAATTTAAGAATGTAGGAAGGGAAAAAAAGAGAAAGGGGACAGGAGGAAGAGGATCAGAGGGAGGGAGAGAAGGAAAAGATAACGAAGATGTGAAAGAGAGAGGGAGCAGCTTGGGGGAATGGGACAGAAAAGGGAGAGGGAGAGAGAAAGAGAGAGAGAGGGGGGGAGAGAGAATAAGGCAAAGAGGGAGGAAAAGGGACTAAAAAAAGTACAGCATTTCTCCCAATAATTCCACGCTGACAGAAGAGGTCCACTTATCTGACCATCGGACATTTTGAGTAATAAAAGCTTTTTTTCTCTCTCTTTTTTTCTTCTTTAGACAATGCGAAGGCGGTAGGTAGTCTCCCACTTGACCCCCACCCCCACCCCCACCCCCACCCCGTCTCTCACTATCTAAGTACCATCACCCCGCCTACCGCCAGCACAAACTATTTTATTCCCAAGGTCAGATGCCCACTTTTTCTATTACAAAGATATTATTTTCCTTATTTTCTTTTATCAAAAATTATTATCATCATAAATGCACGCGCTTTACTATCAGATAAAAAACGGAGGAAAAAATACTATGATTCTAAAAACACGTTTTTGAATATTTATTGTACTCGGGGTCTCTTAACACCTTCCCCGCCATGATAATAATTTTCGCGCTCGCTGTCCTGTTTCCTGACAAAATATTTCCAAGGGACGAGCTAATCACATCGTTAAAATTATATGAAATGATATAAAATGGAAAAAGAAAAAAATACAAATAAAAATGTATATTACAGAGAACTTAACGACAAGAAAAAGAGTAAAGAATTGATGAAAACAAAGTTAGGGCCGCAGGGACGTCGTTAACTGAAGTATGTAATAATTTGCGTTTGGTCATCTGTCTCTCCCTCTGTCTCTGTGTCTGTCTGTATTTGTACAAGCAGCTTGTAGCTACAAATTTATGCGAGCGTGTGCGTATTTGCTTGTGTCTGTGTGTGTGAGTGTGTATGTGTGTGTGTGTGTGTGTGTGTGTGTGTGTGTGTGTGTGTGTGTGTGTGTGTGTGTGTGTGTGTGTGTGTGTGTGTGTGTGTGTGTGTGTTTGATATACCTATTATACATACACATGGGGAGAGCAGATGGAGAAGATGAAGACGAAAAAGAAGAAAATAAAGTATAGGAGAGAAGATAAAAGATGATGAAAATGATGATGAAGAAGAAAAAGGAAGAGGGTGAGAAGCAGAAGACGAAGGACGGGAAGATGAGGAGAAGCAATAGAAAAAAAAGAGGAGGAGGAGGGGGGAGGCGAAGAAGAAGATGATAAATAAGTAAAACAAGTAAAAGAAATGGTAACGATCAGAAGAAGGATAATGATAAGAGGGTGAGCAGCACGCCCCAGAAGACAACCAAGCAAGAGCAAAGTAACAAAAAGGAATGAGAATGAGAACTATTTAAACTTAGTGAAGGTTCAACGATGCATGCAAGCAGGCAGGCAGCCCGGGAGCCACCGCGACCACCAGAGGCAAGCAACGAAGCAACGAACGAAGATGTGTTTGTGCTTATACAATACTTGGCAGGCTTCGCAGATTGAAGCAAGGAAGCAAAAAGATGCGTTCGTGCTTGCAAGTTACTTTGCCGGTATCACAGAATGAAGGAGGGAAGCAAAGTTGTTTTTATGCATGCAAGAGACTTTGCTGGCATAGTAGATTCAAGCAAAGATTCTGGAAGCAAGATGTTTTCTCGCTTGCATGAAATTTTTTCTGGACACATAGTATGTTCATGCTTGCAAGAAACACCGTAGATATAGGAAAAATATTTTTTTTTTGCCGGCATCGCAGAATAAAGCAAAAAAAAAAAAAAATGTCCGTGCTTGTAATAAAACTATGCAGATTGAAGCAAGCAAGGAAGCAAGGA
>NW_028234436.1:21312730-21340230 GCF_977035675.1 Penaeus japonicus
AGAGAGACAGAGAGAGAAACAGAGAGAGAGAATGTATGTGTTAATATGTGTCTATTTACTTCAATACCTACATTACAACGTACACAATTATATTCCCAATTGTTTAATAAATCTTTATCTCTCTTTATACACAAATAAAGGGCCATACAACGCCCGTAATCCGCAGTTAACAATTGTGCTAAGGGCTGATGACGATATATTTTATTCTTGATGGGATGACCACCTGATCGCAATCTCAATTTATCATTAGTAGCTGGTACCGCCTGCGGCTTTACACGTCTTTTTGTACAACATACGAAGCATTCTTTTCTGTTCTCTCTACGGCACTTGTATTAAGATTAAATCCACAGCGCGAATTTAATCGGAAGTTTAATCATTTTATAAAACGCGTATGGTACCGCGCGGGAATGGAAGTTATCTTACGAATATTTTAAAGTTATCATCGAAAGTTCAGAGCGATGAGGTTGTTTACTGTTCGGGACGCTGTCGGTGGGCGGGGCTTCGAGACCGGCCAGCCAATCAGACGTCCGAGTCTGCTGCGGATGCCAGGTGTTGCTAGCTCATTTACATTCCAGATTTAAAAAGCGTTCTAAGGAAAGGTATTTTCATGAATGTGTAGGTCATATGTGTGTTTTAACTGCAATGTTGAATGTTTATGATGAATTTGTGGGTTGCATGTGCCGGTAGGAGTTGAGTTGGGAGATGATTTGAAAAAGGTGGTGGCTCGGCCCGGTGGACAGACCCTTACCAAGGTTAAGGTTATGTTTGAAGTCAATTTTACTTACACGATCATTTATATAGAATCCTCTTGGATCACTTTTCAAAACGAATTTGCGAAATTTCAAATTTGTATAAGATCTGATGGGCATTTCCACACTGCGCAAGTCACAGAGGATACATGAAGATAAATTTCATACCGTACAAGTCACCGTAGCTACCCCCCTCCTCCCCCATCCCCCTGTACAGCCGCGGGCGGAGTAAAGATGGAGACGTTCCAAAAACTCCTCTATCGCAAAACTATTTCTATTTTTCCCTCCGTGCCAGAACTTCGCAAGCGAGATAGGTAGTCGCCAATTGTCCTTCTGACTGCTGAAGAGGGGATGTAAAATGAAGGAATAGGCCGAGGGAGCGAGAGAATGGAATAAAAAGGGGGGAACGAAATATTGGAGTTTGGCAAGTCTGACAAAAACTGAGGTTAGGGTCCCGGCGAGGTCAGTCAGGCCCGAGCCAGCCCCGGGTGAACATCTCCGGGTGTACGTACGCCCGGATCTCGAACCTATTTTTATCTCTATTTTTACACCGATTTCGTCAGCAGTGGAAAACTAGCGTGTGTTTTAATGCGGGAATGTTGTTTAGAGAGTTTTAGTGAGTTTGGAGAGTAAATTCGTCTCGGCAATTTGGAAATATAGCCGGAGGAAGCGAGAGAAAAAAAGTTTTCAGAGAAGTGTTGTTCGGTGCATCTTGGCCATACTCGATTTTATTGTTTTAAAAATATTATAGATAAATTACTACCAAGTGAATTTGTGAGTGTGTTTGTGTTTTTGATTTTGGTTGTGCCCATATTTGTAACAAGACAAAAAAAGTGCATTTCATAGGATTTACTCGTGGATATTTTATCGTTATGGCGTGTGTCAACAATGAGGTAAGTTTACTCGTATTGTTCCTCTCTTTTGTCAAACAAATGCAACAGCCATTTTCTTGCATTGTAATAAGTATCTATCGAATGTAGTATGCGAGTGATTGTTGATTTAGTAAAGGGGTATTGCAATATTGCAAGACGAATGCTAGCACGTGGAGACGCTTTGCAAGTTTTGCGTAAATCGTTAATTAACCCTCTGTTGGAGTCTCGGATGCATTAATTATATATAAGTGTGGGCTTAATTAATTACCTTTATCATTTACAAATTGTTTTTATTAATAATACATGTATACCTCTCATTTCGCGGTTTAAATCAGATATGTCGGTTATTTTCACCTGCTACTTATCGAGTTTATATATAGACGAAAGTTGTTTTTATTTTGTAAAGAACTTCGAGTCAAGTTTAGGTGCGGATTGTGGTTTTCTGTGTGTCGGAATAAAGGTGGATTTGTGATATTACGAGCGAAACTTCGGCTTCTGAGATCAAGTTTCCCTCCGCGCAGCATGTGTGTGGCGCGGCTTTGTGTGTGTGCGTCCTTCTCTCTCTCTCTCTCTCTTGCCTCTCTCACCGCTCTCTCTCACCGCTCTCTCTTTCTCTCTCTTTCTCTCTCTTTCTCTTTTTTTTTTCTCTCTCTCTCTCTCTCTCTCTCTCTCTCTCTCTCTCTCTCTCTCTCTCTCTCTCTCTCTCTCTCTCTCTCTCTCTTTCTCTCTCTCTCCCCCCTCTCCTCTCTCTCTCTCTCTCTCTCTCTCTCTCTCTCTCTCTCTCTCTCTCTCTCTCTCTCTCTCTCTCTCTCTCTCTCTCTCTCTCTCTCTCTCTCTCTCTCTCTCTCTCTCTCTCTCTCTCTCTCTCTCTCTCTCTTGCTCGCTCTCTCTCTCTCTCTCTCTCTCTCTCTCTCTCTCTCTCTCTCTCTCTCTCTCTCTCTCTCTCTCTCTCTCTCTCTCTCTCTCTCTCTCTCTCTCCTCTCCTCTCCCTCTCTCTCTCTCTCTCCACCGCTCTCTCTCCCTCTCCTTCTCATAACATCCTCCTCCTCCAAACATACCCCTGCCATACACATACATATATGTATATACATATATATATATACATATATTTATACATATATATATACACATATATATGCATATACATACATATATACATACATACATACATATATATATATACATATATATGTGTATGTGTGTGTATACATATACATACATATATATATATATATATATATATATATATATATATATATATATACATACATATATATATATATATATATATATATATATATATATATATATATATATGTATTATAAATATATATACGTAACACATACATACATATATATTATATATATGTGTGTGTGTATACATATAGATATAATGTACATATATATATATATATATATATATATATATATATATATATATATATATTATATATATATATATATATATATATATATAATATATTATATATATATATACTGTATATACATAAATATATATATATATACATATACATATACGTATATATATAAATATATATATACATATACATATACGTATATATATATATATATATATATATATATATATATATATATATATATATATATATATATACACACATACATATATACACATATACATATACATATACATATATACACATATCTACACACACACCTAATATACATACATATACTTAAATATGTATATATATATATATGTATATGTATATGTATATATATATTTATATATTATATGTGTGTGTATATGTATATGTATGTATAAATATACCCAAATATACATATAGACATATATACATACATATGTGTATGTATATGTATATGTATATGTATGTATTCTTATTTGTGTATGTATATATGCGTGTATATAAATGTATATGTATATATATATGTATATATATATATATATATATATATATATATATATATATATGTATATATATATAGATATATGTACATATATATATATATATATATATGTATATGTATATATATATATATATATGTATATATATATATATGTACATATATATATATATATTTATTTATTTATGTATTTATGTATGTATATGTTATGATATATGTATGTGTGTATACATGCAGACACCGACATCTACTAATATCAAGAAATCCAGAGCCGTAGTCACCCTGGGCATTGCAAGAGAGCGACGCCAACACAGGGAAGGAGGTGTTATTGACAGCGTTAAAGCGCCAAACGAGACGTCAATTTCGAACGCTAACCATCGGCGCCAACGTTGTTTATGGCGGGAGAAAATGACACTCGGGGCTAATAATTCATACCGTGACTTGTAAAAGGTCTTTCTCTTGACTTCTGGCTTAATGCATGTTGATTAAGGAAAGCTTTGAATACCCTGTGCATTAGGATCGTGAATTGGTGTCGGATTGGGGATTGGTATCGATTCGGTTGGTTTCGGGGCAAGGGTTGATTCATGATTCGAATCGCTTTTGGGAAAACCGGTTGATGAGTGGTAAGAGTGTATTTATAATTATGAGGTGAGGTGTTCTGGCGATGTGGATATGCTATGCAGATATGTTTCAAAGGATAGTTTTTTTTTATTATTAAAGGGGAGAAGGGTGTAATTTAATTGGTTGATCGTGTTTGAATGTTTGTACGAGTGTGCTTGTCGGATATTTGTGGCAAAGATGAAAATAGAATTCTTTGAAAAAAAAGGTCACAGGCGAATGAAAAGCCACGCTCGAAAATTTATTAACTAGGTACGGTCTATGAGAACGATAAAATAATGTTGAAATACATCGTTTATTCTGTGCGTGTGTGCTGCGCCCCGACAAAAATAGAGAGAGACAAAACCGCTGCATTTGATTAAGTTTTGTTGATAATATACACCAGCTCTTTTGTGCGTCCGTTTCTTTATCCATGAACGTGTGTCTGTGTCTTTCTCTGTGAGCGTGTGCCTTTATCTTCAATTGTCTGCGTGTGTTTGTGTGGGTAAATATGTAAAAAGCCTTTCCAGTCGACTATGGCATAACGAAGCCGCGAAACGTGATACAACGTTGTTCTGCGGGACCGACGCTTTGTACCCGCTCGGCCGCCGCTGGATCTGAAATATCATCTTTTTTGAGAGAGAGAGGGAGCAGGATTGGTTGGTAATACTTGAATCTAGTTGGTGTGATAAAAAAAAAGAAATGTTATTTGTAAGATGTAATTGTGGTGGATACCTGTTGTTGTTTTTTTTCTTTCGTCTCTCTCTCTCTCTCTCTCTCTCTCTCTCTCTCTCTCTCTCTCTCTCTCTCTCTCTCTCTCTCTCTCTCTCTCTCTCTCTCTCTTTCTCTCTCTCTCTCTCTCTCTCTCTCTCTCTCTCTCTCTCTCTCTCTCTCTCTCTCTCTCTCTCTCTCTCTCTCTCTCTCTCTCTCTCTCTCTCTCTCTCTCTCTCTCTCTCTCTCATTCATTTTGACTCCTATAGAAAGGCAAAATAGATGTTTGTTTTTACACTCTTCCGACGTGTTTGCGGAATTATGTCGGATACTTGTGTTACGTAAACCCATTAAAATGCTCAACACAAAGGAACGTACGAACTGTTTTTATTAATTAAAAAAAATATTCTTCCCTTCTTCCTTCTCTTCCTCCCCTTCCTCCTCTCCCTCCCTTCCTCCCCTCCCTCCCTTCTCCGTTTCCTCCCTCCCTCACTATCTCCCTCCTTCATTTCCCTCCCTCCTTCCCCTTCTTACCCCCTTCCTTCCCTCCATCCATAGTGAGGAATGCACGTTTTTTTTCTCTCATCGAATGTTAAGTTATCTTGTAGTATAGAAACATTCATGAGCACTACTGGATCCAAGTGTTTCTTTTATGCAGATGTCTTTATTAAAGTATTTCTCGTGTGTGTGTGTGTGCGTGTGCGTGTGCGTGTGTGTGTGTGTGTGTGTGTGTGTGTGTGTGTGTGTGTGTGTGTGTGTGTGTGTGTGTGTGTGTGTGTGTGTGTGTGTGTGTGTGTGTGTGTGTGTGTGTAACCCCCGCTCTTACAAACATAGTAGTCAGTCCCCCTGGTGGTTGAGTAGGTAGAGAGGGGTGTAGGCCTATCATAGAACTTGTACAACGGGGACTCACTGTTATTTTTTAAACCTTTTTTTTTCATCATCTGCTGGTGACGGGAGTCTAAGGGCCTGCTGTAAACCTACCTGCTGCCCCTTTCCCCCCTACCTGTATCTTACACATACCTCTCCTCTCCCCCCTCCCCAACTCCCCTCGTAAGCCCACCAACCACGCCGACAATTAAACGCTTTTTCCGTATGTAAATTACCTATAGTATTCAAATGCCGGAGAAGCTTAGGTCTGGAGCATTAGAATACACGGGGATGTCTCTATCTCCGCCCCATCGGGACGAGGCGCGACTGGGAATGTGTGGGGGTGCGGGGTGAATACTCACTGATTCATTCACTCACTGAATTAATACTGCGCTTAGGATAATTTATCTCTCTGTCTCATAAACACATGTGTTTGTTTGTGTATGTATGTATATATATATATATATACATATGTATATAATAAAATATTTATGTGTATGTATATATATATATATATATATATATATATATAATGTATGTATCTATATGCCAAACATATACTATATATATCTTACACATATGAATACATGGTGTGTATGTGTTAGCGCGCTCCCAGTCATAAACATCTACTTTCACTATAAACATGTTTATAGCCTATGATAGTTATGTAAGTTGATTCCAGGATTCCCCCGCCTTTTCAAGAACCCCTTTTATTTGAATTATTTTCCCACGGTTCCTGGGTTTAGAAAGGTCTGTCAGTTCAACAAACTGAATTTAATAACCAAAAACAGATACGCTTTCCCAGTCCCACATCTTAACATCTCACATTGATGTAGGGAAGGCATATTAAATCAGTGGCATTTATTTTTTGTATTGATGTTCAAATTATATCTTTAATGACCGTATCATGTGTGATAGGCCTATATTATACGCTTGTTTCTCTTGAAATTTTTAAAAATTAATTCGCTTAGCTTAACTGATGTATACAATCACACATAATTATGTACACATGCATATAGGTTACTTACAACTTGTGTAGGTTACATATTATTCTGAATATACGTACGAATAGTAGCTAGTAGACATTTAAGATAATGATAAAGGTAAGCACATAAAATCAAATTGTAAAAACGACCTGAATATCGAATACCAATTCCAAATTTCAAAAACCAATCCCTTAGCGGAACCTTCCCTCCAGACGGACTGAAATAGCTGGGTAGGATCGTTGATTTGCGATGTTGATGTATTGCAGTATTTATGCGAAAAATTGCAAGGGCCTGCGGGTGCATTGCAAAGGCGAACAAAAGAAAAAAAATTGGCTTTTGATTTCCGAATGTCACGACCTCATTTCATCGCACTTGCATTACAGAAGGCAAAAATGGAGGAGGAGGAGGAGGATAACAAAAGCATTTACTATATTGTTCCGTTGGGTGATTGAGGTCAAGGGTGGAAAGCTCCTTTTCAGGGCTAGATGGTAGGTAATATAATGATTATTAAATGTAATATGATGATGATGATTATAAGTATCCAAGATGGTGATCAACTATTGTTTGTTGATGAGATGGTTACTAAGAATGTTGATTATTGAAATGATACAGAAAAACGGAAGCGAAATGTAGCTTCAGAGTAGAACTTGAGGATTTATCTTCCTTTGCTTTAGGGAAAGGCGATGTGAAAAGATAACAGTGTAAGGAAATGTTTCGGTACAAAGGGGTTGGACAACAAAATAGATTTAAAGATATCCTTCTCTTTCTTCTGATTTCTTCTTCATCTTTGCTCGCATTTATCTTCTTTTCTTAAGGGTGGCGTTTAATTTGTAGTCTCGCGGCGCAGCTGTCTCGCCAGATGTAGCAATTATGTTTACCAATTCGATCATTTCCGGGCCGTTCATGCTGGTCGTTCGTCGCGCTTCTCCGGGAAGCCTTATTTGCTTGCGACGTTTTTTTAATTCCAATTAATTTGCTCGTGTACAGGTTTGTGGAATGATATGTAATGTTTTTTAATATAGTGTAGGTCTGTGTATATTTATGTAGGCCTATGTGATATATCTTATATTTACTTATTTTTCCCCGATTCGGGGACATTTACGCTATATCGGGGTACCTGGCATGGGACAGCGGCGGCGCGGCGGCAGATTCACGTCTCACCGTTTGACCTAGCTTTGCGCCCGAGGCTACGAATCGTGACCTGACTCCTCCTTCCACTCCCTCCTCCTCCTCTTCAAACCACCCAAGTTCAAGGTGACCTGACCTTGGCCGTGACCTCTCCTCCTCCGTACTCTCACCGGCTGATGCAAGGTCTTTTGTTCGAAATAATTAGGCTAGATTGTCGTTGTCCGGTTGGGAGTGTAACCGCCGGGATTTCGAGGCGCCGAGAGGGCCGAGGGTTTGTCATTTTATTTCATTATGTAAAGGGGAGAGGGACAGTTATATAACAAGTAGGAGTAAATAGCGTATATATAAGCTAATGTATTTTTAAATATAGTATTAACAAATGTTAAGATAGATATAGGCCTATATACCAGTGAATCAAAGACGTATAGAGAGCATAGAGCATATATATAGTCCTCTTAAGGCAATATTACCCTATTAAGAACCTCCCGATAAGTACCAAATGAAGGCATAACACGTCATGTAAAGACCAATGACATCTTGCACATGACTGTCGCTAACACCTCAGACAGGGCGGCGCGGCGGTCGACTGGGAAGATCTCGGAAGCTTTGTGAAAGAAAGCGTTCTTTTTTAATCAATGCGTAGGTTATTTGTGCGTTTGTGAGTGAAATGTTGAATGTTTTGACTTGCGGGTTGCGGGTTGCATTTGCTGAATTGACCGATGGTTATTGTTTTAGTTTAATCTGGGGTTTGTATCTCTTGTTCCTTAAGCGTCAGGTCGGAAAGGGGGATTATCTTGAGCCGTAAAGGGAGGGAGGGAGGGGGGAGGATGGGAGGAAAATTATTCTTTCGATTCATTTTCTGTTTGTTTGCGAATGTTGAATTTTATAAAATTTTGTTTGCGAGTTGTGGTGAAGGGTTCGGGTATGTATGTCGCTTGTTTTTGAATAAAGTTGGAAAGGCACTGATGGTGATGATGAGAATTTACTTCATCATGTCATTGTGTGAGTGTTAGATAGTGAAAATGTTATTAGTTTTGTTTATTAGTTTTGTTTAAGTGGGAGTGGGTTTGGGTTAATCGCCGATGTTAGGACTTAAATATAATAGCGATTTGCATTTACGATAATTATGGTGATGATAATGATAACCATGATGCTGTAATGTTAAAAATAACGATGATAGTAAGAGTGATGATACTACTGTAGTATAGAATAATTTGCTATGTTACTTAATAGTTTGTTAAAGATTTTATTCAAGGCATTCGAGCGAGTGCAGTAAGAAAGTATTCGTTGCAGCGCGCAATATATACATATATCCCAAAACCCTTTATGGAAAAAAAATATGTACAAATGGATGGAACGAACCAGTGAACCAAAATCTAGTTCGCACTCCCGAAATTCTCTCTATTATCTCCTTTATTTGTCTCTATCCTATGCCCATTTGGAATTGTATTTTTATTTTATTTTTTTTTGTCAAATTTCATAATTGTTCTGTTTCGGCGGATCGGGAATTTGGCCCGATTACCGGCGTTGTGTTCGTTACGGAGCGAGACGGTTTTAGGGTCGTTATCCCGGGGGAAATTTGTTTGTTTCTCGGTTTGTTTGCGGGATTTTGCTCTCGGTTTGGGTACTGATTATGTGTTTGTCTATTTATTTATTTATTTATTTATTTATTTATTTGGTTGAGTGGAAAGTACCGCCAGTGTGCGATTGTGAATGAGACTGTGGTGATGAGGATTTTAATGAAAATGATTGTTGCAGTAATAGTAGTGTTAATGGTGATATTATAGCTATAACAGTAATGACAGAATTAAAATGATAATGATAATAACTTTGGTAATAATGAAGACAACATCAATTAGGACAAAGATTACTTTCGCTCGCTCGCAGAGTGGATGTAATTTTCAACAAACAGATATTTTGTAAAAAAAATAAATCCTTTGTTAAAGATACCGAAGAAAAAGGACAAAGAAAAAAAGAATAAGGATTATTTGGACCGCTCCGCCGAGGCAGTGATATCGTCAGATGATTGAAAGTTGCAAAAGATGGCTTCTCAAGTTGCACACGCCTGAAAGCCTTCATCTTTTTTCCCCTCTCTCTCTCTCTCAAGTCATCTATTGATCCTTGAGAGAGAGAGAGAGAGAGAGAGAGAGAGAGAGAGAGAGAGAGAGAGAGAGAGAGAGAGAGAGAGAGAGAGAGAGAGAGAGAGAGAGATCCAGGCTGTAATTAAGTCTTCAAAGGCATAAATGTGACGGAGATTTTGCCTCCGCGCCGTTTAATAGTGTGACTTCGAAGTGTTTTAAAATAAGTTCGGTCGGGCGTGGGGCGTAGGGCGTGGGGGTGGGGGTGGGGGTGTAATTAGTCTTCTGATTTTCCTGTTTCGTATTTCTTCCCTTTTTTTTTTTTTTTTTTTTTTTTAGTTCTTTTTTAGTTCTTTTTATTATGCAGATTAGGGTAGGCCTAATTATGTCTGGATGTGTAGTCTTGCTGATTTTGTTGTTGTTCTTTAGTAATTTAGTTTGTTTTTTTCCCTGTCCACTTTTTTTTTTCTTTTCTTCTCCATCTTTCTCTCCCTCACTCGCACCTCTTCCTCCCTCTCCTTCTCCTTCTTTCGTTTTGTCCTTCCTTTTCTCCTTTTCCTTGTTCTTACCTTTCTTCTTTTTTAATTTTTTTGTTTCTCCTCCTGTTTATCCTTCTTCTTCTTCCTTTCATTTTTTGTTTCTCCATCTTACCAGCGATGGTCTTTACCCTGTAACCCAGCGGCGCCGATGCCCTCGCGCGGAACGGCTCACTTCGACGATCGCCAGCCGGGGAGAGGGAGACAGATACATACAGACACACACATACACATACAGACACATACAGACACATACAGACGCATGCAGACACATACAGACACATACAGACACACACAGACACACACAGACACACGCATGCGCGCGCGCATAAATTCCTTCTAATCCCCCTTTTTCCCTTTCTCTTTGTTTACCTTTAGTGTGACTGGGACTTGATACGATCCATGTAACACGAGTCTATCCAAAGCCTTAATAGATGTCGCTCGTGTGGCGACTTCGCGGCTTCTGTACGGATTGTGTGGTGATGCTGTGGTCTCGATTCCGAGTTTGGTGGTGAGGTTGGTGGTGAGGTTGTGGTTCGTCGGTTGAGTTTGGAAGGGGAGTCGCGGTTGTCATTTTGGACTGGAGAGGAACCGTATTGCATTTTTGAAGGGATTAATGTGTCTATAGTTTTACGTTATGATCGAGTCATTTGGTTGCGGGTTTGATTAGGAAAGGCGACAGGGATATCGTGTGACGTGATTGGAAATGTATATTTGAAGCGAGAGGAAGAAAATGTAGGCCTACACACGCGCGCGCGCGCGAACACACACACACACACACACACACACACACACACACACACACACACACACACACACACACACACACACACACACACACACACATATACATATACATATACATATACATACACATGAATATGCATATGCATATACATATACATATACATATATATATCATACACATACACATACAAATACAAATACACATACAAATACACACACACACACACACACACACACACACACACACACACACACACACACACACACACACACACACACACACACATATATTTTAACAAACATAAACACAAACACACTGTATTCTGTCATTTTACTCTTAATAATACATCTGTTACTGAATTCCCCTTTTGCCACATGTAAAGATGTATACATAACCACCCAACTTAACTCTCAGAAAACCCCCACCATAAATAGGCTTTTTTTTGTCGTGTTTGTGTGCGGGCATGTGTACCTATCTACCTTTCCTGTGTCTTAATTGGCCAAGCCCTCAGGTAGCTGCTTACCCAGATCGTTTCATGTCGGGAAAGTTTTGTCGTCTTCCTGTGGTCGGGGGAAAAGATTAGTCGCGCGATTAGGGGCCTCTGATCTAATCCTGAATCGCTTGTTAGGTCGAGACGGAGGTGGAGAGGCAAGGGCAGGAGGAGGAGGGGGAAGGGGAGGGGGGGAGGTGGAAGAGGAAGAAGAAGAGGAAATGGTTGTGGTGGAAGTTGAATAGGTGGAGGAAGGGAAAGGGGATGTATAATAGAGATAGAAGTACAGGGGGAAGAAAAAGGAAGAGAAGATAAACAAATATAATAAAATGAAGAGTGGCAAATGCGGATATAGAGTATGAGAAAAAGTAAAGGAAAAAGGAAAAGTAAGATAAATAAATAGACTCAAGTTTAAAAAATACGCAGAGTGAGAGAGTAGGCATAAGGAAAGACATCACCAATAACCAAAAAAATCTAAAAATAAAGAACCTAGACCAACCACGAACAAAAAATAAGTAAAAGAAAGGAAGAAAAAAAAAAACGTTTTTTCTGCTCTTTCAAGTGTGTGATAGCGTATTGGTTCCCGCTGATCCATTTCTTAATAGAGGCGCTCCTTGTTCTTAGGGAAGTATTGATGTCTTGTGTGGTGAAGGGGAGGAAGGGATGAAGGGGGAAGGGGGAAGGGGGTTGAGGAGGGTAGGGAGAGAGAGAGAGAGGAAGAGGGACAAGGTAGTGGAGGAGGTTAGGGAGGCAAAGAGTCAGGGGGGTGAGGGAGGGGAAGGGGTTGATGATGGAGGCAGGGGTTGAATAAGGGGTTAAGGAGGGAATGAAGGAGAGAGGGAGTAAGGAAGAGAAGGAAAGAGTGAGTAAATAAGAGAGAGAAGAAAGCACAGAGCAATGGGAAAGAAGAGGATAGAAAAGAGCAGAGAGAAAGAGAGAGAGAGGGGGAGGGGTCAAGAGGAGGGAAGGAGAGGGGAAGTGGGTTCATGAATGGACGTGTAACATTTTTTTTTCTCTCTCTCTCACTTGCCTCCATGTGCTCTGATGCGAGATGAATGCGGGAGTGGGTGCATGAAGGAGGGAGTGAATGGCAGGAATTGGGGTTGCGAAGAGAGAGAGAGAGAGAGAGAGAGAGAGAGAGAGAGAGAGAGAGAGAGAGAGAGAGAGAGAGAGAGAGAGAGAGAGAGAGAGAGAGAGAGAGAGAGGGAGAGAGGGAGAGAGGGAGAGAGAGAGAGAGATACATTATCTACAAATGATGACATTAGTTTTTATAACAGTAAATCTGGCTTATGAATAAATCAATGAATTTATGAGTATGCCTTTGTAAAATGGCTAAGGATTACACCGAACTTGCATTAAGTGATATGAATATGCAAGCGCCATCCGCTCAGTGAATTAATAATTAAAAGAAAATGAGTCCACCGATATCGGAAATGCAGAATGGAATAGGCTTAGCAAGATTGCATGCTTGTTGATTTTTTTGTGAACTATTTTAAAAGCGAGTGCACGGTAGGGCAGCCGACCCCGCCTTCACCCGTCACTCGTCACTCGTCACTCGTCACTCGTTCCGTCATCCAATCTCATCCGACTTTCTCTGGGCTACCGATTTCACAGATTTTGGGAGTGAGGAGATGGCGGGTGGTTGGTCACTTTCGGACCGTGGAATCAGCCCCTGAGATTTCCCTTGGCGATAGCGCGCCCCCTGAGCTTCGGCGCGAGGTGGTGTATAGCGAGAAAAAAGGGGGTGGGGAAGGGAGAGGTAGGGAGGGAAGGAGGGAAGGAAGGAGGGAGGGAGGTAGAGGGAAGGAAGGAGGGAGGGAGAGAGGTAGAGGGAAGGAAGGACGGAGGGAGGGAGGGAGAGAGGTAGAGGGAAGGAAGGAGGGAGGGAGGGAGGGAGGGAGGGAGAGAGGTAGAGGGAAGGAAGGACGGAGGGAGGGAGAGATGGAGAGAGAAGGAGGAAGGAGGGTAGGGACAGAGTTATTTAGGTAGGGAGGGAGGTAGGTAGGGAGGTAGGTAGGTTGGCTGGCAGGTACGCAGGCGGTAGATGGGTAGATCGGTAGCCGGCGTTGGTCTCCCTAGCGTGTGTCATTAGCGGTGTAATCGGCCGGTAGCCTGTCCTTATGATCCTTATGATTCGGGAAAGTGATTCGAGGAGGAGGGAGATTGAGTGGAGGGGAGGGGAGGGTAGCGGGTGGCTATGGGTGGCGGTGCGAGTCCTAGATTCTTTTTTTGTTCTCTCCTTCGGTGCCTCGTGGTTTTTGTTATGTGTCTTCCTATTTCTTTTTGTTACTCGTCATTATCATTATTATTTATCATCATCGTCCTTTTCTTCCTCTCGTCATCAACACCATCACCATTCCCACCACTCCTTCTCCTCCTCCTCCTCCTCTTCCTCCTCCTCCCTCCTCCTTCCTCCTCCTTCTCCCTCCTCCTCCTCCTCTTTTTCCTCCTCTTCCTCCTCCTTTTCCTCCTCCTCTTACTCCTCCTCCTCCTCCCTCCTCCTCCTACTCCTCCACAACCTTTAACTTCATTTTCTTCTTCCTTACTGGTACAATTAAAACCCCATTTACAGGAGCCCTTCCTAACGCTATACACAATAATTGAATCTTGAAAATTAGCCATTAACCATTCTTGACAGCCGGGATGTGACTGACAGCGTTCGCTTAAGCAAAAGCTGATTAGGAGTCATGTTCGATTAAACGAAGCAATTAATATTGAGAGGATCAGCTGATAGGCTTGTACAACACATTTTTAAATACTGACTCGGAACCCAAAAAAATGAATCCTGTTTAATCGTCTTTTTTAAAATTGTTTTCGCTTCTACCGTTATTATTGTTGTTGTTGTTATTACTTACTACTATTATTATTGTTGTTGTTATGATTATTGTATTATTTCTTTAATAACATCATTATTATTGTTAATATTATACCATTATTAATTTTCAATGTTATCATCATCATTACTATTATCGTTATCATTTCTGTTTATTTTTTTTCATGGTAGTGATAATGTTGATAATAATATTAATGATAATAATAATAATTATTATTATTATTATAACTATGATAATAATAGTTATCATTATCATCATTATTACTGTTGTTATCGTTTTCATTATTGTTATTTTCAATTAAAATATGTTTGTCCTTTAATCTGCACGGCAAGTTATGAGTCCTTTTCAATATAAGCCTATATATGAAAGCAAAACTTATTTATAAGTCGAGTGATTTATTCCTTCGCGAACGTGTTTTTTTTTCCTATTTTTAACGAGCGGCTTTTTCGGACTTCATTCCGAGTCGACCTAACACGACCTAAGACGTCCCGAAACGACGACATCCGGGTAATTAATGATGTTTATTGAACTGTACATAAGGTGGCTCACGTCGGCCGCCTTGGCGTGGGTTAAGGGCGTGGGCGTAGTAGGGGAATGGGGGTGGGTATGGAGTAGGGGATGGGGGAGCTAAGGGGGCGTTGCCCCATGTTTCTTTCCCTTAATTGTGCGGGGCTTTTCGGGGCATGTCTGACCTGGCGAGTGCAGGTCTTGCCCTTCGGGCTTTCCTACTCCTTTGTGCCCTTCTGCGACTGCCCCTTCGTATCTATTCCTGTCCACCGTGTCCCTGCTCGCCCGTGGCCAGCTTCCCATGTCGCTCCTCGGCCCTCCCGACCGTCTTCTTTACCCCTCCTCCTCTACCCCTTCCTTATCCCTCCACGCCCCTTCCCTCTCCCCCTCTCCTTCCTTACCCCTCCACGCCCCTTCCCTCTCCACCACTCTTCCTTACCCCTCCACGCCCCCTCCCCCTTCCTTGCCCCTCCACGCCCCTTCCCCCTTCGTTGCCCCCCACGCTCTCCTCCCTTCCTTGCCCCCCACGCCCTCCTCCCACTTCCTTACCCCTCCATGCCCGCGACCGCCCATCCCGCCTGTCGGCCCGGATGTGAGGGGTCAAGCGCGAAGAAACGGCGCGACAAAAAGCCTCGGCTCTGGAGGAGATGCTCGCCATCTTCGGGTAGGCTTTGCGAGGGTCTTGGAGGACTTGGGGAGGGGGGAACCGGAGGGGGTGTTCTTTTTCGTTTTTTTTTTTATTTCTCTATTTTTTTCGTTCGTTTTTCTTTTCTTTTTATTCGCATGTGTATGTATTTTTCTCTCTCTACTCTGTTCTCTTTCCTCTCTCCTCTCCATCTATTTTTCTGTCAATCTTTTTACATTTCCTAAATCGTTTGGTTTAAAGCTCCTTTCACCATGTTATTTTGGGGTGTGTGTTTCACCCTCCAGATCTGCCTTTGTTTGTTCTTTTTATTTTTTCTTGAATTTCCTCCTCGTCCCATGTGCTTATTTCACTTACTTTTCTTCTTCTTCTTAATCTGTTCATCTTCGTCTTCCCTCCTTTTCCTCATCTTTTCATATTTTCTCCATGCTCCTCATCTTGTTTTTCATCCTCTTCTATTCCTCCTCCTCCTCCTCCTTCTTCATCTTCCCCTCATCTTTCTCCTCCTTCACCTCTGCCTCTGACCGTGGATCGAGTCTTCTTCCCAGGGTATGTGGTGCAGGGGCATGAGAGGGTATGTGGGGGCATGTGGGAGTTCAGGGGGGGGGATGGGGAGATGGAGTGGGGTATGGGGTGGGATGGGTTGGGGGGATGTATAAAATTGTATTGGTGGCTGCAAGATATAATGAGTTTTATTCATTACTGCGCTACGGCCAACCGATGCCCGCAACGGCCGGATCGCCGCTTCCCATTTCTGCGCGAGGGCATGGGTGTACCTTGCCCCGCGCGCCGCCGGAAGGACCCATCCCGCGCGCCCGCTGGAGGAACGACTTTGAACCCTCCCGCGCCCGCCTCTAAGGGTGATCCGCGCGCGCTAATGCCCCGCACGGATGGGCCTAATGGCCTGCCGGACACGAGGTTGATCTTTATCGTGGTCCAGCCAGCGGTTGAGCGGACGCCGGAGGAATACAGAGTGAGTCGAGACGGGAGGCAGGCAGGCAGGCAGCCAGGCAAGGCAGGCAGGCAGCGAGAGAGGGGCTCGACCGGCCGACCGACGCGACGTAGCCCGGCGCAGGGTCTGCAGGGACTGTGCGGCTACCTACTTGAGCTCTCGACTTCCCTCCTCTCCTACCTTAACCGCCCAGCCGTCGCTCGCCCTCCTCGCCGTTGCCTGACGCCGCCTCATGACATTGCCTCTGAGATGGCGCGGCGGCCCTCTTCTGCCTCATGTGGTGGCCATGTGGTGGGTGGGGGCCATGTGGTGGGTAGGGGCTTGGCTAGGTGATGCGGTGGCCGGGCTCTGTGCGGAGGCTGGATTGGCTCGGCGCTGTGTGTGACCTTGTGAGCGAATGCAGCGCGGATTCGTCTGGGCCCTCTTGCCCGACTCTGACTTGCGACGCTCTCGCTCTCTCTCTCGCTCTCTCTCTCTCTCTTTCTCTCTCTCTCTCTCTCTCTCTCTCTCTCTCTCTCTCTCTCTCTCTCTCTCTCTCTCTCTTTCTCTCCTCCTCCTCTCTCTCTCTCTCTTCCTCTCTCTCTCTCTTTCTCTCCTCCTCCTCTCTCTCTCTCTCTTTCTCTCCTCCTCCTCTCTCTCTCTCTCTCTCTCTCTCTCTCTCTCTCTCTCTCTCTCTCTCTCTCTCTCTCTCTCTCTCTCTCTCTCTCTCTCTCTCTCTCTCTCTCCGTAAGATACGAATAATAATCACCATTTAATTGATATAGTAATACAAGTATCATTGGAAAAAGGATGAGAAAGAGAGAGAGAGAGAGAGAACAAGTGAGCTATGGCCGGCAAAGAAGATTGCATCCCACAGGTATTCAGAGATGCTGAGGTATACACGAGACATAAGTTATACATAATATATGACGAGACGTACATGGGTGGGGGGTGGGGGTATACCTGTCGTCTATCTGATGGATACTGACGTTAAACTGACGCTTCTCTAGAGAGATTCAGTCGCTGTAAATATACTGAGGGAAAGGCAGTCTGTCCATAATATAATGTGGTACCGATTTTTTCCCTTTGTATAGAGTTGCTAGGCCTAAGTTCAACAGAGAGATACATGCTTCGAGTCCCTTCGAGTGCTTCTTCACACACACACACACACACACACACACACACACACACACACACACACACACACACACACACACACACACACACACACACACACACACACACACACACACACACACACACACACACACACACACACACACACACACACACACACACACACACACACACACACACACACAAATGTACCTATATATATTGTTTTTATCTGCTAAATTTGAATTTTCGTTGGTAACAAGATCCGCATTCTTTTTCTGTGGATGATGATATTAGTTATTATTATTGTTATTATTAGTATTGTTATTGTTATTATTGATGTTATTGTTATTATTGTTATAATTATATATTATTATCAATGCTAATATCGTCATCATCATCATCACCGTCATGGAGAAAGAAGGAAAGAGGAAGGAGGGAGGGAATGATCAAAGAGAGAGAAAAAAAAAAGAAAGACAGGATTTTGATTTTAGTTTAGCTCCCTCGTTCTTTCGGGAAGGGGGCTAGAGGGGGGAAAGGGGGAGTAGGAAGTTTCATCTAGGGAGGGTTAAGGAAGGAGGAGGGGAGGGGGGGTGGTAGATTCCTGATGGCGATGGGGTTGGCGAATCGATTTGAAAGTGGGATGATGTATCGGGATACGGATCTTAATGCACATGATTTTGCAGATGCTGTGTCTGTCCCTCGGGAGCGCTGTTCCGCGCGAGGAAACAGCTGCGGCGAACCTGTTGGGGGAATGTTTTCTTTTTATTTATCATTTGTGTTGTTGGTTTTGTTTTCTTTGGTGGAGGAGGTTCTGTTCTGCTTGTTTCTCTTGATATTAGGATATTGATCATAATTATCATATTATGATATTGTCATATTATTATTATTATTATTATTATTATTATTATTCTCCTCCTTCTTCATCTTCATCATCACCATTCATCATCAACTTCATTATCTTTTTAAAAGCAGCAGAGCATCCAAGTAACCGGAATGGCCTAGCCACATCCTCCACCTTCTCCTCCTCCTCCTCCTCCTCCCCTTCCTCCCCCTCCCCTTCCTCCCCCTCCTCCTCCTCCTCCCCTCCTCCTCCCCCTCCTCCTCCTCCTCCTCCTCCTCCTCCTCCCCCCTCCTCCTCCTCCTCCTCCTCCCCCTCCTCCTCCCCTTCCCCCTCCCCCTCCCCCTCCTCCTCCCCCTCCTCCTCCCCCTCCTCCTCGAAATTATGTTCAATAGCATTATGTTAATTCAACCGAGAAGTGACTGTCAATCTTTTGTTTACGTTCAGTGGAGGTTAGGGAGATGCGCACAGCAGAGATCAAGCAGTAAGCAGGCAAGCAAGCAGTAAGCCATCTTGGGGGAGGGTGTTCTCTTCTTTTTTACGTCATTCTGGAGTTTAAGAATTTATTAACCTGACAACGCGGGCGGTTTCGGCATTAATCTGAAGAGAGTTTTATTTTTAGGAAACTGGTGGGGAACATTAGAAGGTTTTTAACCGCTTACAGTGGACTGTTTAGGGAGGCTTTTAAAGACTTCTGACTCTCCCCCGCCCACGCCCACGCCCACGCCTACGCCCACGCCCACGCCAGGACCGCCAGGACAAAGTAGCGGCGGCGGCGGCGACGACTTGTAGCGGTGACGACGAATAAAACCTGGCCGGTTGCGAGTTAGTGGTCCCGCCAGACAAAACGCTCGCTCGTGTCTTTATTTGGCTGTGAAGTCAAGCTAAATGGAAGTACCTGATGCTGCTGATACACACGCCCTCCCTCTCTCCCTCCCTCCCTCCCTCCCTCCCTCCCGTCCTATATTCCCTTGTTTTTTTTTTCTTTATCTCTCTGTCTCCTTCCTTCTCTTCTCTTTTCTCTTTTCTTCGTTCTTTCCTTCCTTTTCTCCTTCCTTGTATATCTCTCTTCCATCCACCCTCCCTTCTGATGCACCCAATCACGCCCACTTTTCTTTCTTCCATCCTGCCTTTGTTCTCTCTCTCTCTATCTTTCCCCTCCTATCCCTCGCTCCTTTCCTCTCTTTTAGACCATCCACCCACTCCCGCCCACCCGCCAGCCCGCCCGCTCACGCCCTTCTCAAGCGGGGGCTTAGAGCGAGAAACACACACCCGCACACACGTTTTACTGTAGACAATTTTCCTTCTTGGAGGCTCACAAACGCACGGCTTTTGTCGGAATGAAACTAATACTTTTTTTTTTTTTTTTTTTTGTAAAAAGAAAGAGGATGTTCGACCACTTTATTTAAAAAAAAAGTGTGGATGTGGGTGGGTGGGTGGGTGGATTTGGAGTGGAAGAAGAAGGAGAAGGAGAAGGAGAAGGAGAAGGAGAAGGAGAAGGAGAAGGAGAAGAAAGAGGAAAGGAAAAATAAAAGAGGGAGCTGAAAGGGTAGGAGTAAGAAAGGGGAGAAAGGAGGACGGGGTCGGGGACATGAAAGAGGAAGAGGAGGAAAAGGAGATGGAGAAGGAGTTGGAGAATAACAAGGAAGGGGAGAAAGAATAAGAATAAGTGGAGGACGATGGCGAAGTGGACAAGGAGGAGAGGTCGAATGAGAAAGAGTTGGCCGAGGACAAGAAGAAGGAAGAAGAGAAGAGGGGATGGGGGGAGGGGGAGGGGGAGGGGGAGGGGGAATCTTGTGAAGGAGATTGGGTCCATCTACGACCTGAAGTGTTAAGTAAACCAAGAGACTGCCACTATCATAGTGAGTGAATAAGTTTGTCGCTGTGTGTGAGAGAGTGATTATGTGAATAGGAAAGCGAAAGGGCGAATACGTGAGTGGGTGAGAGTGCGCGAGTGAGTGAACAAAGTAAGAGGAGCTCTAGCGAGTGCGTAAGAGCTAGTGAGTGATTGAGTAAGAGTGAGAGTATGCGAGTGACGGGGTAAGAGAAATGACAGTTCGGTATTGATGAGTGAGTGAGTGAGTGAGTGCACCGGAGTGAGTGAAAGTAGGTCTACGGGAGTGAGTAAGTGAGCAGGGGAGAGTCAGAATGCATGAGTGAGTCAAGCGAGAGATGAATAAACATAGCAACTCCCGAGCGAGTGTAGAAACCGGTAAACAGCAGAGCTCGCGCGTGACCGATCCCTTTGTTTGACTTGCCACTTCCAAGGATCATATCTCCTGTGTATTTCAATCGGCGACGCTTCTGCCTTGCTCCTCTTGCGAACCGCCCTCCCTCCCTCCCTACTTACCTCCCTTCCTACCTACCTCTCTTCCTTCCTACTTTCCTTCCTACTTTCCTTTCTTTCCTTCCTACCTTCCTTTCTTCCTACTTTCTTTCCTACCTATCTACCTCCCTCTCTCCCTCCCTACCCATACCTCCACTCCCACCCATCCACCCATTCCCACCCACCCACTTACCTACCTGAGCTCTGGCGTGCGGCGTATTTCCATATTTATGTATGAGCTTCTATATGCATCCTATCGGCCTAGTTCTCCACCGTGTGCTACCGACGCCGCCCTCATATTGAGATCGAGAGAGAAAGTCATTATATACATTTTCCATTCTGATATTGATTGATATTGCCGCTCTTGGAAGAGGCAAGAGGCAAGAGGCGGTGATGGATGCTTGGTGATGAATTCGGCTTTTATTTCAGGCGAGCTTTCCTTTGTGATTTTTTTCTTGATCCATGTCTCTCTCTCTCTCTCTCTCTCTCTCTCTCTCTCTCTCTCTCTCTCTCTCTCTCTCTCTCTCTCTCTCTCTCTCTCTCTCTCTCCTCTCTCTCTCTTTTTTTTTTTTTTTTTTTTTTTTGGGGGGGGGGGGGGGTGGCGGGGAGGAGTTGATATGGTTATAATTTTCTTCTCTTTTCAATGAGTTGGTAGTTGTGTTTTATTGAGTGTTTGGAATACGGAGCTCAAATAGAGAATGCAAGAGAAAGAAAGTGTTATAAATAAAGATAGTAAAAAGGTAGGTGTTAAATGTCGCATTCATATATATATATCTGAATTATTTTACTATATAAATTGTGAGCACGCGTTGGTGAAGATGAACTTGTAATATGATACACCTGCAATAACTCATTTATCACCTAGAAATCGGCCGAAATGGCAGTCACCGTTCTCTGCCGAACCTCCTGGAGCAATGCCCAGTTAATTGATAAAATACACATCGCAACGGTAGGGAATAACCAACACAAACACCTGCTTGAATTACACGGCCAGCTGAGGCACATGTTCTCAAATTACCTGCGCGACCACCTGTTTACCTACACGACCAGCTGTGACACGTGGTATCCGATTACCTATGGCATTCTTCCCTTCGCGCCCACCTCCGCTGCCCACCTGCAATGAGGGTGTCGGGTTTCTTCGCCAATTGCTGCCGTGCCGTAACTTATGGCCCGCGGATGCTGCGTAAAGTTGGTGGTATTGAAGTGCAATTGCGGTTGAATTTCAGCGGGGGAATTTTTTAAAAAGAAATTTGCGATATTTTAGAATGACATTGGTAGAATATCAGTGGACTAAGTCTAAGAATCACTTTATTGAAATTGGCGATATTTAAGTACGACTTTGTTGGAATATCAGTGAACCATTTCTAAGAATGACTTTATTGATTTTTTGCGATATTTAAGTACGACTTTGGTAGAATATCAGTGGACTAATTCTAAGAATCACTTTATTGAAATCTTGCGATATTTCAGTACGACTTTGGTAGAATATCAGCAACTAATTCAAAGAAACAGTTACTTGATTGAGAGCCAGTGTTAGTCTAGATGCGAGGCTTATCCAAAACAAACTCGGTACGACCCCCCTGTACTGTTCGTGGCTTACCTGTATCGACTGACCGACTTCTGGGATATCTGTTTTGGTCCAGTTTGTCGTAATGAAACCCCGAGTCTCTATGTGAAGCCTTTGAACCTCCAAATAGTTGATTGGAAAATGATTATATTAATCCATCACAGTACACATACATCATGTTAATACGTCACTGGATCGAAGTTACCGTATCAATCCTTCATAGAAGACGTATGTGATGTCTTCTTCAATCCAATGGTGAGTTGATGAATCTCCGTGCACGGGATTCGAACTCAACCCGACTTGGTTGGTGCGTGATAATTCTACATTTGGTATTTGGTATGTTTCTGTATTCATTCTTTGATATAAGATGTATATTTCTTCCAACATTCCTCGCTATGGACGTTCGTATCTTTCTACCTGCTTACTGATCTACCTTCCTGCTAACCTCTTCCTTCTGCCCCCCTCCCCCCCCCCTTCTTCTCATTTTTATTCTTCTTTTTATTCTGATTATTATTATTATTATTATTATTATTATTATTATTATTATTATTATTATTATTATTCGTCTTTACCTTCTTTTTCGTCCTTCTCTTCCTCCTCCTTTATTCCTCCTCCGCTTTTTCCTCCTCCTCCACCTCTTCCCCTCCTTCCCCCCTCCCTTTCCTCCTTCTCCCGCTGTCCTCCACATCAATGCATATCACAATATGAATGATCTTCACCACCACCACTTGTTGCATTATTGCATATCCACCACCGTAGTTCCCACCTGTTGCTAGGAAGCCTTTCTCCACCAAGGCTTGCAATCTTGCAGTCTTCATTGCGTCTGGAAGTGCATTTGAATGTCTCGTCTTCTCATCTCGCCTCCTCATCTCGTCTCATCTCATTTCCTCATCTCGCCTCATCTCATCTCCTCATCTCGCCTCATCTCATCTCATCTCGCCTCATCTCATCTCATCTCATCTCATCTCGCCTCATCTCATCTCATCTCCTCATCTCGCCTCTTCTCATCTCCTCATCTCGCCTCGTCTCATCTCGTCTCATCTCATCTCCTCATCTTGCCTCATCTCATCTCATCTCCTCATCTCGTCTCATCTCATCTCGTCTCATCTCATCTCCTCATCTCGCCTCATCTCGCCTCATCTCGTCTCGTCTTGGTCTGCTTCTGGTCTCGTCGGCGGCGCTGCGCTGACGTCGGCCTCCCGTGCTTCGGGTTGCAGGCGGTTGGCTGACTGTCGTCTTCTTGGACTAGTTATTTTAATGATCCTGCTTTTGGTGGTGTAATTCTCCCCTCCTCGTACACCCTCTCTCCCCGTCCCCTTCTCCCCCTTTACCTACCCTCCCTCCCACCTCTGCACATTTCCTTCCCCTTTTCCTCATCCTTCCCCACCCCTACCCTATCCCCCCTCTTATTATCCCTCCCCTATTTCCCTCTCCTCTCCCCCATCCTCTCCCCCCTCTTATTCTCCCTTCCCTCTCCTCCTCCCCCCTACCTTCTTCTTTTTCCCCCCTCCTCCCTCTTCCCCACTTACACCCCCATTCTCATCTAACTGGTAATTATGTACATTTTCGTTTTTATTACATTAATCGTAAACCCACCTTCTTTACTAATGAGTCTGCAAGAGCAACATTCGCATATTCATCCCTCTTTTATTTTTCTCTCTCTCTCTCTCTCTCTCTCTCTCTCTCTCTCTCTCTCTCTCTCTCTCTCTCTCTCTCTCTCTCTCTCTCTCTCTCTCTCTCTCTCTCTCTCTCTCTCTCTCTATCTCCTTTTTTTTATTTTTTATTTTTATTTTTGGCCACTTTACAATATCGTGTTTTCATGTTGCATCCTCGGGTTTATCATTTTATGGTTATTGTCATGGGTTTTCGATTTTCGGTCTTGCTTGCGTTTGTTTTCGTGCTGCGAGTTGGCGTACTTTTTTCCCTGTGTTTTTTTTTCGGTTTAGTTTCTATGTTTGTGTTTTATTTTTTTTGGGGGGGTTTCGCTTTCTGTTCCTTAACCTCATTTGTGTCATTAATGTTGCTGTTTATGTAGTTTATTGTTGTTGCTCTTGTTATGATGAGTATCATCAATATTATTTGTTATTATCATGAATATTGGTATCATTTTTATTTTATTATTATTATTATTATTATTATTATTATTATTATTATCGTTATCGTTATTATTATTATGAGCCTTATTATGACCTCTGTCATTTTAGGGGGGCGACTGATCTTTATTGTTATTGGTTTTCCATATTCTATTTCATTATTATTTTTCCCCTCTTGTCTCCATTCTTGATTTTTTCCTGTTCTTTCTCTTCTATGTGTATCATCTTTATTCTAGTTGGTTCTCTACCTATTTCCCTTGTTCTATTTTTTTTAAGGGGAGATTTTTCATCATTTAACATTTTCTGTTGGAGGGACGTAAAGAATGACTGCGGTAACTAAACTGTATTCGCGTGTTTAGTATGTTAATGATCGCCTGGCCAGCTCGTCTTTCTTTGTCTAACTACCCACCGACGCTACCACCATCCTTTATCCTCTCACCCCTCTTCCCCTCTTCTTTCTCTTCCACTCGTCTTTCTACTTATCTTTTCCTTGTGCTTCCTCTCTTTTTTCTCTTCTTTTGCTCACCTCACCTTTTTCTTTTCTTTTTTAATTTTATTTCTTTTCCTCTTTTCCCTTTTCCCCTTCTCCTTCCACTTCCATGTCTCCTTCCACTCTCTCTTCCACAACTTCCTCTCTCCCGTATCCCCCCTCCCCCACTACTTCCAGTGCTCCACCCCCATCGCTTGCACCCCCTCCCCCTCCTCACAGCTACTACCACCATCTCTCGACCACTGTTGAACCATCTGCCTATTCTTCCTTCCTCCTCCCACCACCTGCCTACACGACTCTCCCCTTTCTCCACAGTGCCACCTGACGACCACCTACGTATGATTCCCTCCCTACCTTCCTATACCCCTTCCACTCCCTCCATCCACCATTAACTCCTCCACTCCCTCCCTCCACCCTTACTCCCACCACTCCCTCCACTCCCTCCCTCCCTGCCTATACTCCACTTCAACTCCCTCCTTGTCTCCATATACTCCCCTTCCGCTCCCTCCCGCCAACCTTACCCCCTCAGCTCCACCTGTCGACCACCTGTCCGCTGCCTCCACACTCTATCGCCTTCGATTTATCCCGCGCTCATTATCCTCGCATTAGCTGCAGTGCGAGTGTCTGTCTGTCGGTTTAGTCATGTTAACACAAGCCTTTCGTTATTCTTTTTTTAGTTTTTTTGTTTTTTTGTTTTTAGGTGTTGCCAATTTTTAATTTTCTTCTTGGGTATTTGGCACTATCCTTCGCATGGTGGACCGGACTGGCGTGGTATTAGAACACCTCGCGTGAGAGGATGTGGTGACCTTATTTTGTCCATCCGTGTGACCGTCGTCGTTCAGTCCGACGGAATGTTGCATGTCTTGTCGTGTCGTTCTTGGCGGGCCCCCTGGAAAGTTACCCTTGGGGGATCACCGGGGTAATTACCGCTCAGTCCGTGTAGGGCATCACCGTGGGCATGCGTGCCAAACCCTCTGGGCGCATATGACCTGTAAGAATTCCAACCGATACACAGGGAAACGTTACAAGGCCCCAGTTACTAGTCAGTCGCGCGGCCAGAAGGACCACCCACTGCCCTCAGCAAGGTTCGTAGAGAAACAAAAAAAAAAAAAACACCTCAACACACCCCAGAAAGTGCAAACCTTCTGGGCGCACACCACACCAAAAAAACTCAAACCACAAAACGAAGAAAAAAAAAAACAACAAAACCCCTCCACCAAGGTCGCAAAAAAACCATAACCAAACCCCTACTTCAACAAAAGGGCGGTACCCAACCAAACCCCCACCGGTTCTCTATGGGAAAACCATCCTTCTCGAGCGGTCGGGGTTTGCGTCGCTCCTCCCTCGCCCCGAACAAATTTCCGAGCGGAGTTGAGTGTGTACTTTGCATGCGTTTGACGGATAGGCAGTGTAATAGTCGACTAATATTTTTGAGAGGGAGATCGGCCACGACGAGTCCTGTAAGTTTAGCGCCGAAGCCATGAAATGCGATCGCCAAAGGTGGAAATTGGGAGATGTCGTATTTTTGCGCGCCGGGAAATCAATAGACGGGGCGAGGATGGGGCATATTCTAGTTCGCTCGCTCGCCCCTTCGTGCTGCTTGACTGTTTTATTTGCGCTGATTTCTATCATTTGTTTTTGCTCCTCATATCGGAGAGCCTCGTTTGTGTTTATTTTATTTTCATCTCAGTATCTTGTTTGTTTTCTATACCTCCATTTTCTTATTCCCTTCTGTTTACCGCTACTCCTTCCTTCCTTCCTTCTCCGGTCACCGTCTTCTCTCTTTACTCCTGTCTCCCCTTCTCCCACCATCCCCATCCCTTCCCTGTGTCTTCCGCATTCTTCTCATATTTTCTCTGATTTTTCCCACCTCCTCGTGCTGCGTCCGTCCGCCCCCCCCTTCCTTACTCCATCTCCTCCTCCCTTCATCTCCTGCTCCTTTCCCTCTCTCTCCTCCTCCCTTCATCTCCTGCTCCTTTCCCTCTCTCTCCTCCTTCCCCTCTCCCTCATCCTTCCTTCCTCCCTCTCCCATTCCCCCTTTCCACCCTTTCTTCCCTCCCATCAATTATAGTAATTTTATTTTCGTTAAATGTCATTTTACACTCTGCCTTGTCAATGGCAAGTGCAAATATTTTATTGTATTGAAATGAGCGAAACGTTTGTTCAGGACGATTATCGGGTTGAGGCTCCCGAACTGTGGCAGGCATGACACGGGCGGCTGTGTCATTGATGGTGATTTCGGTGACAAGAACCTTTTTTTTCTTTCTTTTTTTCTTTTTAATAGAGTGGATTCGAATGTCTTACATAAGAAACGTTTGAGTCGCGATGGAAGACCAGTGGTTAGGATTCCAATTTCCAGGAGAGTTTTGTTTTAGGGTGGCAATAATGGCGGGTCATTTTTGGATCTTTCTTTGTTACGTTATATAAAAGGGAAATGCCGTGTCTAACCCTCGCCATTTTTATATCAATATCTAGGCATAAT
>NW_028234436.1:21345230-21357730 GCF_977035675.1 Penaeus japonicus
TTTGTGTGTGTGTGTGTGTGTGTGTGTGTGTTTAGCATCGTTTTATTTTATTATTTTTTATTTTTTTTATTTTTTTTTATCGGAGGCACAATATGGAAGGTTGGTTGTGAGATGGAGGAAGAGTAGGAGTAGGAGAAGAGGAATAATAATGATAATTATAATTATAAGAAACGGATAGGCAGACATACATGCAAACAGACAGAGAGTCAGGCAGACAGGCAGGCAGAGGTCCTCAAAGTCAGCAAACCAATAAAGTATGCTAGGCAAGTAGATACTGTAGGTACAAAGAGGCTCGTAGTAAAGCAAGCACAAGCGGACAGACAATAAAGCAAGCAAGCAGATAATGGAAGGGAATAATTGAATTTATGGGCGACTGGCTCCATCTTGACTTTGACTTTGCTTGACTTGGCTTTGGGGAAATATGTGTTTTGCTGGCATTTATTTAAGAAATTTGTGTTGTTTTGTGAGTTTTATGTATTTGTGTATGTGTGTATGATTTCGTTTTGCAAAATACTAGCTTGGTAAGGGATTAGACGGCGGGAGTACTTCTTGACATTAATTAAAATTCTGTGAAATTGTTTTCTTCGACGGACGCACCGCCCCCCCCCATCCCTTCCTACATGTTTCTTTTCCGTTCCTTCTCTTATCCATTCTTCTCTTCTCTTCTCTCATCTTCTCTCATTTTTTTTCATTACTTCTCTTCCCTTTTCTATTCTTCTCTTCTCTTCCCCTTCCGTTTCCTTGCCATTTCTCCCTTGCCCTTTCATGAGAGAGAGAGAGAGAGAGAGAGAGAGAGAGAGAGAGAGAGAGAGAGAGAGAGAGAGAGAGAGAGAGAGAGAGAGAGAGAGAGAGAGAGAGAGAGAGAGAGAGAGAGAGAGGGGGAGAGAGAGAAGGGAGAGAGAGAGAGAGAGAGAGAGAGAGAGAGAGAGAGAGAGAGAGAGAGAGAGAGGAGAGAATAACAGAGAGAGAGGGGGGAGAGAGAGAGAGAAGAGAGAGGGAGAGGAAAAGAGAGAGAGAGAAGAGAGAGAAGAGAGAGAGAGAGAGAGAGAGAGAGAGAGAAGAGGGAGAAAGCTGAGAGAGAGAGAGAGAGAAAGAGAGAGAGAGGAGGAGGAGGAGAGGAAAGGGAGAGAGGGAAGGGAGAGAGGGGAAGGGAGAGAGAGGAAGGAGGGAAGAAGAGGAAGGGAGAGAGAAGGCGAGAGGGAGCTGAGAGAGAGGGAGAGAGAGAGAGAGAGAGAAAAAGAGAGAGAGAGGAGAGAGAGAGAGAGAGAGAGAGAGAGAGAGAGAGAGAGAGAGAGAGAGAGAGAGAGAGAGAGAGAGAGGCAAGACCCAAACAAAAAATTCTCTCTCCTCGTTTAACTACAGCGGAGGCAATTTGGGAAGTTCGGGGCTAGTTTTCGGCGAGTGCCAGAAATAAATGACAAGGAGGGGGTAGGGGGGCATGGGGCCGGGGGGTATGTGGGAGGGGGGGCATGGGGTCGGAGGGTATGTGGGAGGGGGGGTCATGGGGCCGGGGGGTATGTGGGAGGGGGGGTCATGAGGTCGGAGGGTATGTGGGAGGGGGGGTCATGGGGCCGGGGGGTATGTGGGAGGGGGGGTCATGGGGCCGAGGGGGTCATGGGGCCGGGGGATATGTGGGAGGGGGGGTCATGGGGCCGGGGGGTATGTAGGAGGGGGGGTCATGGGGCCGGGGGGTATGGGAGGGGTCATGGGACCGGGAGGGGGGTAGAGGGTGTCCTTGGTACTTAATATGGAAGGAGTGGGAGAAGAGAAAATGAAAATAGTCTTGTCAAGGAGAAAAAGAAATATTATTAAGAAAAAATCGTGTAGTAATAAGACAAGAAGAGATGCTGTTTCCTCTTCCTTGGATTTTGTTTTTATTTGATTTCTGTCATTTTTATTTCTTTATCTTTTAATTGTTTATATCTTTATTCTTAGATTTTGTCTTTATCCGATTTCTGTTAAATGGGGTTCGAGAAGAGAGAAGAAAAGGGGAAAACACCGATAGTTCTCGAAGATTCTTCTGATTGGTTGATCCGAAACTAGTGTTGTTGTTGTTATTGCTATTGTTATTGTTGTTGTTATTCTTGTTGCTTCTGGTGTTGTTTGTAGAGTATTGTTGCACGGGATTAACGGAACGGCACTCGGGTGTTCTATTGAAGATTTGAACATGTGTGGAATATTGATCGCTTAACTAACGCCTTTACTTTTTTTTTTTTTTTTCCTTCACTGTGTGATTGTTTTGATTGTGTGTGTTTTGTTTAGGAAGAGGGAGAAAAAGGAAAAAATGAATAGATAGCGGGCCGCGTTTCGAAATTCTCTTTTCAGCGGTTGTTATTTATTTTTGTAGGGGATGTTTTATTATTTAAAATGATATGGATAAAATTAATATATATTTGTTTGTTGTATAAAAAAAAAAAAAATTTAAAAATAAAGAGAATCGAGAGGAAAAGAAAAGGAGGGATTGATATATAGGAGAGGGAATATTAAATATCGAAGTCTTTTTTTTTCTTTTGTACGTATATATATTATTGTTTTTTTTTTTTTTTTTTTTTTTGTTTGTTGTAGGGAGGAGAGAGATAGTGAGAGAGAGAGAGAGAGAGAGAGAGAGAGAGAGAGAGAGAGAGAGAGAGAGAGAGAGAGAGAGAGAGAGAGAATTTGAAATCTAGCAAATGACGATGATATTTCTATTTTATTTCAAATTATATATATATATATACATTTTTTTTTTGAGGAAACAAAAAAGAGAATAAGAAAAAATAGGAAATAATAATTCCAGAGGCTATATAGATAGAGGTAGATATATATATAAGACAGATAAATAGATACAGATATAACTGTATATATAGTTTTATTTGTGAGAGAGGTGAAGTAAAGAGAAAAAGGAAATGGAAACGAAAAAGCGAGAAAAAAATCCCCCCCCCCGCGAGACTAACGTTAAGGGTATAGGCTTATTCCTCTTTCCAAATACAAAATTAACTTTTGCCTAAATCGCGAAAGAAAAATAAAATATTCTTAAGAATGAAGAAATGAAAATAAAAGCACACGCCAACCATTGCTTAGCAGAGATACAGCAATACTCCTCCAACGACCCCAGACCTACCCCAGGTCATTCCCCTACCCACCATACCCCAGACCTACCCCCATCTTTCCCCTACCTCCATACCCCACCTAACCCCAGTCATCCCCAACCAACATAAGACCCCAGACCTACCCCAGGTCATTCCCCTACCCACCATACCCCAGACCTACCCCAGGTCATTCCCCTACCCACCATACCCCAGTCCTACCTCCCATGCCCCTCCCCTTCTCCCTTCACTCCCTCCCCTACCTCCCATTCCCTACTCCCTCTTTATGCCCTCCTCCTCCTACCAACCAAACCCTCCCTTACCACCCCTTCCCCTCCTCCCCTCCCCTCCCCCTCCCCATCCTCCCCTCCTCTCCGCCCCTCCCCTCCCCTCCGCTCTTATTTAAACCGAGTGATTCACACACGAGGCATTGCTTCCCCCCCCCCCCTTTCATCCCACCCCCCCCCACCCCCCCCCTTTTTTCATTTTTTAATTTTTAAGCTCAGCGAGACACGAGGCATCGCCTGGCCCTGCGAACGCGTGCTATTTTCCAAACAGTCGTTTCAAAAGATGAGACAAGATTACTGAAGCGCGCGCGTTGGCAGCCAGCATTTCCAACCAACAGGGCCGTCCAGGTGACATCATCACACTGCGCCTTGGCCTGGTCTTGTCTGGTCTTGTCTGGTCTTGTCTTTTGGTCTTGTCTTGTTGGTAGGCTAAAGTTTACTAAATATGCGAGTGTGGTTTGGATGGAGATTTTATTTGATTGCTGCGAGTGAGTGACTCCCTCCCCATGACTCACACTATTCCCTCCCTTCCTCCCCCTATCCTACGCTTCTTTCTCCCCTCCACGCCCCTTCCCCCCCCAACTCTTCTTGTCTCCTCCCTCCCCCTTCCACTTCCCCCCCATTCCCCCCCCTCTTTATTACTCCTTTTCCTCTCTTTCTCCCCCCTTCCCCTCCCCATTCTCTCCCCTCCCTACTCTCTTTCCCCCCTTCCCCTCCCTATTCTCTCCCCTCCCTACTCTCTTTCTCCCCCCTTCCCCTCGCCATTCTCTCCCCTCCCTACTCTCTGTCTCCCCCCTTCCCCTCCCCATTCCCTCCCCTCCCTACTCTCTTTCTCCCCCCTTCCCCTCCCCATTCTCTCCCCTCCCTACTCTCTGTCTCCCCCCTTCCCCTCGCCATTCCCTCCCCTCCTGACTCTCCTTCTCATCCTCCCCATTCCCTCCTCTCCCTCCTCTCCTTCTCATCCTCCCCATTCTCTCCCCCTGTCCCTCTCCCTAACCCTTACCCCTTCTCGTTGCAGGTTCAGAGACACTCGGACTGCATGCAATAGCTCACGCGACTAGGTTAGCTTGGCAACAGTAAACGTATAAAGAGGAAATTGATCAAATAAGCAAGACGGGCAGATGAAACGATAGAAGGCTGAGAGAGAGAGAGAGAGAGAGAGAGAGAGAGAGAGAGAGAGAGAGAGAGAGAGAGAGAGAGAGAGAGAGAGAGAGAGAGAGAGAGAGAGAGAGGAAAGAGCGCGAGGTGATGAGAGAGCGAGGTGAGAGGAGAGAGAGAGAGAAAGAGAATGAGAGAGTGAGAGAGAGAGAGAGAGAGAAGGGGAAAGAGCAAAGAAGAGAGAGAGAGCGAGAACGAGAGAGAAAAGAGCGAAAAAAGATAGGCATAGCTGAGAAAAGAGAGAAAAAGAGAGGGAAGAGAGGGATATGAAGAGCAAAAGAGAGAAAGAAAGGAGAGAGAAAAAGAGAGGGAAAGAGAGGGAAAGAGAGAGAAAAAGAGAGAGAAAAGGAGAGAAAAAGAGAGAAAAAGAGAGAGAAAGAGGAGTGAGGGATATTCGAAATTTGTAGCAAATGTTGCTTGCTTGTTGCATCAAATGGCTAGGCGTTGCAGAAGAATCTCTCTCTCTCTCTCTCTCTCTCTCTCTCTCTCTCTCTCTCTCTCTCTCTCTCTCTCTCTCTCTCTCTCTCTGATGATAGCGCAGCCTCTGTACGGAAGGGGGGGGGGAGGAGAGAAGAGAAGGAATGGTAAAAGCGGAAGGAGATGTGAGGATGAGGGAGATGGAGAAAGGAGAATGTTTTTAGAAGGATAAAGGAAGACATGGGACAGCGAATGGATGTGAGAGGGGGGTGGGGGTGGGGGTGGGGGTAGGGGTAAAGGGTAAGGGGAGGGGGAGAGGCATCGGCTACATTAATAACAATAAGGAAATGATGGTGTTTATTATAGTCCGTGATGGCAAGGCACTCATTCCCTAAGACTCTGCTCGGTTCGTAATGGCGGGGTGGGGTGGGGTAGGGGGGGGGGGTATAGTGCTCGTTAAGGCGCACCAGCGAGACTGTGGTGGGACTCTATCTTCCCCTTTGCCACTCTCCACTTCCCCCTACCCTCCCCCACCCTTCCACTCCACACCTCCTTCTCCCTCTCCCCTCCTCCCCCTTCCACTCCACACCTCCTTCTCCCTCTCCCCTCCTCCCCCACCCTTCCACTCCACACCTCCTTCTCCCTCTCCCCTCCTCCCCCACCCTTCCACTCCACACCTCCTTCTCCCTCTCTCCTCCTCCCCCTTCCACACCACACACCCCCTCCCCCTCCCACTCCACACATCTTCTCCCCCTCCCCATCCTCTTCCCTCTCCTTCTTCCCCTTCCCTTCCCTTCCTCTCCCCTCCCCTCCCCTCCTCCCCCTTCCTCCCACCTCTTATCCCCTCCAATACCTCTTCTCTCCCCTCCCCTCCTCCCCCTTCCACTCCACACCTCTTCTCCCCCTCCCCATCCTCTTCCCTCTCCTTCTTCCCCTCCCCTTCCCTTCCCTTCCCCTCCCCTCCCCTCTACACCTCCCTCTCCCCTTCCCCTTCTACTCCTTTCCACTATCCACTCCTTACTTTCCCTACCAATTCCCAAGATAAAAAAAGAAAAAAAGAATGAAAAAAATATGAAAATATATATATAAAAGGGAATCAAGAGAAAAAATGACAATGACGAGAAAATGAATATGAAAATGACAACGCAAGCTCAATCCTTTCGTCGATTAAATTTACCGCAGGGATTTTAGGCTTGCAATAATAAGATTAACCCCGGGTACCCTTTCGGAGGATTTTCGTGAGTCACCAGTGAGCATTATCCATAGAGGGAAAGAGACACGCACACATGAACGCACACGCAAATTCGCTTATGTACATGTGAATAGTATTTTTGTGATGATAATGATAATGATAAGGATGATGATAATGATAATGATCATATTAATGATAATGATGATAATGATAAAGATAAAGATAGTAGTAGATAAATAGATAAACACGTTCCTCCCCTATACCCTCCCCCCAATGGAAAGCCTTCTAAACCTCCTCCTCTTCTATCGCACCCCCCCTTCCCCGTCCTCCAGTGTCCCTCTTTTTCCCTTGCAAAACTCCAAAGCACCCTTCCCTCTTTCCCTCTGCAACGCCCTCCCCCCTTTTCCCTCTGCAATGCCCCCCCTCCCCTCCTCCCCCGGCAACACCCCTCCCCCCTTTTCCCTCTGCAACGCCCCCCCTTTTCCCTCTGCAACGCCCTCCCCCCTTTTCCCTCTGCAACGCCCCCTCCCCTCCTCCCCCGGCAACGCCCCCTCCCCTCCCCTCCCCTCCCCTACCAAGCCACCCTTCTCCCCACCCCCTCCCCTACCAAGCCACCCTTCTCCCCACCCCCTCCCCTACCAAGCCACCCTTCTCCCCACCCCCTCGAAAACATGCGTGCTGCGTTGTTAAAGTGCATGGCCAAGCCCGGGGAGGCGTAATTGGGTGCAGAACAAGTTGCAAAACAAAATGCACGTTTTCGTGGTTTCGCCGGGGAGAAAAGGGGCGCGATCGTTATTGTTTTTTTGTTTTTTTTATTGCAGCTTTGGTGGTGATTTTATTTTATTTTTATTATATATTCGAGAGAGAGAGAGAGAGAGAGAGAGAGAGAGAGAGAGAGAGAGAGAGAGAGAGAGAGAGAGAGAGAGAGAGAGAGAGAGAGTGAAAAACATAAATAACAAAAAGAAACATATGGGTAAAAAACGAGGGGGGGGGGGGGGAAAAGGGGGAGGGAGGAAGGGGGAGAGACGAGAGAGGAAGAGGTGAGAGAGAAGAGGTGAGAGAGACAGGCAGAGAAAGTGCGAAAGAAGAGGAGAGGACAGGCAGAGAGAGAATGAGGAGGGAGGAGACAGGAGGGGAGAGCAGGAGGAAGAGAAGGAGATGAGGGAGAAGAGAGAGAGTGGAGGGAGGAGAGTGGAATGGTTCGAAAGACAGGAGAGAGACAGGCAGAGAGGTCAGATGAAGACAGGAAAGCGATACGAGAGTCGAGAGAAAGGACAGAAAGGGATTTCAAGATTGAGACTCAGATTGACCGAAGTTTTGGGAGGTTGGTACTTGAGCTAAAATGTATAAAAAATAGCGCTTAATTTCAGATCTTTTATAATTTTGGAAAATGTGAAATAGGAAAACTGTTGTTGTTCATGTGTATATATACGGATATAGAACATGTATCATGAATTATTTGAAATTATTTTCCGCATTTTCAATGGTATAGGGGCCTATCAAGTTAAGGTTAGGCTACATATAGCTAGATGGTGGTGCCTCATTGCTAGAAGGATGGTTCTCCACCCCTTCCTGTATCTCCCTTTCTGTTTTTCTTCCCTCTTGTTCTCCCTTTCCCTCTCTTTTTCCTTCTCCCTTTCCCTCTCGTTTCCTTCTCCCTTTCCCTGTCTTTTCTTCTCCCCTTCCCACTCTGTTTCCTTCTGTCTTTCCCTCCGTTTTTCTCCTTTTCCCTCCCCTCCTCTGCCTCCCTCTCCTTCTCCCATCCGACCTCTTCCTCCCCTCCCCCTCCCCCTCCCCCTCCCCCTCCCCGTCCCGGCCACCCCCAGGTCTTCTTAGGGGGAAGAAGAGGGAGTTAGAGTTGATAGCATGGCATCGGGGTCGAAGGAGAAGTGGGTAGACGGGAGTAGAAGGGGGAAGGGGGGGGGGTGTTAGGGGAGAAGTACAAGGCTTAGTAGCGGGGGTAGGAGGGGAAGGGGGAGGGGAAGTTGAATGGGGGGGAGGGGGAGGGGGAGGGGAAGTTGAATGGGGGGGAGGGGGGGAGGGAGGTTAAGGGGTTGGCGTAGCGGCGGTGTTCATCCATCACAACGGAACAATGCTCGCGACGGCCTCCCGGGTGCCTGAGCTTGCCGTGCCTGCCCACACTCGCGCGTTGGGGGGTGGGGGTGGGGGGGGTGGGGGTGGAGGATGGATGGGTGGGAGGTTGCGGGAAGGAGAGGTGGGAAGGTAGGGGAGGAGAGGTGGGAAGGTAGGGGAGGAGAGGTGGGAAGGTAGGGGAGGAGAGGTGGGAGGTAGAGGGAGGAGAGAGCGGAGGTAGGGGAAGGATGGATGGGAGGCATGAGTAGGTGAGGTTTGAGGTAGGGGGAGGAGAGGTGGGAGGGTACTGGAGAGAGATATTGGATATACTTTGGTGGAGGTAGGTTTCTTCTCTTTGGAGGAGAGGTGGAGTCGGGGAGCTTATAAATGTGAGATGTTTTAAGGTTGGGGGCATGAAGGATGGGAGGGCCGGCGTATGGGGAGGTCTGAATCGTACGAGGGTAGATGGGGTATTTCGGGAGACGAGTGGTGTCCTTAAGATTAATGGGAGGACTAGGTGCTGTTAGATAAGCTGATGGGGAGTTTTCTCATGGTGAATGGAGCGGGGTCATAAGATAGGTCAGGCTGGGTCGTGAAATACAAAGATCTGACCGGGGGTTGAAAGTAAATTTTATATTTATGATGAACATTTTTTTCCAGTTACAATAGTAAATTTTCCTCTGACTATCTAATTCCCTACATTTACTCTCGTTATATGGTTCTTGACTTATAAAGATGTACCAAGCGAAGGAAAAGAAAACTGTTTCCCTTTTTCCGTTATTTTCTTTATTTATTTTTTTGTATTTTTTATTTTTTTTTTTGTTTTTTTTTTTTTTTTTTTCCCTTTTTTTTTTTTTTTTTTTTTTTTTTTTTTTTTTTTTTTCTTTTTTTTTTTTTTTCCCGTTATTTCTCTTTTGTATAGTATTCGAAGAACGCGTAAGTCAGGATCAAAGCGATAGAATTTACGATACGCATTTTCTACGTTGCAAATTGCAAGACCAACACTATTAGTGAGGGAAAGGGTCCAAGTTTTCGCTCTCTGTTGAAAAAAAAGAAAAAACACACGGAGAGTCAAAACAAGAAGGAGAACGGTTGACAGCTGAGGAGTTGTTTACCATCTTTAAGAAACGTGTGCGGAGTCTATTTTCCCCTCCTTTCCCCCCCTCTTCCCCCCCCCCCCCCCATCTCTCTCTCTCTCCGTAGTCTCCCCTCTCTCCTCACCGTCCACACTCACCGAATCTCTCAATTCTCATCATCCGTTCCCGTCCAAACAACAATAACACTCAGCAACAGGATAGAATCCTACGGATTAATTCTCGTTGCAAAAGAGAAAAAAAAGTGGGGGAAGGGAAAAAATATCACACCACTTAAGATGTTCAAATTGACAAGGAAAGCACGTAAAGTACGCCAAGAGGTTTAGTGACAAGAGCGAGAGGGTTAGAAGAGAGGGAGAGGGACGGGGAGAGGAAGAGAAAGAAAGAGGAAGGGAAAGGGATACAGACAAAAATAGAAAAATAGAAAAAGAGACACCAATAGAGACAGACACACAAACAGAGACAGAGAGAGACAGAACGAGAGCGAGAGAGAGAAACAAGAAATTATTTAAAGATGCAAGACATATTAAATTCTCTCAGGGCCAGGACGAGGTAATGGGCCAGACTGTTTAGGGCTTCAAAGGCACAACAACCGAAAGAGGATATGAACATACGCAGCGCTTTGTGCTTTTTATTTTTTCCTTAGTGGAAAGGAAGAAAGGGGGAATGGGTGGGGGTAAATTTACTTCCCCTCTTCACTGTGTGTGTGTTGGGGAGTGGATAGGGGAGTTGTTGATTAACTCCAACCCCCTCCTCCTATCACCCCACACCCCACTATTACCCTCCCCCCGTCACTAGTACACCTAATACTATCCCCCCACCCCTTCTCTCAACACCAGCAAACGCAAGTAGATTTTACATACTCTGACCATATATATGTTATATATATATATATTAGTATATATATATATATATCCCTCGTGGCTTCACTTTACCCTGACCTCTGGCTCTGACATGCGAGAATGAAACGTTCCATTTATTGATATGTCTTACTAATTACCTGCCGCCCGCACCTGTGTGCTGGATCACAATACTATCGTGGGCGGGTGTGTGTTTTTTTTAATCTTGGGTTGTTCACGTATTAACTGGAATCTCCTCTCTCCTCTCCGGTTTCATATCTCTCTCTCGTCTCTCATCTCGTCTTCCCTATTTTCTCTATCGTCTCTCCTCTCTTCTCTCTCGTCTCCCCTCTCTTCTCTCCCGTCTCCCCTCCCACCTCTTCTCTTCGTCCTCCCCCTCTCTTCTTTCCTTCATTTTCCTTCCTCCCGTCTCCCCTCTCTTCTTCTCACTTCTTCCCTCACACCCCTCCGTCCCCCTCCTCTTCCTCTCACCATCCCCCCCGGAGACCCCATCCCAGCCCCACTCCCCCGGCTCCACCCCCCGTCTCCCCTCTCTTCTCTCTCGTTTCTCCACTCTACTCTCTCATCTCGCATCTCTTCTCTCTCACCCCTCCTCTCTCCTCTCTATTCTCTCTTCTCTCATCCCTCCTCTCTCATCTCTCATATTTGCTGTATGTTTCATGAAGTACCGTGAACTCTGCTGTTGTATAAGCCTAGTCATGTGTAAACATTATATATTTTATGTTTTTTTTTTAATTAAAATCTATTTTTTTCTCTTCCCTTTTTTTTCTTTTTTTGCTTTTCTTTTTTTTTTTTTTTTCTTTTTTTTCACTTTTCTTCATCTTTACTCTTATCCTCTCTCCTTTCCTTCGTTTTCCTTCCCCTTCTGAGGAGGAAGGGGGGCGGGGCGATGGGCTGGGGAGAGAGGGGGAGGTGCGAAGAGGAAGAGGGGAATATGTGGTGAGCGCGCGGAGCGAGTGAGTAAGTGAGTGAGCGAGCGAGTGAGTGAGTGAGTGAGCGAGCGAGTGAGTGAGTGAGTGAGTGAGTGAGTGAGTGAGTGAGTGAGTGAGTGGGTGAGTGGGTGGGTGTAGGTAGTAACGCCGGCGTCGCGCGGTGTATGTTATCGGCGCTTTTGACGCGGGTGAAGGCAGGTTAAGGTGTCGTCCCTGCCCAGCGTGTGTATGTCTGTGTATCTCCTTCCCCTCCCTCCCTCCCTCCGTCCCCTCGCTCCCTCCCTTCCCCCCTCCCTTCCCCCCTCCCTCCCAGAGTTCCAGCCGTAAGCGCTGTCTGGGCACACCTCTGGCTCGGATGCCCCGTCGATAACACGTGCTCATAAATATGCCTTCACTCCAGGCCTTTTGTCGCCGTATGCCCGGTAGAGAAAAGGAAGCGTGCCACGCCCCCTTCTGCTGTCGCTGCTATCGGGGGGAGACATCGACGACGACCATTTTTTTTAAACTTGTTTCATTTTTTGTCTGTTCTTTTTTTTTTCTTTTTTTCTTTTTTTGTCTTTTTTTCCGCTATTTCAATTTTTCTTCTTTTATTTGATTTCTCTCTCTCTCTCTCTCTCTCTCTCTCTCTCTCTCTCTCTCTCTCTCTCTCTCTCTCTCTCTCTCTCTCTCTCTCTCTCTCTCTCTCTCTCTCTCTTTCTGTCTCGTTCTCTCTTTTTGTCTCTGTCTTTACCCCTCCCTCTCTCTCTCTTCTCTTCTCTCCTCTCCTCTACCCTCATCTTACCTCCTCTTCCCTCCCACCCTCCCTCCCTTACCTCCCTCTTCTTCTCCTATTCCCTCCCTTCCTCCCTCCCGCCTTCGTCATTGAACTTTCATTGCCTTTTTTATCCATTAATCATAGTTATGTTTTTAATCCTCAACCTTCTTATTGCGATCTTCAAGTCAGGCATTTATATCATGTCATTGAATTTATTTTGATTTATTTCCTTTTTTTTTGCCTGATACATTATGGAATTTTATTATCAAACTGAACTTCAGCGAAGGAGCAGTGATCAGTCAAGAAACAGAAGAAGCGTGTGTTTTGCGGCCATCTCCTTATCTGAGACAATGATATACCGAGAGAGAGTGCGAGGCGTTTTGGCAAAGGGCTTGGAGGGCGCTGGTATTTTTTTTTTTTTGCTGTTTTTCTCTCTCTTTTTGTCTGTGTTTCGTTTGTTCTCGCTGTCTGGCTTTCGACCCGAGCGGTGGGGATAGCAGTGGGGCGCCGGGGGGGGTCTCTCTTAGTCTATTGTTGCCGTGAGGGGGGGGCGGGGGGGGGGGGGGGGGGGGGGGGGCGGGGGGGGGGGGGGGCGGGGGTGGTGGGGGGGGGGGGGGGGTGGGGGGGGTGTTTTATCTCTTTGTTTATCTAGCTTTCGTTTTTTTTTT
>NW_028234436.1:21362730-21367730 GCF_977035675.1 Penaeus japonicus
ACTAACTCTGTAAATTGCGACAGAGCGCGTTGTTGTGTAGGTGTTCGAGATGGCCCGGCCCGCCCGCATGGCCTGGCTATACTGCTGCTGTGTCTGTCTGTCTGTCTGTCTGTCTGTCAGTCTATGTTGTTGTATGTGATGGTGGCGTGGCTTGTTTATTTGCGATTCTTTCTTATTATCATTTTCAATTCTGTTGTTTTTTTATGCTATAATTATCATGTCTATTTCTGTTATTGTCTGTTTGAGCCTATAATTCTGTTGTCTGAGGGATTGTTTATCTGAATGTTTGTTTATGCATATTCGTGTGTATGTTTGTGTCTGTCTTGTCTTTTGTCTGAGGAAGAGGATGTGTATGTTTATTTTTTTCATTTATACGTGTATGTTTGCATGTTTGTGTGTGCCTGTGTGTGTCTACCTGTCTACCTGTCTACCTGTCAGTCTCCTACATTGTAGATCCGCAAGAGATATAAACTTCAGATTATGGGAAACGAAAGTCCGTTTTTTAGCGTGTTATGGGTAACCGGTGCAGGGTTATTGGATAGGCAGTAGCTGTCTATAATGTATATCGTTTACCGATGGAGATAATATTTGGCTATCACCTTCCCTCTTTTCCTGCCTTACCTTACCCTCTCTCTCTTTCCCACTCTCTCCTGCTCTCCTTACCTCCTTTCTCTTCCCCACTCTGTCCTTCCCATGCCCCTTCCCCTACTACTCCTCCCTCCTTACCTCTCCCTCCTTTTCCCCTCCCTCTTCTTCGTACTCTTCCATTCGTACCCCATCCTCCCTTACCTTTCCCCTCCCACCCTACCTGTCCCCTCTCTCCCTAAATTTACCTTCCTCTTCCTACCTTTTCCCTTCCCTCTCCTTCGTGTTCCGCCCTTCTTACTCCTCCCCTCGGTACCCAACCCACCTTATTCCATCTCAGACACCCGCTTGTCCCTCCACCCCCACCTCCCCCACTCCGCAAACATGAAAATCAACCAATAACGAAATCGCGTTCACCCCCCTCCCCCTCCCCACCCACGGGGAGGGGGGCGCAGGTGAGACTTGAGTTCAGTTAAGTTTATTTTTATTCTATTGTGGCTGGGGAGGGAGTTTAGACATTGCTTTGACATCGGCTGGGGCGTTTTTGGGTGTATGTGCTTGTGTCAGTATAATTGCATTTGTTCATAACCTATTTATATGCATTGCCGGCATTATTATCGTCATCGTTATTGTTATTATTATTTTTTTTAATGTTACAGTCACTATCATTATCATTATTTATTTACTTAGGCATCTTGTTTTATTGCTTTATTTTGTGTATGTATTTTGTTTTATTGCTTTATATTGTGTAGGTATTTTGTTTAATTGCATTATTTTGTTTTATAATATATTTATTTCCAATTTAGTATTCATTGTTGATGGTATATCAAGCCTACCCAAAGACTACAAAAGGTAGTGGGCGTGACCGAAAAACAACAGCAACAACAATACTATCAATAACATCAACAGAATCTTTAAAAGCATGGTCATCAATGCCAACAAAATCAAATACAACAACGCCAACAGTTCGTACAAGACCAGCATCGACAGAATGACCATCAACATCATTAATTGGCATCACTGACAGCATGAGTTGAAACAGCATAGAAAAAGCCCGACCATGAGGAACAGCATGAGTGACGCTGTGGGTGGGTGGAGTGCGAGACAGCCGAGCATGGCGGCGACCAGGCAGCATACGAGTCAGGTAGTCTTGGTTGCGATACGATGCACCTGACAGTGTTCGAGGGGCGGCTGATAAGGTTGGGGAGGGGGTAGGGGGGTCGAAATTAGCTGCTGACTCCACCACCACGCACTTCTCGTGCTCGCTACCGCTGCCGCCGCCGCCGCCGCCGCCGCCGCCGCCGCCGCAGAGTTGACATTACCGTCACCACCACAGATTTGACACTCTCGCCACTGCTCATTCTAGCGCTTCGGCCGCTGCCACTGTCACTTCTACGTCCACCACAGTATTGACACTATCACTTGTCGTTGACGTTACCGCTTTCACTGCCGCCGCCGCCACCACCACCGCCACCACGCAACCCCCGCTGACAGTACCGCTACCACCACCACCTCCACCGCTGCCGCCGACTCCGCTACCGCCGCCATCTCAGAGTCGAATCGGCGACTGAGGCGTGGGCGAGGCTCCGTAACGATAAAGTCGAACAATTAATCGAGTGTCGTGCCTTTGGGGGCTATCTGATCGTCCTGTTCGGAGTCGCCGTGGAGGGGCGGGGGAGGCTGTCGTGTAGCGGGGACTAGGTAGCCTCGGCGGTCCGGGCGGGCGGCGGGCGGCGGGCGGGCGGACGGACGGACAGACGGACAGACGGACAGACGGCTGCGCGCGGGAGCTTAACGTCGGAAGGTGAATAATGAAAAGTTATCGTCGGAAGGTTAAAACCGAAAGTTGACATCGGGGAATAAAGGCCAGAAGGTTAACGTCGGAAGCATAACGTCGAGCGGGCGGCGATTGGGCGACGATTTGTGGGTGGGCGGATGGTTAGACGATCGGCGTTAATCGATCGGATGGTTACGGGGAAGGTGGACGTCGGTCGGTCGGTCGGTCGGTCGGGTGAGCGCGGAAGGTTACCGTTGGAAGAGCGATTTAATTACTAGTTACAAATGTAATCAGAATAGATATAGAGTAAAGAGCTCGTAATTTTATATTGATTTCGGTGATAAAGATCAGAATTTAAATTATTAGTGATATAAATTAGATATAGATTCCGATTAGAATGTATATGTTTTTATCACACACATATGCAATATGGCAATCGATTGAATGTATGTTTAGGTTATTGTTATTGTTGTTGATATTGCTGTTATAATGATAATGATAATTGTTGTTATTATCAGGACAATTATTGGTGTAGATATTGATATTGTTGTTGTTTTAGGTGTAGTTGCTGTTATTGTTGTTATACATTACAAACAAACAAACACACACACGCACGCACGCACACTTTCACACACACGCAAACACACACGCATGCACGCACGCACACTTACACACACACACGCAAACACACACGCAATTATATATATATATATATATATATATATATATATATATATATATATATATATATATATATATATATATATATATATATATATATATATATATATATATATATATATATATATATGATATATTCATCTATTTATTTTATTTTATTTATTTCATGTGAATCTTTTCATCTGAACACATTAGTTATTCCACCCCTCTGCGTACACTCCCCCTGCCCCCTCCTACACCCCCCCCCTACACACACACCCTACACACCCTCTTCATCTTCATCCATATTAGATATTGTTTTGTTGTTGTTTTTTCTTTTCTTTTCTTTTCTGCGTTTGTGTTTGTCTCATCCCCCTTGTCCCGAGCTGATGGGCCTACATTATGCATGATTAGGTTTACGAATTAGCCGGCCTTTGGAGGCTAATCAGTCCTCCCCTTTTGTGTCTTTGTCCGTCTTCGTTGGCTGAGGAGGAGGAGGGGGAGGGGGAGGGGGAGGGGGAGGGGGAGGGTGCAGGAGGGGAGGATGGGTGGAAGTGGGGAAGGAGGGGTGGAAGAGGGGGGGACATCAGCAGGAGAGGGAGAGGGGGAGACTTGGAAGACAAAGGACGAGCAGAAGCAGCAGCAGAAGCAGCAGAAGGAGGAGAAGGAGAAGGAGAAGGAGAAGGAGAAGGAGAAGGAGAAGGAGGAGTTGAAAAGGAAGAAGTTTTAGTCGCGCGCCCGCCGCCCGCCAGACGGACGAACAAAATCTCCGGTGTAATTGGAATGGCGCAAAAGTAATTTAATCAGCGAACGAATCTTAATTATTATTCATCTGCATAAAATCTTAAGAATTTGTTGTCGGGGAAGCGGGTTGGAGGCTGAGGCGAGGGTGGGGGGGAGGGGGAGGATACAAGTTTAGCCCCTTATATGCAAAATTCTGCCGCAGAGGCGCTGCGTCAAGTAATTATAAATTCCTATACAATATATCTATTTTTTCCTACTCAAGAACTTTGAATAATAAATGAATTAATCTTCGAAAGCCTTATTATACCCTCCATTTTTTCCTATCTCCCTCTCCCTCTCTTCCTTCCCCTCTGCTTCTCTTCCGTATCTCCTTTTCACTCTATCTCTTTCCATTCCCCTCCTCTCTCTCCCATCTAATTCTCCCATTTACCTCCTCATCCGTGCCCCCCCCCCCCATTTAACTCTCCTCCAACCCCCTCATACGCCTCCCCCATATAACTCCCCCTCCCCCTCCCCCTCCCTCTCCCTCTCCCTCTCCCTCTCCCTCTCCCTCTCCCTCCCTCTCCCTCTCCCTCTCCCTCTCCCCCTCCCCCCCCCTCCCTCCCCCTCCCTCTCCCTCTCCCTCTCCCTCTCCCTCTCCCTCTCCCTCTCCCTCGGTATAAGATTTCCAGCCGGGCCTAAAAGTCAACACCGCCAGGGTCGTCTCCCAGGGCCGAAGATATCACGCAATATATTAATTATTTCATAAATAAAATCGGAGGCGATTAAGGAGATGAATGGGAATGATTAACCTGGAGGAGTCAGAAGGGACTCTCAGGGTCAGGAGGAGGAGCAGGAGGAAGAGGAAGAGGAAGAGGAAGAGGAAGAGGAAGAGGAGGAAGAAGCGAGAAGAAAGAGGAGAAAAAGGGTGGATGATGGTGATAAGGATGATGATAGTGATGGTGAATATAATAATGCTGATGATAGTGATATTATTGGTGATGGTTGTTGATAGTGTCGGTAGTGATGATGATGCTGATAGTGATGTATAAAGATCGGACGATAGTGACGCTGGCCGTGGATGTTGACCGCTTATTGTTAACTTGATTGAGGGATGAAATGCGTCGAGTGTTTGATTACCGATTTTTGCTTGTATGGCCTGTGGTCGGGGATTGGGTGGCGATTGCGTGAATAATTGATTGGCGAATCAGAGGTGATAATTGATTATTGTTCGTGTTGTGTTTAGTCTACGTTG
>NW_028234436.1:21372730-21387730 GCF_977035675.1 Penaeus japonicus
CCTGAGTCAAGGTCCTCTAATGAAATGCGGGATCGACTGGCGGCCGGCCTTGTTCGCAGTATTCGAGGTGGTCGTGAACTGCGGGGTTTATGGGGCCGCGCCGGCTTAAAAAGGAGGGGGACGGGGGGGGGGGGTTAATAGATAGATAGACGGTGATATAGACATGTGTGTATGAGTATTAAGGCTATGTGTATTTATACAAGTATATATGCTTGTATAAATACACACACACACACGCGCGCGCACACACACACACACACACACACACACACACACACACACACACACACACACACACACACACACACACATATATATATATATATATATATATATATACATATATATATACATATATACATATATATATCTATATATATATATGAATTATCCAGTATCCGGTTGTCAGTTGGGTGCAGTTTGAGTAGGGAAAAGCTGGAGCAAATAGTTGGGGAATTACAAGCTAATTGTTGAGGCTGGATTGTTGCAGACAGTTTATACCGAAAATGAAATAAATATATAGATATACATGCATTTCGTGAATTCACCACCACTCCTCTCCTCCCTTCCCCTCCTCTCCCCCCCTTCCCCTCCTCGTCCCTCCCCTCCCTTCCCTCTCCCCTCTCTTCCACTTTTTTCAGCAATTACCAATATAAATGTTTAGGTTTAATGGGTGTATATTAACTTTTTTTTCTGTGGGGGGGGGTAAGGGGGAGAGAGATGGATATGGGGGGGGGGGAGGATGTGGGCAGCTCGGGGATTGGCACGCGTTCTATTGTGTTGCTGTTAGAACAGGTTGATACAGCACAGGTGAAATACAATGCGGTAACGGTGGTTTGCATTGTATTCGCTATCGTGTTTATGGTATCGATTCGTGGCTTTGTCAATAGAGTGATGTTAAACCAGGCTTTGTGATATCGGTGCACATGGGGAGAATGAAAGCGTTTATGTGTGGGTGTATCTGTATATATATATATATATATATATATATATATATATATATATATATATATATATATATATATATATATATATATATTATATATAATATATATATATATATAATAGATTATAATATATATACATGTGTTGTGTGTGTGTGTGTGTGTGTGTGTCTCTCTCTCTCTCTCTCTCTTTCTCTCTCTCTCTCTCTCTCTCTCTCTCTCTCTCTCTCTCTCTCTCTCTCTCTCTCTCTCTCTCTCTCTCTCTCTCTCTCTCTCTCTCTCTCTCTCTCTCTCTCCTTCCCCCCCTCTCTCCCTCTCCCCCCAATTTTCCCCTCCTCCTGCCCCCCTCCCCTCCTCTCCCTCTCTCTCTCTCCCCCTGTCCCTCCTCCCCCCCTTCCCCTCCCCCCTTAGAGCTATCGTCTGGGATCAGTGTGCAGGCGGACAGGAACAAGGACGGGGAACGAGGCGCGCGACATAGACGGGCGTGTTAGAGGTAGGAGTTTGCGATAATGGCCGACAAGGGGGGAGGGGGAGGAGAGGAGGGCTTGTGGAGTGGCGTAGTGTGTGGTGGAGGGAGAGGGAGGAGGGGAGAGGGAGGGGGAGAGAGGGGCGGGAGAGGGAGGGGTGAGGGAGGGGGAGGGAGGGAGAGAGAGAGAGGGAGGAGAGAGGGGGTGGGGAGGGAGAGAGAAAGAGAGAGGGAGGGATAGATAGAGGGAGGGAGGGAGAGATAGATAGAGAGAGGGAGGGAGGGAGAGATAGAGAGAGAGAGGGAGGGAGGGAGAGATAGAGAGAGAGAGGGAGGGAGGGAGAGATAGAGAGAGAGGGAGAGAGGGAGAGAGAGAGGGAGGGAGAGATAGAGAGAGAGGGGGAAGGAGGGAGGGAGGGAGGGCGGGAAGGAAGGAAGGAAGGAAGGAAGGAAGGAGGGAGGGAGAGATAGAGAGAGAGGGGGAAGGAGGGAGAGAGAGAGAGAGGGAGGAAGAGATAGATAGAGAGAGGGAGGGAGGGAGGGAAGGAAGGAGGGAGGGAGAGATAGAGAGAGAGAGGGAAGGAGGGAGAGAGAGAGAGAGGGAGGAAGAGATAGATAGAGAGAGGGAGGGAGGGAGAGATAGATAGAGAGAGAGGGAGGGAGAGAGAGAGAGAGAGAGAGGGAGGGAGAGATAGAGAGAGAGGGAGAGATAGAGGGAGAGAGAGAGAATGAGTGAGTTAATACCACTTGTATTCATATACTTATTTCTCCATGCTTTTTCTTCGGAAAATGTTGAGAGACGGCGATTCTCATTCTATTTACAAGTGCATTTTTTAAAGAACAGAATTTCAGTGTGTTTGTGTTCCATTTAATTTCAGTTTTCTCTTTGTTTTTTCTTCTTCTTCTCCAAAAAGCGTTTAACTTCGGAATTTAAAAAGCTAACGGCACTGAGACGGGGAATATGCTTAAGCAAATTAGAACCACTTGTGATTATGGTCCAGCGGGGAATTGTACTCGTTTTATTGTAGGAGGAGCTGTTGCTTTTGCCGTTGCAGTTGTTTTAGCTGTTATTTTGCGCTCTTGTAGTTGCTATTTACGATCTGATAGTTGTTATCTTGTTATTGTTATTTTTGTCGTTATTTTTGTTGTTTTAGTTGTTATTTTTGGTTGTTTGTATCGTAGTTCTAGTTGTTCGGGATGTTTCTGATGTAGTTGATGTACTAACGTTTGTTGTAGTGGAGATAAGAGACGTGTTGCAGGAAAATAAAAAGAAGAGAACGAAGGAGAAAATGAATGACAGATGAATATGAAGAAAAAGAAAAGATATAGAATTTTAAGACAAAAAAAAAAGAAAAAAAACATAGAATAAGGACATAATTGAAAGAGAAGAAGAAGAAGAAGAAGAAGAAGAAGAAGAAGAAGAAGAAGAAGAAGAAGAAGAAGAAGAAGAAGAAGAAGAAGAAGAAGAAGAAGAAGAAGAAGAAGAAGAATTCTACCCGTGTTTCGCATTTGAAACGACACTCTGTAGGTGTAGTTGCAGTTGCCGATGCAGCGAGTCGGGTCGCGGGCGGTGCGAGGAGCCCGGCCGGCCACTTCATCAACGAGGCCGGGGCTATGTAGTGGGGTAGCTGGGGCTTCTTGAGAGTGCAAGGAGATTCTTGTTTACCCTCTGTTTTCCTTCAACAAATAGCGGATGTTTGTTGACTCGGCTGCGGGACATGGATTTATTGTCTTCGCTTGCTGGGGAGGAGGGGCGTTGCAGGTGGTGGTGGTGACAGGGGTGGGGGGTGGGGGGTGGGGTGTTGATCGGGGTATAGTTTGGTGGTGGGGGTGGGGGGGTTTTGGTCGAGATGTGTCTGTCTGTATGAATGTATGTTTATCTTTGGCTGTCTGTGTGTGTGTATGTATGATTCTCTCTCTCTCTCTCTCTCTCTCTCTCTCTCTCTCTCTCTCTCTCTCTCTCTCTCTCTCCTCCTCTCCTTCTCCCTCTTCCTCCTGCTCTCCCTCTCCCTCCTCCTCTCCCTCTCCATCTCCCTCCTCCCCTCTCCCTCTCCCTCCTCTCCCTCTCCCTCTCTCCCTCCTTCTCCTCCCCTCTCCTCTCCCTCTCCCCTCCCTCTCCCCTCCCTCTCCCTCTCTCTTTCTCTCTCCCCTTCTCCCTCTCCCTCTCCCTCTCCCTCTCCCTCTCCGTCTCCCTCTCCCTTTCCCTCTCCCTCTCCCTCTCGATCGCTCACTCTAGTGGGGAGTCAATAGTTTAAAACAAAATAAGAATGTTGGCGGTGTGTGAGTGTCTGCGTATTTACTGTGTGTACTTCTTCTGACTTTGCCTTGGGGAGTGAAGTGGAGGGAGGGAGGGGAGAAGAGTGAGTGAGTGAGTGAGTGAGTATGAGGCAGAGAAATGAGGGTAATGATATGAGAAATACTTTTAAAAGCTTGGAAGTGGGAGGAGAGAAGAGAGAGATAGGGGGGGAGGGAGGACTTTTTACTCCCTCTGCTCCCCACCTAAGATTGTAAGTGTGATGCCCCCTGGTCGATGGAGAATATACTACGAAGACTCCTCGGCAGATAGTATAATGTAGACGCCCCTAGGTAGATTGTTTGATACGCAACGCCCTTTTGGTAGACAGTGAACGGACATTAAACGGCCTCGGGGAAGGAATAGTCAAGAATCGAGTACTTGCCATTCGGGATGGGGGCGGGCTGGTATTTCTGCTGGCTGGTATATTTGCTGGCTGGTATTTTGTCCATTAGCGAAACGATGGCTGGGATCCTCGCGGCGGGCTGACACTGCGGGCTGACAGTACGCTGCCCCCCCTCCCCCCTCCCCCCTCACACACACAAAGAAAAAAAAACTATCATAAGATACAAACACGAGATTGTATCACTCACACCCGCAGCTGCTATATGTGTGTGTGTGTGTGGGGGGGGGGTCAAGGGATAGGAGTGGGGGAACAGAGGAAGGACGGGGAGATTAGAGAGGAAGGGGATAGGCTAGAGGAAAGAAGACGGGAGAGGGGGGGTGGGGGGTAGGGAAATAAGATAGAAGAGAAGGAGGAGGGTAAAGAAGGGAAGAAAAGGATGGAGAAGGGTAAACGTGAGAGAGAAGGAGGAACAGAAGGAGGGAAGAGACGATGGAGAGATGGAAGGTATAATGGAGGGGGAACGGTCGTAGGTGTGTGTGTGGGGGGGGGGGGGGAAGGGTTGCAATTATTGACCAGAAACGGTATTTGCTAGATAGAAGGAGATAAGAAAGAAAGAAAGAAAAAACAGTGCTTTATATCACTGTTTTTCTTTCTTTTTTTCCTTTCTTCTTCGTAAAGTGATTTTTTATGTTTCGAGTCAATTAGTATATTTGGCGGGATTGGAATCGCGCGAATTGTCGAGGTTAAGTGAAGTGGTGACGAAGGCGAGCTGGCATTACAGGTATTGGATTGGGGAGGGGGGAGGGGAGGGGAGGAGGAGGGGAAAGGAGGGAAGGAGGGAGAGATGAAGGAGGGAGGGGAAGGGAAGGGGAAGGAGAAAGAATGTTCTGAGGCGGAGGAAGGGGGATAATTAAGGGATGGTCGAAAGGCAGTAAGAAGAGAATAGAAGAGAGGGATAGGAAGCGAGAGAAGATAGTCCAAGGGCAAGGGAGGGAGGGCGGGGGTGGTGGTGGTGGGGGGGGGGGCAAGAGAGGGAGCGCTTCGGATGACGGCTCGCAGGCGCCGCGGGTCAGCCTTAGTATGTGCAATATCCTGTCGACACAGCGTTGTCGGTAATGGCGGTGGTCATTGTGCCGCGGAAAGGGAAAAATACTCACGCACACCACCGCCCCGCCGCCGCCCCTCCCCTCCGCCGGCCCTCCGCTACGCCGGTCGGATGGCAGATACAAATGTTGCGATGAGCTGAGCGTTTAGCTGTATGGAGTGATTTACACATAATGCGTGTCATTTTGATATATGTGTTTTGTCTTTACGCACACGCACACGCACACACACACACACACACGTACACACACACGTGTAAAGCCCCTAGTTCCCATAGGCGAGTGCGAGCGCGGATGTTCTTGTTAACACCGTCCCGACACCAACATAAATTTTACCTGCATATCACCTGTTACCTGATACAAGGGAAATGACAAGGGGCGCTTATCTAGGGGGAGGGGAGGGAAGGAGAGGAGGGGGGGGGAGGAGAGGAGAGGAGGGGGGGAGGAAAGGGGGAAGGAGAGGAGAGGAGGGGAGGGGGGGGGGGAAAGGGGGGGGGAGGGAGGGGGGAGGAAAGGGGGGAGGGAGAGGAGGGAAGGGGGGAGGAAAAGGGGAGGGGAGGGGAGGGAGGAGGGGAAGGGAGGAGAGAGGGAAGGGAGGGTGGGAGGGGGGGAAGGGGGAAGGGGGGAAAGGGGGGCGAAGGGGGGGTGCCAAGGGGGAAGAGGAGAGGAGAGGGGGCGGGATGGGGGGGGGGGTGCGGGGGGGGGGGGAATGGTGAGGGGAAGGGGGGGATGGTCCAGGGGGAAGGGGAGGGGGAAAGGGAGGAGGGAGGGAGGATTGCGACGTGTCTTTCCCCAGTCGAGCGAACGAGCGGCTGATGAGTTGTTGACATGTTGACTCGTCGCCAGAATCCGTAACGAGCGGAGACGACATGCTCCGGTCCTTTTGAATGGATCATGTGATGCTGGCTCTTGTGAAAGGGGATGGTAGATGGGGTGGGGGTGGGGGGTAGGGAGGGATTTAGAAAGGGGATTTGAAGTAGAGGTAGGGATGGGGGAGGGGGAAGAACCGTGAGTGGGAGAGGGGAAGGGGTGAGTGGTGAGTGAGTTTGGGGGAGGAAGTAGTCGTCAGAGTGTATGAATATGATTTATGCGCACGCAAGGCAGACCCATCTCGTGCTTCGACATAACCACCAAGATGAACCCGGTGTTGATGCGACAGTGCTTGGGCGTTATGAGAGGGAGGGAGGGAGGGTGGGGGAGGGGGGGATGTTTGTCGCGCGAGCTCACAGGAAGATGGATTTGTATTATAGATGGTGTTCCGGATGCCAGATACACTCTCCTTCTCCCCTCTGTCTCTTTTTTTCATCCCTTTTGTGCCTTTCTCTCCATCTTCCCCTCTCCCTACTCCTTTTCTCTTATTCCCTTCTTTATCTCTACCTTCCCCTTCCCCTTTTAGTTTTCTTTCTTCATCCTGTCTCTTCTCACTCCTTCCTCCTCTCTCACCCTCTCTTCGTCCTTCCCTTCTCATGCCCTCTTCCCTTTTCCTCTCATTCCCCTTCTCCCCTTCTATTCTTCTCTATGTAAGACACGGATGCAAATGACTAAATGCAGGTGAATTTCCTCCGACGTTTAGAGCAGCCAATTGGGTTTTCAGTTAAAGAGGTCATTGGATAAATGCATATATATATATATATATATATATATATATATATATATATATATATATATATATATACACATACATACAAGCATACATACATGCATACATACATACATACATACATACATACATACATACATACATACATACATACATACATACATACATTTTGCACATATATACGTACATAGATTTATTATTCTTTTCTGGATGGCTGTATCAGCGAGAGAGAAAAGGTGGGGAGGGGGGGGGGCGGAACTTCGTAGACTACAGCAGCATAGTTAATCAGTATAGTACAGCAGCATAGTTAATCAGTATACTACAGCAGCATAGTTAATCAGTATACTACAGCAGCATAGTTAATCAGTATACTACAGCAGCATAGTTAATCAGTATACTACAGCAGCATAGTTAATCAGTATACTACAGCAGCATAGTTAATCAGTATACTACAGCAGCATAGTTAATCAGTATCGGACTTGATTGAGGAAAAGAAAACGGAAAACTAATTCCCAGTACCAGTAGTAGTCCAGCTAACCAGTATCAGGCACGGTAGTCTCGAAAACAGTAGTCCCCGAATCGGAGTAGTCCCGACGCCGGTTAGGACAACCTCCCTCTTCCACGAGCCTGGGAGTTGGGGTGGGGGTAGGGGTAGGGGAGGGAGGTTGGTAAGGGGGGGGGGGTCGCCTGTATACATACCCCCGGTGGAGCGGACAAAAGAAGCGGGTGTGGGGCGTCACTGCTCAATGGAGGAGTTTCTGGAGACATGTCACTTTGGCTCCCCCCCGGGGGTAGGGGGTTGCGGGAGGTGGGGAGAAGGGGGTACGGGGAGGTAGAGGGAAGTGAGTGGGGTTGGAAGTGTAGCGGGGAGGCGGGGTGTGGTGGGGATAGAGTGCTAGAGACGGTAGGGGGAACGAGAGGGTAGGTGGGGAGGGGGGAAGGGTGGTGTATGGTAGGTAGTGAGTGCAGGGTGGGCGGGGAGGTTTAGGTAGTGGGGGCATAAGAATGGGGTGGGGGTGGGGTAGGGGGGGGCCATAAGGAAGGGGTGAGGGATGGGGTAGGGGGTAGGGTAAGGGCGGAAAGGGATCATGACCCCTTACATGGCTTTGGATCCCATTCTGATTACGGTATTCACTGACCCTATTGACTTCCCCGCAACGATGGGTTTGTGGAGGGGGGGGGTGAAGGGGGTGGGGGTGGGGGTGGGAGGTTGTTCGATCGTGTAGCGGCGATGGTTTGTCTGTCTGTCTGCTTCTTTATCTTCATTTTGATTTCTTTCTCTTATTATTTGTTTTTGTAGTTTTCTTTTTCTATCGTTTTTTTTTAAATTTCCCTTTTATCTACCTCGTTTTTTTTTTTTCGTCCTTCCATCTCTATTGTCTTTTTTGGTTCTCTCTCTCTCTGTTCTCTCGTCGGTCTCTCGCTCTCATCGTCTGCCCTTCATCGCCCTTCCCGGGCTCCTCTCTCCATCGGATCTTCGGTCTCTCTCGGTCTCGGGGAGTCTCTCTCACTCTCATCTCTCTTCTCTCTCTCTCTCTCTCTCTCTCTCTCTCTCTCTCTCTCACACACACACACACACACACACACACACACACACACACACACACACACACACACACACACACACACACACACACACACAAACGCACATCCTGCTCCGCCAACACGCAAATGAAATTGGTCTTGAACTAAATTTCTCGCAGCGAATTGGGAGACGATTAGGAATTATAGATCCGGAGAATCGTATGCATGAAATCATATTTTCTCGCGACTGACCAAGCGCTTGGCCCCTCCCTCCCTCCCCTCACTTCCTCTCTCTCTTCCCTCCCTTCCTCCCTCTCTTCCCTCACTTCCACCCTATCTTCCCTCCCTTCCTTCTTTCGCTACTCCTCTCGTTCTTCTGCGGTCCCTCGCGGTCTTTCTCTACCCTCGGTACTCTGCTCGGCGGGGAGTCGGCCCTCTCCCCCTCCCCCCTTTCTCCCGCCTGGCCTCGGGCATGCTGCTTCTCCCCCCGTCTCACATGCCTCCTCCTCGCCGGTCCCGCGGCTGGGGCTCGGGGGCCCCTCTCCCCTTCCTGCGCCTCCCCCTCCTCTCCTTCTCTTCCTTTTCTCTCTTTCCCGTCTCCTCCCATCCTCCCTCCACCCCCCTCTCCCTCTTCTTCTTGCTCTTCTCTTCTCGCCCTGGTTTGGTCGTTGATCGTTACTCCCTCCGGACCTCGTCCCTTCCTCCTCTCCTCTCCTTCCCATTCCTCCCTCCTCTCCTTCGCCGTCCTCCCACCCGAGCCTCCCGGCCTCCCTCTCCTCCCTTCCACCGCGTCATCCACCTACTCCTGCTTAACCTCCCCTTCATCCCCCTCTTTTCCCTCCCTCCCTGTTACGATTTTTTCTGTCTGTGGCCTGCTGCCCCCCTCGTTCCCTTGCGCAAGGGAAGCATCCGCAATTTCTCATAGTTCGGTGAATTGTACGTAGAGGCGATTAGGAAGATCCTTTCCTCTACGTCTGATCCCTCCCTCCCTACCCTCTTCTTTCCCCTCCCCCCTCCCCTTCCCTCCCCTCCCCTCCCCTCTCCTCTCTTTCATATTACTCCCACCTCCTTACCTCATTCTTTCCTTCTGCTTCCCCTCACCACTCAACCCCACTCCCCCTTTCTCGTCCCTTACGCCCAGCTCTCCTCCGGTTACCCATCACCCGCCTCACTTGCCTGGCCCCCCGCCCCCCGCACTTCGTCTCCGTCCTCCCGCCCCAAGAGAATTGGTGTCTCAGCGCATAATCAGGTTGTGTGTTCCGTAAATCACGGAGCGTCGGCATGAGTGAACCCCTCCTCACAGCCACACCCCTCCCACCCTTCTCCCTCTCTGGTCTCCCTTCTTCCCCCTACCTCCAATCTTCTCTCCTATCTCTCTTCTTTCTTCTTCCCCCAGACCCACCTCCTAAAGCTCGTCTTCTCTTCGCCCCTGTCCCAACCCATCCTTCCTTTTCCAACTACCAACGCCTCCGTCCTGTTCGCCTGTTCTTCTACCTTCGCCTCCTTTTCCTCTCTCCCTTCGCCTCCTTTTCCTCTCTCCCTCCCTCTCCGTTTTTTCTTCCTCTCGTCCCTCCCCCCTCCTTTTCCTCTCTCGCGGCCCTCCCCCTCTGCAGTTCCTCTCACGCCTTCGGCCTCCTTCTTTCTCCCTTACACCCCCTCCGTTTTTTCTCTCTGCCTCCCCTCTCCTTTCCGTCTATCTCCTCCCCTCCCCCCCCTTTTTTCCTCCTCTCCCTCCCCCTCCGGTTTTCCCTTCTCTCCCTGGCGGCCCCTTTTTTCCTTACCTCTCTCCCTCCCCTCCTTTCCTCTCCTGCCGCTGCCCCCTGCCTTTTCCTCTCTCTCCCGCCCCCTCCATTCACCTCCTCTCCCTCCCCCTCCGTTTTGACTCTCCTCTCCTCCGCCCTCCGTTTTCCTCTCTCCTTCCCCCTCCTTTTCCCTCTTCTTCCTCTCGCCACCCCCTCCCTTTTCCTCGTCTCCCCCTCCGCCCTCCTTTTCCTCTCTCTTCTCTCCCTCCCCCTCCTTTTCCTCTCTCCCTCCCCTCCTTTTCCACTCTTCTCCCTCCCCCTGTCCTTTTCCTTTCTCCCTCCCATCTCCTTCCCTCCTCTCCCGCCCCCTTCCTTTTCCTCTCTTTCTCCACTCCCCCATCCTCTTTGCCTCCCCCTGCCTTGTTTCTCTCTCCCTCCCCTCCTTTTTCTCTCTTTCTCCTCCCCTCCCCCTCTTTTTTTTTCTCTCTCCCTCGCCCCCTCCTTTTCCTCGTGCTCTCCTCCCCCTCCTTTTCCTCTCCTCCCTCCCCCTCCTTTTCCTCTCTTCCTCCCCCTCCTTCTCCTCTCCTCTCCCTCCCGACTCTTTTTCCCTCTCTCCCTCCCCCTCCCTTTTCCTCTCCTCCCCACAGCCTCCTTTCCTCTCTCCTTCTCCCTCACCCCCTCCTTGGTCCTCTCCCCTCCCTCTCCTCTTCCTCTCTCCCTCCCCCTCCTTTTCCTCTCTCCCTCCCCCTCCTTTTCCTCTCTCCCTCCCCCTCCTTTTCCTCTCTCCCTCCCCCTCCTTTTCCTCTCTCCCTCCCCCTCCTTTTCCTCTCTCCCTCCCCCTCCTTTTCCTCTCTCCCTCCCCCTCCTTTTCCTCTCTCCCTCCCCCTCCTTCCCTCCTCTCCCTCTTTAGCTCCCTTAAAGGAAAAGGGAGCCCAGAAAATTTGCCTAATAACGATCATTGTGGGGCTGTTTCCGTTTCTTTTGGCCTTTTTTTCTTCTGGTCGTTGTATTGTTCACAGACCTTGAGAGAACAATTGGAACAAGAAAGGAGAGTCTTGTACACGATCTGCCTTTTCCGGGGGAGGAGGAGGAGGAGGAGGAGGGGAGGAGGGGAGGTTGGAAGGATCGGTTACTGTGGGAGATTCAGGGTCTTGGTGCGGTGTGTATGTATGTATGTATGTATGTTTATAAGGATATACATATATGTATATGTATATGAATGTGCATATATATATATATATATATATATGTGCATATATATATATATATATATATATATATATATATATATATTTTGCTATATATATATATATATATATAGACATTGAGAATATATAGACACACACACACACACACACACACACACACACACACACACACACACACACACACACACACACACACACACACACACACACACACACACACACACACACACACACACACATACACACACACACACATATATACAGACATATGTGTATATATATGTATATATTGCAAATATTCACATATGATTTCAGATTTACATCTGACGTAACTGTTGTCATTCTTATTGAAAAACGACTTCCCTGAATGGGAGGGAGATTAAGAAGGAAAGAAAGAGAAGGAAAGAGAAAGAAAGAGAAAGATCTGAGAGAAGGAAAGATGAGAGAGAGAGAGAGAGAGAGAGAGAGAGAGAAAGAGAAAGAGAAAGAGAAAGAGAAAGAGAAAGAGAAAGAGAAAGAGAAAGAGAAAGAGAAAGAGAAAGAGAAAGAGAAAGAGAAAGAGAGAGAGAGAGAGAGAGAGAGAGAGAGAAAGAGAGGGAGAGAGAGAGAGAGAGAGAGGGAGGAGAGATAGCATCGTCGATTGAGGTCATTTGCCCCTCGCGTGTTGCCCACGTTGGGCGCTGGTCATCTCCGCGTGGCACTGACCTCTGACCTTTCGGAGTACCGGTAGCGTCTCGTCGATCTTTTCCGATAAGCGCAGAATTTTATCTCTGATGTTATCTCCGCCCTCGTTCCTTTGGCGATAAGCCGCGATTGGCCCCGTGTTTAATTCGCGAGGAGGTAGTGGCTGCCTCGTTTATTTCTGAAGGGGTTTTGTCTATGTTTTTTTTTTTTCTTTGTCCGTCTTTGTTTGGTTCTACCTCCTTGTTGTTCTTTCTTTTCTTGTGATTTGCTCGTTATTTTTTTTTTTTCCTTTTTTTATTCTCTTTATCATGTTCCCCTCGTCTTCCTTCCTTTTTGACTCCTTTTCTTTTCCTCTTTTCCCTTTTCCTTTCCCTTACTCTCGTCTCCTTCCCTTTCTCTCCTTTTCCCATTCCCCTTCTCACCTTTCCCCTTCCTTTCCCCTGTCCACTTCCCTTCTCTCCCCTTCTCACCTTTACCCTTCCTTTCCCCTGTCCACTTCCCTTCTCTCTCCTTCTCACCTTTACCCTTCCTTTCCCCTGTCCACTTCCCTTCTCTCCCCTTCTCTCCCTTCTACGCTCCCCCCGCCCTTCCCATTCATCTCCCCTTCCTCTACCCCCCCTCCCTCCCTCCATCTCCATCCCCAGCGCAATAGCTGAGAGAAGGACGTTGGTTGATCAAGGTATTGTTTGATCATATTTTGCATTTGCTCTTGTCAACTCGCTTGCCTCCTTTGATCAATTATTGTCGTTGATAGAATTATGTGCCATATCGAGCGCCGTATATCCGTCCCCTCCCCTCTCACCTCCTCTTCCCTCCTCACCTCTCCTCTACCTCCCTTCCTCTGCTCTCCTCTCCTCTTCTCCTTTATTAATAGATTAGATTCTATATTCTTAGGGGGTCTTTATATATATATATATATATATATATATATATATATACCTATATATATATATATATATATATATACACACACACACATTTATATATGTATCTATCTATATCTATCTATCTATATATATATATATAATATATATAGATATATATATATATAATATATATATAGATTATATATTTATATCTATATATTTATATATATGATATATAGATAAGATATATTAAATATATATAGATGATATATATAATAAATATATAAATATAATGTGTGTGTGTATGTATGTATGTATGTAAGTAGATAATGTAATATAATATAAGATATATATATATATATATATATTATATATATATATATATCCCTTTATCCCTATATATATCCCTCCCCCTCTCCCTCCTTCTCTTCCTCACTACCACCTACCACCCTCCCCCCATCCCATTCTCCATATCCTCTTCCATATCATACCCTCTCTCCCTCCCTCTCCCTCTCTCTCGACCGGTCATAAAATGCAATAAAATAGCAATTGCATTAGGCGTTATTGCATCAATATTTCCACAATAGGAAGACCGAGGGAGGTACCGTGACTTGGGCAGAGCGAGAGTCTGAGAGTGGGAGAGAGGGAGAGGGAGAGGGAGAGGGAGAGGGAGTAGAGTGATGTGGGAGTGGGAATGAGGGAAGGAGACTGAGGGGGAGGGGGAGAAGGCGAGGGAGGGAGAGAAAGAAAAGGAGAGGGTGTTTGAGAAGGACGGGGAAGAGGTAGGAGAGAGAGAGAAGGAAAGAGGAGTAGGAGTGTAACAGGAGAGAGGGACTAATGGTAAGCCCGATGGTGAGCGAGCCAACAGATTTAGAAGAGAGAGGAGAGAGTGAGGGTGAGTAAGAGAGAGAGAGGGAGAGGGAGGGAGAGGGAGAGGGAGAGGGAGGGAGGGAGGGAGGGAGGGAGGGAGAGAGAGAGAGAGAGAGAGAGAGAGTGAGGGTGAGTAAGAGAGAGAGAGAGAGGGAGGGGGTGGGGGAGGGGGAGGGAGGGAGGGAGGGAGGGAGGGGGACAGGCAGGCAAATAAGAAAAAAAATGCATGAAATCGCTAATTGTGACCTCGGGCCGAAATCATCAAGATGGTGCCGAGATACCTATCCCTTCTTGCACGTCAGGCGAGAAGGAGGAGGAGGAGGAGGAGGGAGGAGGAGGCGAGGGAGGAGGAGGAGGAGGAGGAGGAGGAGGAGGAGGGGGGGGGGGGGGAGGAAGAGGAGGGAGAAGGAGGGAGGAGGAAGGAGAAGGAGGGAGGAGGAGGAGGAGGAGGAGGAGGAGGAGGAGGAGGAGGAGGAGGAGGAGGAGGAGGAGAAGGAGAAGGAGAAGGAGGAGGAGGAGGAGGAGGAGGAAATTATTTTCGTGTTTCCCTGCCATTCACACCGCCGACGGTTTTCCTTTTTTTTCTCTTTCATTTTTTCTATTTTCTATTTTTTGTTTTTCGGTTATACACTCGGGTTCTCTTCTGTGAATTCTTTTTCTTTCGTTACATGTTCTATCTTCTTTTTTCCTTTTCTTTTTTTTATATTATCTTGTCTTCTCGTGCTCTTTGGTTATGCTTCCTTGCACCTGCTTTTTGGCCTTTTTCCCCTTGCATTTTAATCTTTATTTTCGTATTTTGTTGCATTCCTATTTGTTTAAATCATTGGTGATACTGATGTTATTGTTATGGCCATTGATGCTGTCTTTGATATTATCATTATTATTATTATTACTATTGTTATTAATTTTGTTATAATCATTATTATTATTACTATTATTATTATTATTATTATTATTATTATTATTATTTCTCCCCTCTTATTTACTTTCTTTTCAAGCTTTTGTGCCATTGACACATACCCCCCTCACCCCCCTACTAGATATCCTCCTCTCTCCTTGTCCTCTACCCCCTCCCCCTCCCCTACCCCCTAATTGATTACGATCAGTGTTTAGGAATAGTTTGTATTTTCAGATTATTATGTTTTGTTCCTTTATTGATTTATTTTCTATTTTGTGTATTTATTTTTATTTATTTATTAATTAATTAATTTATTTATTTATATTATGTTTTATTTATTTATTTATGTTGTACGTATATTTTATATATTTTATTTTATGTATTTTGTTTTACTGTATTTTAGTTTTGTATCAGACTAGACACTGCTTCCACCTCTCTCTCTCTTAAGCTATGTTG
>NW_028234436.1:21390230-21392730 GCF_977035675.1 Penaeus japonicus
CCTTTCCTCCTTCCATACCACCCCCTCTCTCCCTTTCCTCCTTCCATACCTCCCCCCTTTCCCTTTCCTCCTTCCATACCTCCCCCTCTCCCTTTCCTCCTTCCATACCTCCCCCTCTCCCTTTCCTCCATCCATACCTCCCCCTCTCCCTTTCCTCCTTCCATACCTCCCCCCTCCCTCACCTCCACCCCCCTCCCCCTCCCCCTCCCCTGTGCCTGCAGTTGACCGCGATAATGACCGTGACTAGCGGTGCCTTGTGGTAGAGCCCGGACTGCAGCGCCACGGCTCACCCCGCCCTGCGTCGTCGGCATTCCCACACCGGCCGCCGCGACTTTAATGAAGGTTACAGTTTTGATTCGCGTCGTGACGAGGAGGGAATGCCTGTACTCCCCCCCCCCTCCCCCCCTCCTCTTTCTCCCCTCCACCCCTTCTCTTTATCCCCTCCCCCTCCTCTTTCTCCCCTCCCCCTCTTCTTCCTTTGTGCCTTCGTCTGCCTTCTTGTCTTTTTTTTTCTTTCTTTATCTACTTTGTACTTTCCTCTTCCTTTTTTTGATCAGCTTTTTTTTAGGTCTTTCTCTTCCCCCTTCTTCATTGACCTCTCCTTTCTCCTCTTTAATATTTTGCTTATTCTCCCTCATTCAATGACCTCCTCTTCGACGGCGGGCGCGAGTGAGTGTGCGACCGGCGCTCGGGTTAGCGGCGACCGCAATTGCGAGCAGCGGTAGTCTGGGGCGGCCAGCATAACGGACGACCCCGGTAAACACTGCAGTGACCTTCTCCTCTTCCTCCTTCTCCTTCTCCTCCTTCTCCTACTCCTCCTCTTCTCCTTCGTCTCCTCCTCCTCCTCCTCTTCTCCTTCGTCTTCTCCTCCTCCTCTTCTTCTTCTCCTTCGTCTTCTCCTCCTCCTCCTCCTCTTCTCCTTCGTCTTCTCCTTCGTCTTCTCCTCCTCCTCTTCCTCTTCTTCCTCCTCCTCTTCCTCCTTCCTCTTCTTCCTCCTCCTCTTCTTCCTCCTCCTCTTCCTCCTTCCCCTCTTACCCATTCCCCTACCTTATTTCTATACACTCCCCTCCCCATTCTACTATTATTGCCTCCACTCTTCCTATTCACCACTCATCCTCTCCTTCCTCTTCTTCTTTCCCCTTTTCCCTTACTCCTTTTCACCCTTCACGTCTTTCTAGAAGGCAGGGCTGATGGCTGCCTGCGTGCGTGTTTTGCAAAGAGGAAGAGAAGAAGAAAGGTTGTATGCAACTTGCTAGGAATAGAACTGGAAGGGTGGATGGAAGAAGAGCAAAGAGAAGGCAAAGGAGAAACAAGAGGGAGAGAAGAAAAATGATTATAGGGAGAGAATTTGTTGCGTGAAATGAGCAAAAGAATGCAATGATTTTTTTTCTACATAATTAATGCACTGTCGTAAATTAACGAAAGTCTCCCTCTCTTTAGCATATTTTTGCTTGTGTCTTAAGAAATGAAATATCCTGAAAGATCATCCATTTCTTTGAAGTTCATGTTCTTACAAGACAGATGACCAAAGCTCTCGGTTTTGTAGGATACATTTACAAGGGTTTTTAAGTAATCCTTGCGCGTATAACAAGATGTACTTACAAGCAGATATACTTACACATAAAGTAGTTTTTTTCAGTCGTGAATCTAAGATAATTTGAACTAGAACACGAAATTACATCTCATCAATTAGATTTTAAGTCTGTTAGGGGGCGAGTTTAAAGAAAGACGTTAATATTTATTACGTGTGTGTTAACGACAGCTTTTTTTCTATTTTTAAGCTGTAAATTATAGTAAGATTATGTCGACGTAATTAGCACGCGGAAGAGGTGTCGCGAATCAGGTAATTGTTGCGGCCAATTTTGCAGGGGGTCATTAGGTCATGTGAGGTACGGAAGTGAGGATAAGGAAGAGGGGAAAGAGAAAAGGAAACGGAGGTGGATCAGGTGGAAGGGACGTGGGGGAAAAGGAGGAGGAGGAGGAGGAGGAGGAGGAGGAGAAAAATAAGGAGAATGGAAATGAGTTGGAGGAGGGAAGAAGGAAAAGAAAAAGAAGGGAAAATAAGAGCAAGAGAGAAGGAAGGAAGGAGGGGGAAGAGGATCAAGGAGGAAATTGAGTAGGAAGAGGAGAACGATAAGGAAAAGGAGGAGAAGGAAGGGAATAAAAAAAAAAAGAGAACGGGGGAGGAGTGAAAAAGTGGGTAAGAAAAGGAGGAAAAAAAGAAAGGGAGAGATTGAAAGAGTACAGAGAGAGAGAGACAAAAAAAGAAAGATAGAGAGAGAGAGAGAGAGAGAGAGAGAGAGAGAGAGAGAGAGAGAGAGAGAGAGAGAAGAGGAGAGATACAGAAAGAACGATCACAGGCATGCATACTAACCCCTTAATCCCGCGAGCGATCCCAGGGCTTCGGGCCAGCAGCTTGTATGGGTTATCTCGCTGCCCGTTATTAAAGGGAGGGAGTGGGGGGAGGGGGTAGAGGTGTGTGTTTGGGGAGTCAGGTGGG
>NW_028234436.1:21395230-21412730 GCF_977035675.1 Penaeus japonicus
GGGGGGGGTCGTATGTGTATGATAGATCTCCTGACTCACCTTCCCTCATCAGACGGAAATTCGCATTTTTGCGATTGTCTCTAGTGCATTAGCTGTATCTATGTGAACGATATAGGACACCGCAGTTAGTGATGCGAGAAGGACTGTGTCCTTGGCTCTTGCTGTGGGGACAGGATCGCGTGGTGACTCAGTTGTGATGACTCACTTTCAATGATGACTGTACTGCTGGAGGTACGGAAGTCGGTAATTTGATGGTGATCGGAAAAGAAAGAAAATAATTCTGGGGATGATAGGAATAGGCTTGGTGATGATCATGGTGATGATAATTAGGGTTGTCATTGTCGGGTTCATTAATCATTTATTTTTGATATCGTCATCCTAAATTTTGTTATCACATACATATCTATTTAAAATAGACCTATTCACAAATAACAATGATAATGATTTATTTTATTGTTATTGTTCTATTCTTAAATCATCATTGTTAGTAGTAGTATTGCAGTTTGATTATGATTAGATTGAGAAAGACCATTTTCCCTGGAAGTCGTATTAAAGTAGTCTTCCGCTCTCAGCGATATGTTTCGCCTGATAGTGTATTTACGAATTGTTTTATCAAATATTAGCATCATCATTATCATCATGATCATCATTATCATTCAATTAATAGCTTCCCTTGCAAGAATCGTTTCTCCGTTTCGCTCCGGTCCTCCCCTCCCTTTCTCTCTCTCCATCTCTCTATTTTTTTCTCTCTTGTTTCTCTTTCCATCTCTCTATTTTCTCTTTCGCTTCCCTTTTCTCTCTATCGTTTTCCCTCTCTCCTCCTCTTCCCCCTCCCCCCACCATTCTCACGCGCCGAAGAAAGAAAATAAGAATGGACGAAAGGAACTTAGAACTTGGGTAGATCGCATGATTGTTGAGGCGTCAATAGCCCTCTTGGAACATGTCATAATCGCCCTTATCGACGCCTGAGAGATGGGAGGGGTGGGGGAATGTGGGGGGAGGGGGGATGAAACGGGCGAAAGAAGGGAGCGGAGATCGGTAACGGGGAAGGAAAGGGGAAGGGGAAGGGGAAGGGGAAAGTCAACAAATGGGTGAGGGCACCGGTGGGAAGGAGTGAAAGAGGGAGACGGGGGTGGGAAAGAGTAAAGAAGGGAATAGGTAAGGGGTAGAGGTCAGAGGGGGGGGGGGGGGGGGGAAGGAGGGAGACACATAAGCCCTCCCCCCCATCTCCCTCGGAGTTTGTGATCCATGTTGGCGGATAAATTTTTCGAGACCTCTTCCCAAAAAAGTATCGGAAGTAATTTTTTTTTTGCGTGAGTTAATTATCTAGCTATTATGCAGGATAATATATTTTTTCTTTTTTTTTTCTTTTTTTTTCTTTTTGTTCCCGGAGCCGTTATGATCTGATGAAATCGCTTAGGGAGTAATTGGAATCCGTTGTTTGTAAGAGATGGAGGGTTATTATACGGCGAGAGCGTGCGGTTGTAGGTGGCGGGGCGGGGGGGAGGGGGGTAGAGGGGGTAGAAATAGGCGAGGAGGGAGAAGGAGAAGGGAGGAGGGAGATAGGGGAGAGGGAAGGAAGTAATCGGCGAGGTTGTTCCTATGCGAATTTGAGGGGGTTGGGTTGGGTTAGGAGAGGGAGATAAAGGGGGTAGGGAGGGAAGCAAGGAGAGTAGGAGAGGGATAAAGTAAGAGAAAAAAAGAGGGGTGTATGGAGGTATTACCAAGGGATAGGTGGAGTAAAGGGAGGGGAGAGGAGGGGCAAATGGAGAGAAATGAGATGGTGGGGTGGGTAGCGTTGCGTGTTTGGGGGAGTCGGCCTGTGTGCGTGATAGGGGTGGAGGGGAAGGGGGAGGGGGGAGGGGAGGATAGGGGAGAGGAAGGAAGGGGGGAAGAAAAAGACGAGGGAAGGGAAGGAGGAGATTGTAGAGGAGGGGAGGGGAGGGAGTGGGGGATTGAGGATAGAAGGAGAGAGAAGGGAAGTTGATAGACATTGGTAGAGAAGGGGAAGGGTAGAGGAAAGGTAGATGATAAGAGTGAGAGAGAAAGAGAAAGATAAGGAGAAGGAGAAGAACAAAAGAAGAAAAAATAAACAAAGATAAAAAGAAGGAGAGAATACATTGTAGTAGAGGATGATAGAGGGAGGGAGGGGGAGGGGGGGGGCATGAGAGACGAGGCTAGAATTTCTGTATAATAATCAATCTAGGTGGAACGGCCCATTAGAGGCGGTGGAGGCAGAGGAGGAGGAGATGGAGAAGGAGAAGGAAGAGGAAGAGGGAAGAGGAGGAGAAGGAAGAGGGAAGAGGAGGAGAAGGAGAAGGAATAGGAGAGGACTATTGAAAGGAGAAAGTAAAGAAGGAAAAAGAAAGAGAAAGAGGAGGAAGAGGAGAAAGAATAAAAAAAAATCTGGCGGAGGAAGTAGAAAAGAGGAGGAAGAGGATGATAAGAGGAGAGCAGAGGAGAGGAGAGCGGAAATTACCAGAGCGAAGGATCGTCGAGCCATGACGGTGACGGCTATTAAAAGCGGCCATTAATTAATACCTCCGTCGATTCAATCAATGGCCGACGATACCTTTTGAGAGAGGTTTCTTTTGAAATTATTGTACATTTTTTATTTTATTTTATTTTTTTTACTATTATGTTTTTTTTTTTTTTTTCAAGCCTCCTTTGTCAGTTTCAGTTTTACCTTTTTTTAAGGGGGGGAGGGGGGGGAGGGGGAGCTGGCAGGTGTAAGATATTTTTTCTCTTCTTTTTTTTTCATTGTATGTTCCCCCTTTTAATCATGGTATATATTTTTACAAAATGAGTGAGTGGTAGGGTTGGTGGTGGGGGAGGGGGAGGGGTGGGGGGAGGGAGCAGGTGTGTGGGGTCGTACCTGTGACAGATGTGAGGTGTGAGATGTGTGGTTGCTCGAAAAGTTGTTGGAATATGAGTAATAAGGCATCAGCTGATTGCGATCGGGGAAAATGTGTCGAAAGGCGAGTGCTGCATGTTTTTTCTTATTATTATATATTGTTTTTTTTTCTTAATAATTTGGTTTTATTTATTTATTCACTATTGTTGTAGAATCTTTGGAGGATCACACTGTTTGGCGGGAGACATATGCAATCACACACAAACGCCCACTCCCCTACACACACACACACACACACACACACACACACACACACACACACACACACACACACACACACACACACACACACACACACACACGCACAATACACACAACCTCCCACTCACCTGCACAACCAACCCTACCCCCCTCTCCTACACAACCCGCCCTTCCCCTCCCCCTCCCACCTCCCACCTCCCACCCTACCCCCACCCTACCCCCACCCTACCCCCCTCTCCTACACAACCCGCCCTTCCCCTCCCCCTCCCCCTCTCACCTTCCTTACTACCCCCACCCTACCCCCACCCTACCCCCCTCTCCACGAACTCGAAACGAATCATCAACCCAAAACGCCGAGAATCATCGAGAACCGCAAACGACGCGTATCTTTAAGTCGTTTCATTGTCGTCGTCGCCGTCGTCATCTTCAAGAACTTTAAGCTGATGTTGATGATGTCTCTCGTGCCTTGTCGCGGGTAGGAGCGTGATTCAAGGTGCTGCGATATGCTCCCGAGATATTCCCTTGGATGCTGCGATATGCTCCCGAGATATTCCCTTGGATGCTGCGATATGCTCTCGAGATATTCCCTTGGATGCTGCGATATGCCCCCGAGATATTCCCTTGGATGCTGCGATATGCCCCCGAGATATTCCCTTGGATGCTGCGATATGCTCTCGAGATATTCCCTTGGATGCTGCGATATGCTCTCGAGATATTCCCTTTTTCCTCCCTTTGGATTGCTGCGATATGCTACACCAATGATCCCCTTGAGCATACTAGCGATATGCTCTCAGATAATTCCCTGGAATGGCGTATCTCTGCGACTAACTATGCCTCTCCGAGATATTCCCTTGATGCTGCGATAATGCTCTCGAGATTATTCCCTGTGCGATGCTGCGATAATGCGTACACGAGATATTCCCTTGGATGCTGCGATATGCCCCCGAGAATATTCCCTTGGATGCTGAGCGATTATCTCCCCCCTGCGATATGCCCCCCCTTGGATTATCTCTCCGAGATATTCCCTTAGTGGGGGGGATGTCTGCGGATATGCTCCCGAGATCACATTCCCTTGGATGCCAGCGAAATATGCCCAACAGAGAATATTCCCTTGGATGCCTGCGATAATGAGCTCTCGGAGATATTCCCGTGGATGAGCTGCGATATGCTTCTCGAGATATTCCCTTGGCATGCTGCGATATGCTCCCGAGATATTCCCTTGGATGCTGCGATATGCTCCCGAGATATTCCCTTGGATGCTGCGATATGCCCCCGAGATATTCCCTTGGATGCTGCGATATGCTCTCGAGATATTCCCTTGGATGCTGCGATATGCTCTCGAGATATTCCCTTGGATGCTGCGATATGCTCCCGAGATATTCCCTTGGATGCTGCGATATGCTCCCGAGAATATTCCCTTGGAGTGCTGCGAAATAATGCCCTCCCCGAGATATATACCCTTGGATGCTGCGATATGCTCCTCGAGATATTCCCTTGGATATGACTGCGATATGCTCGAGATATTCCCTTGGATGCTGCGATATGCTCCCGAGATATTCCCTTGGATGCTGCGATATGCTCCCGAGATATTCCCTTGGATGCTGCGATATGCTCCCGAGATATTCCCTTGGATGCTGCGATATGCTCCCGAGATATTCCCTTGGATGCTGCGATATGCTCCCGAGATATTCCCTTGGATGCTGCGATATGCTCCCGAGATATTCCCTTGGATGCTGCGATATGCTCCCGAGATATTCCCTTGGATGCTGCGATATGCTCCCGAGATATTCCCTTGGATGCTGCGATATGCTCCCGAGATATTCCCTTGGATGCTGCGATATGATCTGCTATGCTTCTGGATGCTGCGGGATTGACCAGCTTAGGTCTTGGGCGCAGAGACATGCTCCGTTTATGCATTGGAATTCTGTGATGTGTTCCGGTTTTGCTTCGGGATGCTGCTCTGTTCTCTGTGATGTTCCGGGATGTGGCGATCTGCTGATATATTCTGTTCATGCTCCGGAATGCTCCTAGATGATTCGGGATACGAGATGCTCCGTTATGTTGCGCTTTGCCCCCGGCTTCGCCATGTTTATATGTCTGTTTTAGAAAGAAAAAAAAATGTATGTATATATAAAACTGTTATCTCTATTATCAAACCAAGAATTTTCTGACCGTCGTGATTTATATATAAAAAAGAACATTCGTTTTTTTTATTTTATTTTTTATTTTATTTATTTTTTTTTTCTTTCTGTCGTGAGCACACGTAATATTTCGCACTATTATTCCAGGAAGGGAGGAGGGGGGGGGAGGGTGGATCCCCGGTTAGCCACAGCGGTCGGCGTCTCCGGTCCCGTCTCGCCCGCCGATGTAGCGGTCAGTTCGGTCACCTCGGGTCGGTAACGGGATTGTTCGGTTACAGAGAGGGGTGAGGGGGTGAAGGGGAGAGAAGGGAGGGGGGAGGATACGGGGAGGGTGGGGAAGTTTCCGAGAAGGATGAAAGGAGGAAGGAGGGAGAGAGGGAGCAAGGAGGGGGTGGGGATAAGGGAGCGGATGGGGAGAGTACGGTGAGGGAGGGGATTTCGAGGGAGAGAAGGAAGAAGAAATGGGAAAGAGGGGGAAGGAGCGAGGTGGGGGGTGGGAGAAGGAAGGCTTAAGGAGACAGGGGGGAGAAGGGAGGATTTGCAGTGAAGTATTGCGACTATCGATTCCCACGCTGTTGCAAAACCGTTATTCCATTATTTTATTTATTTATTTGTATTTATATTTTTTTGTTATGTTACACTTCCAGGTTGATTCAGTGTTTTTCATCGTAAATTTGAATGTTAGTGTTAACTTTTAACGCGCATTATGCAATTACAAAGTTTTGGGCATTAAGAACTTGCAATGAATGTTGCTAATGGTCTTTTTAAAACCGAAGAAGACAAGAAGGAGAGAAGGAGAGCGAGAGAAGAAGCGGGGGACGAGGAGAAAGAGGAAGAGCATGTGGGAAAAAGAGGAGGAAGGAGAAAGAGAAAGAGAAGGAGGAGGGGAGAGCATGAATAATGATAAGAAAGTTAGATTAATTAAAAGGAAGAAGAAAAAAATGAAAATACAATAGAAATATAGAAAGAAAGAAAAACAAAAAAATACACGAAATCAGTAAGAAATAAAGACCAAAAAAGAGGATAAGAAATAGAAGCAGTGGTGAAGGAATAAGAAAAACAAAGAATCCCAAAACGATTAAGCAGAATACGCGGGCGGGCCTTTAAACAAACCCATGTCCTGACGAGCAATAACACGGGCGTGAAGGGTGAGGTGCCGTGTTTGAGCGATGAGACGTCGGACGCCCACCGCCATAACATGAGGGGTGGGAGGGGCGGGGGGGAAGGGGCGACTGAACATGACGTCATTTTTGGTGTCTGCTGATTTCTTTCTAGTGTTTTGGTATGATTATTATTAGTATTTTGTTAAACTTTTATTTATTATGGACTTTTATTAATATATATATATATATATATTTTTTTTTTTTTTGGGAGGGGGTGCTTGTGTTAATGACTATTGTCCTCCCTCCTTTTAAAAAAAAAAATCTACAGCTTCCTCCTCCTTTTCCTCCTCTTCCTCCTCCTCCCCCCCTCCTCCTCCTCCTCCTCCTCCTCCCCCTCCCCCTCCTCCTCCTCCCCCTACCCCTACCCCCCCCCCTCCTTTGCCTCAGCCTCTGCAATACATGGAATCACGACACTTGCAACACGCCAGTGGAATCTCCTCCCCGCCCACCCCTTCTTACCCCCTTTGCCCTCCCTTCTCCCTGTCTCTCTCCCTCTATCCTTATCCGTACTCCGTATCTCTTCCCTCTCCTTTCCTCATCCGTTTTCCTCTCTTCCCCTACCCCCTTTCCCGTCTCCCTCGGCCCCCCCCCCCTCTCTTCACCCTCTTCCCCTACCCCATTTCCCGTCTTCCTCGCCCCCCCCCCCCCTCTCTTCTCCCTCGGCCCCCCCCCACCCCTCTCTTCACCCTCTTCCCCTACCCCATTTCCCGTCTTCCTCGGCCCCCCCCCACCCCTCTCTTCACCCTCTTCCCCTACCCCCTTTCCCGTCTCCCTCGGCCCCCCCCCACCCCTCTCTTCACCCTCTTCCCCTACCCCCTTTCCCGTCTCCCTCGGCCCCCCCCCACCCCTCTCACCCTCTTCCCTACCCCCTTTCCCGTCTCCCTCGATCCCCCCCCCCTCCACCCTCTTCCCCTGCCCCATTTCCCGTCTCCCTCGCCCCCCCCCCCCTCTCTCACCCTCTTCCCTACCCCCTCCCGTCCCCCTCGCCCCCCCCCCTCTCTTCACCCTCTTCCCCTTTCCCTCACCCTCTTCCCGTCTCCCTCGCCCCCCCCCCTCTCTTCATCTCCCTCTCCCCCCCCCCCTCTCTTCACCCTCTTCCCCTACCCCCTTTCCCCTCTCCCTCGCCCCCCCCCCCCTCTTCACCCACCCCCCCCACCCCCTCTTCCCCCCCTTCCCCTCCCCCCTTTCCCGTCTCCCTCGCCCCCCCCCCCTCTCTTCACCCTCTTCCCCTACCCCCTTTCCCGTCTCCCTCGCCCCCCCCCCTCTCTTCACCCTCTTCCCCTACCCCCTTTCCCGTCTCCCTCGCCCCCCCCCCCCTCTCTTCACCCTCTTCCCCCCCCCCTTCCCCTTCTCCCTCACCCCCCCCCCCACCCCCCCGCCCCCTTCCCGTCTCCCCCCCCCCCCCACTCTTCACCCTCCTCCCCCCACCCCCCCCCGTCCCCTCGCCCCCCCCCCCTCTTCACCCCCCTCCCCCCCCCTCCCCCTTCTCCCTCGACCCCCCCCCCCCTCCCCCCCCTTCCCCCCCCCCTCCCCCGTCTCCCTCGCCCCCCCCCCCCCCCCCCCCACCCCCCCCCCCCCCCCCCACACCCCCCTACCCCCTTTCCCCCCTCGCCCCCCCCCCTCACCCTCTTTTTCCCCCTCTCCTCGCCCCCCCCCCCTCTCTTCCCCCTCTTCCCCCCCCCCCTTTCCCGTCTCCCCCGCCCCCCCCCCCCCCCTTCACCCTCTTCCCCTCCCCCCTTTCCCGTCTCCCTCGCCCCCCCCCCTCTCTTCACCCTCTTCCCCTGCCCCATTTCCCGTCTCCCTCGCCCCCCCCCCCTCTCTTCACCCTCTTCCCCTACCCCATTTCCCGTCTCCCTCGACCCCCTCCCCTCTCTTCACCCTCTTCCCCTACCCCCTTTCCCGTCTCCCTCGCCCCCCTCCCCTCTCTTCACCCTCTTCCCCTACCCCCTTTCCCGTCTCCCTTGCCCCCCCCTCTCTCTTCACCCTCTTCCCCCCATCCCCCTTACTCCATCCTTCTCCCCCTTCCCCATTCTCCTCTCCTCCGCTCCCCCCCATTCTTCATTCTCCTCTCCTCCGCTCCCCCCCATTCTTCATTCTCCTCTCCTCCGCCTCCCCCCCATTCTTCATTCTCCTCTCCTCCTTCCTCTCCCCCCCACCCCCTACCCCCACCCCCTACCCCCACCCTATGGGTTAATTGCCTCGGCCGAACGAATGATGGTTATGTTCGGCGTGGGCGGTAATTGCTTGTCGAGGAGAGGTGGTTGGGCCATTAATGGGGCAGGTGAATGGGGAATATTGAATGATTGGTGGGAGAGGGAAGGCCGAGGGAAGGGGTAAGGATGGGGGAGAAGGGCGGGAGGGAGGAGATGGAGGAGGGGAGGAGGAACCGAGGAAAGGATGGGGTAGAGGGGGAGGGGAGGATTTGGGAGGTAGAGATGAGAGGAGATGGAGGAGGGGAGGAGGAACCGAGGAAAGGATGGGGTAGAGGGGGAGGGAGGATTTGGGAGGTAGAGAGGGGAGGGGAGGGGAGGGGAGGAGGAAGGGAAGTGGGGAGGGGGAGAGCGAGAATGGGGGAGGTAAATATGATAGTGGTGAGTGGGAGGAGAAGCGAAAGGGAGGATGAGAGAGGAGAGATGGAGGAGAGGGAGGGAGGTGGTGAGTAGACAGTTGGAGGGTTGAGGGGGGGGAGGAAGAATGTTTGTAATCTCCGGAACACGGATTGTTAAGAGAAAAACAAATTGTTTTGGAATCCCCCGAACTCTCCTCCCCCTCCTGCTCCCCTCCCTCTTCCTCTGTCTTTTCCCCCAATCACTAACCCCTTCTCTCCCCTCCCCCCCTTCTCATCCCCCTCTTCTCTCTCTCTTCCCCCTCCCTCCTTGTCTAGTGTTTTGTTACGTAACTGGAATGGCGTTTTTCATTATTAATCTTTTGCCATCTTTTTTTTCTTCTCCTTTTTTATGCACATGTATGATTTTTAATGTTTATGGCGTCTCCGTTGCGTCTTGTGCGGATGCCGAAGATTTCTCGGGTCTTTATAGGAATTTACGTAATTTTCTCCGGCATTTTGATGATGCCTAATTTGTGAGCGGCAGTGTTACAAACGACGGCGGCTGGGGGATTTGTGAGCTGGTGTTGCAAACGGCATTGCGCTGTCTCCTCTACCTCATTATTTCTTTCCTTCTTTGTCTGTTTTCTTTTTTCTCTTTCCTCCCTTATTTATTTTCCTTCGCCTGCCACATATCTCATATCTCCTCTTCCCTCTCCCATCTCTTGTTCTTTTTCATCTCTCTCTCTTCTTACCTTTCTCATGCTCCCTCTCTTCTTACCTTCTACATCCTCCCCCTCTCCCTCTCTCTTCTTTTCTCCCTTCCCTTCCCCATTATCCCTCACCCTTCTCCAGCTCTCATCAACGTCTTCCCTCTTACCCACTTCCCCTTCTTCCTTCTCACCCTCTTCCCTCTTCTTTCTCACCCTCTCCCCTCTTCCCCTTTTATCCTTGTTCCTTATTTCCCTCTCCCCCTGACCCCCACCCCTTTTACAACATTCTCACCCTCTTCCCTCTTCTTTCTCACCCTCTTCCCTCTTCTTTCTCACCCTCTCTCCTCATCCCCTCTTATCCTTGTTCCTTATTTCCCTCTCCCCCTGACCCCCACCCCTTTTACAACATTCTCACCCTCTTCCCTCTTCCTTCTTCTTTCTCACCCTCTCCCCTCTTCCCCTTTTATCCTTGTTCCTTATTTCCCTCTCCCCCTGACCCCCACCTCTTTTACAACATTCTCACCCTCTTCCCTCTTCTTTCTCGCCCTCTTCCCTCTTCTTTCTCACCCTCTCTCCTCATCCCCTCTTATCCTTGTTCCTTATTTCCCTCTCCCCCTGACCCCCACCCCTTTTACAACATTCTCACCCTCTTCTTTCTCACCCTCTTCCCTCTTCTTTCTCAACCTCTTCCCTCTTCTTTCTCACCCTCTCTCCTCATCCCCTCTTATCCTTGTTCCTTATTTCCCTCTCCCCCTGACCCCCACCCCCTTTGCAACATTCTCACCCTCTTCCCTCTTCCCTCTTCTTTCTCACCCTCTCTCCTCATCCCCTCTTATCCTTGTTCCTTATTTCCCTCTCCCCCTGACCCCACCCCCTTTGCAACATTGCTCTCGTTGGGACGTGCCGTTTTGCAGGGCACGATCCGAACATGCTTTGGCTGATCACACAGGGATGCTCTCACGTTCAGCGCCTCTTGGGGATGAAGGCGCCCGTCCCCGCAGTCGTGTTCTCCTGGTGCCTTGTTCTTGTTCTTTTTTGGGTCATCTTCTGTGTCTGTCTCGTTTTCTCTCTCTCTGTTGTACTCTCTTTGTGTCCGCGTTTGGTTTCTCTCTCTCTCTCTCTCTCTCTCTCTCTCTCTCTCTCTCTCTCTCTCTCTCTCTCTCTCTCTCTCTCTCTCTCTCTCTCTCTCTCTCTCTCTCTCTCTCTCTCTCTCTCTCTTTCTCTCTCTTTTTCTCTTTCTTTCTCTCTTTCTCTTTCTCCCTCCCTCCCTTCCTCTCTTTTTCCCTTCCTCCCTTTCTCCTTCCCTCCCTCGTTCCTTCCCTCTCTCGTTCCTTCCCTCTCTCCACCACTCACTCTCTCTCCCACTCTCTCTCTTTCTCTCTCTCTCTCTCTCTCTCTCTCTCTCTCTCTCTCTCCCTCTCTCTCTCTCCCCCTCTCTCTCTCTCTCTCTCCCTCCCTCCCACCCCCCTCTCCCTCTCTCTCTCTCTCTCTCTCTCTCTCTCTCTCTCTCTCTCTCTCTCTCTCTCTCTCTCTCCATCTTTCCCTCTCCTCTCTCCTTCATTCCCCCCTCTTTTTCTTTCTATCCGTGTTCGCTAAATCTGGGAAGTTGTATCTGTTCACTCCCATTGGATCATTGCCGTTTTGTGTGCATGTGCGTTTGCATGTGTGCATTGTACAGTATGCGTGCATGCATTGTCTTCGGTCAATTTGGTCATGTTCGCCGTTTGTTCGTAAATTGTGTTCATAATTTAAGTGTCATCAGAACTTGCCTGTTCGCAGTGTGAACACGCTTGTCACATTTGTTCTTCCAAGTTCACACCATTGTTCTGGCTTTCGATATCCGCTCGTTTACCCCCGGATCACGCTCGAATCACACTTGTTCATCATCGAATTGCATGTGTTCATGGCCTGATCACACTTGTTCACTGTCTGGTCTTACTTTTTCACCCGCTGTTCATGTGTGATCATGGTTCGGATTACAACTGTTCACCCGCTGATTACACGTATGCAATTAAGATGGATTTTGAGATAGAAGCGAGATATTTATGGCGGAAAGTTTGTGTAACGGAAATGGATAAGTGGAGGCACTCGTAGTCTTTCTCACTCGCACGCACTCGCTACCAAACGCACGCACGCACTCACATTCAAACGCACTCACCCATTCACTCACTCACTCATCCTCCCACCCAACCACTCACCCGCCTACCTACCCGCCCACTCACCCGCCTACCTACCCACCCACTCACCCGCCTACCTACCCACCCACCTACTCACCCGCCTACTCACCCGCTTACTCACTCACACACTCATACTGATTCTAAGAGCTAGAGCGAGCGGCCCAACGAGTGTCTTCACCCTCCTTCCCCCTTTACTTCTTCCTACCCCTCCTCCCTCTCCTCCCTCTCCCCCATCTCCCCCTCTCCCTCTCCCCCTCTCTCCCTCTCCCCCTCCCTCCCCCTCTCTCTCTCCCCCTCTCTCCCCTCCCCCTCTCTCCCCCTCCCTCCCCCGTCCCCAGATAAGCCATCGTTAGGAGCAACTTTTTGTTTACAATGCGCCCGCGACGCTATTACAAGGTGGCGGAGCAGTCTTGTGTGTGTCCTTGTGCGGCGGGCCGGCGGTGGCTCTCTGGCTCCTCCCATATGAGGGGGGGGGGGGGAGGGAGGATGTGAGAGGGTAACGGGGGTAGGGGAGGGGGGCGGGAGTGGAGGAGGGGGTAACGAAGAGGGAGAAGGAGAAGGAGATGAGAAGAACGGAGGGAGGGAGGGATGGAGGGAGAGGAAGCGATGGAGGTAGGAACATAGATGGGGAAGGTTGATGAGAGAGAGACAGAGATAGAGAGAGAGAGAAAAAAAAGCCAGAGAAGAGCGAGCGAGAACCAGACGAGCCGTTGGAGCCGTCTTAGGAAATTCCATCTGGTGGTCGTGCAGGCGGTGCGGTCACCAGGTGGCTTGGTCGGGGCTGACACGCCCACTCCCTCGCCAGGTGGTGCTGAGGAGGAGGCGAGAGGGAGAGAGTAGGAGGAAGAAAAGGTAGATAGAGAGGGAGAGGAGAGGAGAGGGGGAGACTAAAGAGGTTGAGAGGAGCAAGAGAGGAGAAGGAGGCTAAGAGAGGAGGAGAGAAAGAGGCAGATAGAGAGGGAGAGGAATGGAAGGGGAGACTAAAGGTAGGGAGAAATGAGAGAAAGAAAAAGAGATAGAGAAAAAGGAAGAAGAAATGATGTTAAACACACCAGCTATAAAGGCGACATACATAAAAAGGAAATGAAGGACCTGTAATGAAAAAAGAATAAAAAAATGGAAGAATAAAAGACAGAGTAGAGAAACGAAAGATGGAAGCGAAAGAAATAGAAAACAGAGAATGAAGAAAATGAATCAAATTTTCGAAGATAATGGGAATAATGGGAAGAACAGTGCTCCTCCTCTTCCTCCTCCTCCTCCTCTTCCTCCTCCTTCTCCTCCTCCTCCTCCTCCTCCTCCTCCTCCTCCTCCTCCTCCTCCTCCTCCTCCTCCTCCTCCTCCTCCTCCTCCTCCTCCTCCTCCTCCTCCTCCTCCTCCTCCTCCTCCTCCTCCTCCTGTGTTACAAAGATGAGGAAAGAGGATATAGGAAGAGGATAAAATACAATGAAAGGGGAGAATAATGGAGAGGGAATGACTGACGAGGAAGGAGTTTTACGAGATGTTTTGTTTTATTGACAGTGACGCGAGGAGGTGCTGCAGGAACCCCAATTGGAAAGCGGGGATCCCTTTTTAGGGGGGAGGGGGATAGAGGAAATGAGTTAGGGTGTGGGTGTCGGTGAGGGTGTCTGTGTCTGTGTCTGTGTGCGAGAGAGAGAGAGAGAGAGAGGAAGCGAGGAAAGAAAAGCAATATTGGAAAGCGAGACAAGGCGATAGACAGTAGATAAGGATGACATGCAACGAGACAGGCAATTGTTGCACGAGAGAATTGCAGTTGCAAGGAGGAGGATGAGCGCGCCCGTCGGTAGGAGAGAGAGAGAGAGAGAGAGAGAGAGAGAGAGAGAGAGAGAGAGAGAGAGAGAGAGAGAGAGAGAGAGAGAGAGAAAGAGAGAGAGAGAGAGAGAGAGAAGAGAGAGAGAGAGAGAGAGAGAGAGAGAGAGAGAGAGAGAGAGAGAGAGAGAGAGAGAGAGAGAGAGAGAGGGAGAGAGAAAAGGGGGAGATTCGAAGAGATGGGAAGAGTTGAAGAGAAAAGAGGGGTAAGGATAAGGAGAGAGAAGGAGTAAGGATAAGGAGAGAGAAGGGGGAAGGATATGGAGAGAGAAGAGGAGGAGTAAGAGGGAGAAGGAATAGGAGGGGGTAGAATAGAGAGGGGATAAGCAGAAGGAAAGAGAGAGGGATAGTATGGGAGAGAAAGAAAGAGAGTGAGTGAGTGAGTAAAGGACACTATGCAATCGAGAAAGAAATGCAGAGTCACCGAATAGCAGCATAGAGGGAGACCAGAAAACGGCGAAAGGGAAAAGGAAAAACAATCGAGGAAATGGCGGACACAGGATAAAACGAGGATAAAGTGGCGCGAGGAGCGATTTGCGGAGGAGGGGGGAAGGGAAGAAGGAAAGGAGAAGGAGAAGAAAGATAAGGACAATTAAAATCGAAAGGTAGGATGAGTAAAAGAAAAGAAAATAAAGAGGGAAAAAAAGGAGGAGGAGGAGGCGGTGGAAAGTGAAAAGGAAGGAGGAGGAGAAGGGAAACGAAGAGAAGAAAAAAGGGAAGAAAATGTGTAGAAGGATGTGGGAAGTCGAGGGGAATGAGAGAAGGGGAGATAAGGACATTAGGAGTGTTTAAAAGGTCGTTAAGGAAAAGGAAGTGGGTGAATCAGAGTGTAAAGAAGGAGAGGGAGGAGAAAAATAAAACAGAAAGAAAGAACACAGAAAGACAGAGGGGTGGGGGAGAGGGAGAGGCGGAACGACTGACTGAAAATGAGAAAATGTAACAGTATAAATATTCTTGCCTTTACTTTCCCCTCGGGTTTTATACAGAAGAGCGGAGCAGTCCCTGTCTCCCCTTGCCCTTGCCCTTCGCCTTCCCTTCTCCCCTCTCCCTCCCCCTTGCCCTACCCTTCTCCCGTCTCCCTCCCCCTTGTCCTTCCCTTCTCCCGTCTCCCTCCCCCCTTGCCTTCTCGCCCGGATCCCTCTAAGGAATACCCTTTATTATCCAAGTGAAAACCTAACGGGCAGCGAATGAGGCAAACCGGGCGCCAATGAAGGTGACCTGGAACCCATAAAATACAAGGAATGTATGGCTGTTCTGCTTCTTTATCCTCTCTACCTGCGCTCCTCCACCCCCCACCCCCCTGCCGGGCTCGCCGAGTGGGAGGGAGGTAGATATGGAAGGGGGGAGAGAACATGGAAGGAAAATGATGAAATAGGTGTGTGTGTGTATATATATATATGTATATATATGTGTGTGTGTGTATATATATATATATATATATATATATATTATAATAAAATAATATAATTTATTATATATATATATATATATATATATATATATATATATAATGAGAGAGAGAGAGAGAGAGAGAGAGAGAGAGAGAGAGAGAGAGAGAGAGACAACACCAGTTACAGCAACAGCACCAGCACCGGTAACACCACCATTACAAGTGGGATCATCATCATCAGTTATTGATCATCATCATCCAACGCATCACCATCCCCGGCAGCACCCTAGCCTCACCAGCAGCAGCATCTCCAGCACCAGAAGCATCATCATCATCCACAGCAACACAGCATCGGCAGCAGCGACGGCCTCGGCCCCCGCAACGAAGAGTCCCCTTTGGATCTTTCATTTCCCCGGGGCCATATCAAGCTGTCTTGTCCGCGAGCGGGAAAGCGATACCTGTTGTGTGTATATTGGAGGGGAAAGTCACCCTGGGGGAAGGGACGAGCCAGTCGCGACCGACGGCTGTTCCGGTATTGTGTCCTGGTATGGGGCTCCCGTGTGCTGTTTCGGTATTTTGCTTCCGTATTGTGTACTCGTGTTGCGTTCCAGCATGGTCTTCCGGTATTGTGTCCTGGTATGGGGCTCCGGTGTGCTGTTTCGGTATTTTGCTACCGTGTTGTGTACTCGTGTCGCGTTCCAGCATGGTCTTCTGGTATGGTGCTCCGGCGACAAAATGAGAGCTGGAGGAACCGTCCTGGCTCACGTTTGGCTCTTGTAACACGCGCAGTCAGTGTCAGTGGCTATCGGGTGGTATTTGTTGGGAGAATGGATGGTCGTGCCATGCGAACATGCACGGGTGCGCTCGAATTCGAAGGGACGGGAGGGATGGAGAGAAAATAAGGGATGGAGAGGGAGGGAGAGAAGACAGGGAGGGATGGAAAGGGAGGAAGGTAGAGAGAGGGGACAGGGAGGAAGCTAGGAAGGAAGGAAGGCAGGAAGGAAAGAGAAAAGAGAATGATTGGAAAGGATGGGGATGGATAGAGAAGCAAAGAGGAAAGGGGGAGGGTGAAGGGGGGATAGAAAAGGGTGTAAATTCAGACAGACAGGCAGAGATAGAGAGATAGCAAGAGGGAAAGAGGGACTGGGTGATTGTCAGCCGCTCTCGACAGCCACTGACTGACAGCCACTCTCCTTCTCCTGACGTTTACCAGCACCATGCAGCATTTTCCAAGAAGAGCTGTTTCAGCAACAGCTAGCATTATGCGTCACAGCGGCACAGCCTCGCAGCGGAAGAGAGCTGTTTCTTATCTCGACAGCATCTTAAAGACGGCCCTCAGACCTCCAACTCTTCTCGATTCCGGGATTTACACGTAACATAGATCCTCGAAGTTTAATGGGAAAACAGGCGCACATGCACGCACGCACGCACTTGCAGTCACATACTGAACTCTTAATCAGATATTGATATGAATATCTTGAAAACTTGATAAGCTTGCATTCTGAGGATTAATGTTTTTTTTCCGCTTTCAGATCAAATGAGCGGATGTAAATTAATGTTAATGATAATATTAAGTTTGAGGATATTAATAAATATAATTATGATGATAATTGTAACACCATTGATAATGATGATGATAATTGTAACACCATTGATAATGATGGTAATAATGGTAAAGATAATAAGAATAATGATAGTGATTATGATAATATTAAGAGTAATAAAAATAGTAATTATGGTAATGATAAGGATGATAATGGTAATAATGGTACGAGTGTAATGGAGAAGAGAGTGAAGAAATCTGCCATGATGGGAAAGGACTTTAACCTGCCGACGTCATGGCCGGGTCGAACACGTGTCGCTTTGGAGCAGGGTTGTTAAAATAAATCGCTCAGAAAAAGGTGAAGGCATTCAGGATATCCTCATACATACCCGACCGTGTAAAGAGGGAGAGAGAGAGAGAGAGAGAGAGAGAGAGAGAGAGAGAGAGAGAGAGAGAGAGAGAGAGAGAGAGAGAGAGAGAGAGAGAGAGAGAGAGAGAGAGAGAGAAGGAGGGGGGGGGGAGAAAGAGAAATAGAAAGAAAAAAAGGGAGAAAAAGAAATAAAGAAAGAGAGAAAGAGAAAGAGAAATAAAGAAGAGAGAGAGAGACAGAGACAGAGACAGAGACAGAGACAGAGACAGAGACAGAGACAGAGACAGAGACAGAGACAGAGACAGAGACAGAGACAGAGACAGAGACAGAGACAGAGACAGAGACAGAGACAGAGACAGAGACAGAGACAGAGACAGAGACAGAGACAGAGACAGAGACAGAGACAGAGACAGAGACAGAGACAGAGACAGAGACAGAGACAGAGACAGAGACAGAGACAGAGACAGAGACAGAGACAGAGACAGAGACAGAGACAGAGACAGAGACAGAGACAGA
>NW_028234436.1:21420230-21427730 GCF_977035675.1 Penaeus japonicus
TTTTCTTGCTGGGAGATAGAGTGTATTCCCTTTAGAAGATTTTTTTTTCGAGATATATATATTTTTCCCTTCTTTAGTGTAGTTAACTTTGTCTTCTATTTTCTTCCTTTTTTCTACGTCTTCTTTATCTTCTTCTCCTCCTCCTTCTCCTTCTTCTCCTTTCTTCCACTTCTTCCTCATGGATAGGCAAGCAAGACGCGTAAATACATCATCCCTTCACACGCAAAAGAAAAAAAAGAGACAAACGAAAGAAAAAAAAAAAAAGAATCGAAAAATGAAAGCTATACGTCACCCGCCTTGAACTCCCGCCGCCAACCGCCATTACTCACCAATATTCAGGAGTGAACAAAGCCGCTCGGCGCCTAACGAAGTTTCGCGCCGCCGCCGCTACCGCTACCGCCGCCCGCCACTGGATTCGCCTTAGTTATTGCGCTCGGGATTAATACTCCTTCTCCCCCTCTCCTCTCCACTCCCTTCTCTCCTCTCCTCTCCTCTCCTCTCCTCTTCCGTCTCTCCTCTCCTCTCCTCTTCCGTCTCTCCTCTCCCCTCCTTTCCTCTCCTCTCCTCTTCTCTTCCGTCTCTCTTCTCCCCTCCCTTCTCTCCTCTCCTCTCCTTTCCTCTCCTCTCCTCACCACTTCCGTCTCTCTTCTCCCCCCCCCCCCTCTCTCTCTCTCTCTCTCTCTCTCTCTCTCTCTCTCTCTCTCTCTCTCTCTCTCTCTCTCTCTCTCTCTCTCTCTCTCTCTCTCTCTCTCTCTCTCTCTCTCTCTCTCCACTTCAAGTTTAATTACCATGTGCGTGTGTGTGGCAGGTAGTATGGGGATGGCTTCCCCCCCCCCTCCTCCCCCCATTCTGCATCTCCTTTCCTCCTCCTTCTTCTTCTCCTTTCTCTTCTTATTTTTTTCTTCTTTTATTTCTTTTTTCCTTCTTGTCCCCTTTTGTGTTCCCTTCATCTTAACTTTCCTATCCCCTAGCACAGACCCCCAACCCTCCAGCATCCCCCCCTCCCCCCACTCTCCTACCTCGATCTTCTCCTCCCCCTCCCTCCCAACCTGAACCCCCCTTCCTCGAGCACTCCACCCCCCTCCCTCGAGCACTCCACCCCCCTCTCTGGATATTATCCGCTACTTTGGCGTTCGACAGCGTAATGACCAGATGGCGTTCGCGGCGTTCGTTTTAGGCGGGGACGAAGGCCACCGGAAACCGCCATTTTGATTTGACTGTGTTTTTTATTTTTTTTTCTCTCTATCTTTGGTTATTTGAATTCGGGTCTATGTAAAATTAGGGGAGGGGGTAGGAGTGTTATAGGAGGGAGGGAGGGAGGGAGGGAGGGAGGGAGGGATGGATGGGGCCTGTGATGCGGGTTTGTGAGGCGGGAGGGTTTTGGGGGAGGTGTGTAGTGTTGTTGTTTCTGTTTCACATTTTTATTTGTGAGCAAGAAATGATGTATCTCGAGAGGGGGGGGGGTGCGCGTTATGCGTCATTACTTGTCGCTTAGACTCGCGTGCAATCTACTTCAATCTCCACCTTCCCCTCCCTCCCCTCCCCTCCTTCCTCTTTTATATTCTCTCCCCTCACCCTTCCTCCTTCTTCTCCCTCCCCCCTTCGTCTCTCGCCCCCCGTCCTGCCTATCACCCGTCACTTAAGTGTAGCTGTAGCGTGTGGCCTTCTCAAGATCCTCCCCCCCCCCTTCCGTCACACCTATAGAGCCCGCCCGCGGCTTCTTCATCAAACGCCTGCACGCCCACCCACGTTGGCTATGGCCTTTTCTATCCCTTGTATGGACGTCATCTCTCCTCTCCTCCCCTCTCCTCTCCTCCTCTCTCCTCTCCTCTCCTCTCCTCTACTCTCTCCTCTCCACTCTCTTCATTCACTTTTTCTTTCTCTTTCTCTCCCTTCTCTCTCTCCCTCTCTCTTTCCCTCTCCCTCTCCCTCTCCCTCTCCCTTTCCCTCTCCCTCTTTCGCAGAGTCGTCTTCCAACCCTGTCTTGTTTCTTTGGCTCTCGCCTCTCCGCTCCATGACCGCCGCCCCTCTGGCTCGCTCGCTCGCTCGCTCGTTGCTTCTGCATCGGCGAGCACCCTTCCTCTCTCCTCGCCTCCTGTCACACCCCGAGATATCCTTGGCAGTGTCGGATCACCTTTACTCCTGCTCTCCTTTTCATCAGACTCTTGTTTTTTTCCTCTTGTTCTTAATCTTATTCTTGCTTTTGTTCCTCCGCTTACTCTCCATATTTGCCTTTTCTTTTATCTCTTCCTCCATTCACTCATTCATCCAGCTAAACATCCATCTTTCTCGCTCTTCCTCTTCCTCTCTCTTACCCTTCCTCTCTCTCCCTCTCCTTCTCCTCCTCCCTATCCCTATCCCTGTCCCTATCACTGTCCCTGTCCCTATCCCTATCCCTATCCCTGTCCCTGTCCCTGTCCCTGTCCCTATCCCTCTCTCTCTCTCTCTCTCTCTCTCTCTCTCTCTCTCTCTCTCTCTCTCTCTCTCTCTCTCTCTCTCTCTCTCTCTCTCTCTCTCTCTCTCTCTCTCTCTCTCTCTCTCTCTCTCCGCCCAAACAAATTGAAAACAACGCTCACCTGAAAGCTAAATTAAGAAAGGACATTCTGAAGCAAATTCACGAGATTAAGCAAGAGTATGAGATAAAACAGCTTATCTTCACTGATGGGTCGGTAATTCCAACTCAGTTCACCGCACGCGGCAATCGTAAAGCGTTGCCACTGAAGGATTAGCGATGGTGTTTCAGACCAACAACTGAGCGTCCATCCTCAGGCTAATTGTTGCTTTTACTGTTGCTCGTAAGAAACCGATCGCACGGGATAGTACTCTCATCATTACAGACTTCCCTCTCCTCACTTCATGCTCTAAAACTCATACAAAATGATAACACAGTCCGTGTCAACACGAGGCATAGTAACAATTGTTTCTGAAGGATGTAACCACCAAATATTGGTGGTACCATCACACATAAATCTAGAGTTATCACAAATGCTGAAGCTCTATCTAGATCATACAAATCATATGGATACTATTGAGTAAAGAACATTGGGTGTAAGAAACTGAGCTGTACGTAAATCATAAAGAAAAAAGCTCTCCACTCAGCGGCTAAACGAGAAAATGCGAGCAAGACAAAAGCATAACAATCATTCACCATATTGCTAAGTCCAAGACAAAGCTATCTACGCAGACATCAAGTTACAGACAGCGTAGTAGGACCGCAAGTTACGCATGCACAAATATTACTGAGTATAGTGTTTCAAACAAGCCTGGGACTGAATGCAAGTTGTGCATCAGCCCTATTCACACACCCTAGACCACTATGTATTATATTCCTCTAATTGAAGAATTTCGTGAAAGGATTGAACTTAAAACTTTGTACATATTGAACCATCCTTATAAACGCATTTTTGCAGATAATTAACGAAACACAAAGACTTTCCTGTAATAGATATAAAGCAAGCCCTCTCTAATCTAGAATTATAACATGAACACTATGTCTATGTATAGCTATGCCCTAGCCTTATTATTGACCAGTCACAGGTAATATCTGTTTTACCAACAATGTAAGTCTTAGAAACTAATATGAACTGTACAAATAATTTAGGCATAGTTCCTATGCCTATTCATGTGTATACAATGTATATAGTATGAATAAACATATCAAAATCAAAATCAAATCAATCTCTCTCCGCCCTCTCCCTCTCCGTTTCATAAATCCACATTCACATACACGCGCTTAATCGCTTAGTCGCTACCGTCCTTGACATCGACACCCGAATTACGTTAGGCCTATGTGAGTTACGATCAAGAAGTTGAAGAGAATTTTCCATTCCCTCATTCTCCTCTCTCTGGTCTCCTTCCCTCTCCTCTTCCCTCTCTCCACCCCTTTTCATATTTTTTTTTCCCTATTTCCATCTTTGTTTTCCCCCTTTTATATTTTCATGACTTTTATCTTCTCTCCCCACCCTACCTACTCATTTCTCCCTCCTTCCCTCTTTCTCTTTCTCTTCTACCTCCTGCCCCTTTTGCCACCTCCCCTTCTCTTCTCTTGACCCTCTCCTTTTCTCCGTCTTCGTTTTCCTTCTATTCTCTCTTCCCTCCTAACTCTCACATTCTCCTTTTCTCCCTCCCTCTCTCCCTCCCTCTCTACCTACCATTTCCCAGCCTCTTTACCCTCACCTTCTCCCTCTCCTTCTCATTTTCTTCCTTTACCTTCTCTCCCTCCCCTCCCTACCTCCTTCCTTCCTTACCTCTCCTTCTCCAACGCCTCCTCCACCTCCTTCCCGATTCTCTTTCTCCTCCTGATTCTCCCCCTCTTTCTCCCTCTTCTCCTTTTCCTTCTCATTTTTCTCCTTCTCCGCCTTCTCTTCCCTTCCTCCCTTCCCGATTCCACCATTTTTTTTCTTCTGAGGAATCAGAGCGTCGTCGGATCCCGTCTGTTGTACGGGCGATTAAATCCCCTTTCAGTCTTGATTATTCTCTTTGATGGAGGGGCGTGCACTATTTTCCCGGAGAGTTAATTGGGGGAGAAAACGCTTGGATTGAGGCGGAGGGAAGAATATGAGGAGGTGGGGTTGGGAGGAGTGCGGGGAGTGGGTTGGGTGGGGGTAGGGGAGTAAGGTGTGGGTTGGAAGGGGGCTGGGTAGGAAGGAGGTAGGGTAGGGAGGTGGTAGGAGTGGTGTGAGAGGTAGGGCCTAGGGAAGAATGGGGATGAGGGATATAGGGGCGAGGGAGGGACGGGAGGGGTGGGGATGAGGGGAGAGTAAGTGGTGGTGGGTGGATGGGTAGGGGGGCGGGGTAGAAGAGAAATAAATCCAGGTTGGTATATGGCGTCGAGTCGAGCTATTAAAAGGGAAATCATTTTACAAAGACCTCCCGGAGTTTAATGAGTAATGGTGATTATGATAATAGTAATGATAATGATACTAAAAGAAAAAAGAAATAAACAGGAGTTGGATCTGCCACAAAAAAAATATAAATATATCAAATAATAATTATGATGATGATAGCGATTATAGAAATAGATATAATAATGATGATAATGATAGTGATAGTAGTAAAAATAAAACTGAGTAAAAGAAAATTAATGATGAGGCAAACAACAACCAATAAAAGAAGGACAAACGCGGCGAAGCAGAGCAAAGACTGGCGAGATTTCGTGACGGCAAAGGGCAGGGAAAAGGGCCTCCTGCCGAGCTCCACTGGAACACCTGAATAGCCCTGCCTAATGGGAGACCTCTCTCGCTCTTCTCTCTCTCGCTCTCTCTCTCTCTTCTCTCTCTCTCTCTCTCTCTCTCTCTCTCTCTCTCTCTCTCTCTCTCTCTTCTCCCTCCCTCCCTCCCTCCCTCCCTCCCTCTCTCTCTATCTATCTCTCCCTCTCTCTATCTCTCCCTCCCTCCCTCTCTCTATCTATCTCTATCTTTTCCCCACCCTCCCTAATTACGGGACCTAAATATTCCGTTTAGTCATCAGATTCTACTTACTTCCATAGACCCACCGTCTTGTTTCCTTCACCTTAAATAACCGCCCTGTCCCGTTCTCCCCCCAATTATGTCCTGCATCTTTATATCTTCTGTTATTTTGTATTTCATTCCTTCTCTACTCTCTCTCCACCCCTCCTCCCTACCCTCTCTCTCTCTCTCTCTCCCCTTCTCTCTCTCTCTCTCTCTCCCTCTCTCTTTCGCTTTCTCTCCTTCTCTCTCTCCTCTTTCTTCTCTCTTTCTCACACATTCTCTCTCCTCTCTTGCTCTCTTCTCTCCTCTCTATCTCTCTCTCTCTCCTCTCTCTCTCTCTCTCTCTCTCTCCCTCCCCCCCCCTCCCTCTCTCTCTCTCTCTCTCTCTCTCTCTCTCTCTCTCTCTCTCTCTCTCTCTCTCTCTCTCTCTCTCTCTCTCTTTCTTTTTCTTTTGTCCCAGCGCCACTTTTAACCAATTATTAACCTCTCCTATTCCGGTAATTAAGGAATATTCCCGAAGGAGTGGCTCTGTTATTAGATTTATAACCCTCTGTGTGTCTCCCTTTCCTTCTCCCTTCCCCTTCCCTACCCTGCCTTCCCTCCCTCCCTCCCTCCCTCCCTCCCTCCCTCCCTCCCTGCCTCCCTCACAAATCTTGCCTTGTCACAACCATACATACACTCGTATGCATACTCACACGTGTCCATACTATTCATAATTCTCTTTCTCTCTCTCTCTCTTTCTTTCCCTCTCCCTCCTCCTTCTCTCTTTCCTTTCCATTCTCCCTCTTCCTCCCATTCTCTCTCCCCTTCTCCCTCTCCCTCTCCCTCTCTGTCCTCCGCCCTCCCCCTTTCTCCTTCTCCCCCAACCCCCTTCCCCTACCGTATGTATTCTTTGCCCAAAATGGCGGAATGGTTCTTTGATGTCGTTAGTTGCGTGTGTGGCTTGGTCGTTTAGTCTCTGGTCGTTAATGTTTGCCTCGGTCTTGCCGTATTTGTCAGTCTTTTAGTTCGTTATTCGATCGCAAACAAGGTGCTTCTCCTCTGGTTAGCATTGTATGCAAACATCATTATTATCATTATTATTATTATTATTATTATTACTATTATTACTCTCATTGTCAGTATCTTTATTCTTGATACTATGAATATTATTATTATCATTATAATAATAATAATAATAATAATGATAATAATAATAATAATGATAATAATAATTATAATTATAATTATATATAATGTATATGTATATATATATATATATATATATATATATATATATATATATATATACATATACTTTTTTATAGAAAATGTGAAATGTTATGCTAGTTATTTATCTAAAACTCAATAAACAAGGAATAAAAAATGAAATTGTTCAGATTAGTTTTGGATTATTTTTGTTTAATATTGCATATCTTATTCGGCATAACTTTCTTATAATAGATTCATGATCAGTGCTATTCGTGTGTTCCGTTGTAATTAAACAAAAACACACTCACTAACTCACTCACTCTTTTATTTACGAGTAGGAGAGAGAAAGACGGAAATTAGATAAATATACAAGGAGAAGAAGAAGAAGAGGGGTGGTAGGAGGAGGAGGGGGAGAGGGAGGAGGAGAAGGGGAACAAAACGGACATAAAAAGACGTCAAGTTTCTCATGTGTATAATTGAGACGTGTCGCAGGTTGACATTCGTCTTTGCCTGTTTATGGAGTGTGTCTGTGTCTTTTTTTGTTCTATTTTTTTTTTTTAATGGAGGGAAGGAGGGCTGACGAGGGACGGTGGAAGGAGGGGAGGGGAGGGAAGGGAAGGGGAGAATAGTATTTTGTATTTATTATTTCTTCTTTTTTCTCTAATCATCATCATCATCATCATTATTGCTTTCCTTATTCACTGTCAATCATCCGTAATATTGTATCCATCTGTGTTTGTATGTTTGCGTGTATAATGTATTCACGTGTGTGTGGTTCTTTCCTCCTGTCTTCTCCATCTCCATCTCCTCCTCTTATCCCCTCTCCATCTCTTCGCCTCTCGTCTTACTCCCTCTTTTT
>NW_028234436.1:21432730-21440230 GCF_977035675.1 Penaeus japonicus
ATCAGGAAGCGTCATTATTTTCATCGATGATTTTCACGTAATGGGTTTAAATAGGGGGTGGAGGTGGGGGTGGGGGTGGGGGTGGGGGTGGGGGTGGGAACATGGCTGCAAGGGGCAAAGAGGGAGGGAGGGGGGGTGTTACAACGGGCTCTCCCTCCGCCTTCCGGGTTGTTTCCCACGCCTTTCTTGGTCAGGGTGGGCGTTCGGTCTTGTGATCCTCGCTCGGACTTACGTCTCTCGTTTTGCATTCGCTTACGCAGAGGTATGTGCACACGGACGGACACGCACACACAGACGATGCAAACGCGCATAGACACACTCACACTCACACTCACACACTTTCCATCCCTCCCTCTCTCTCTCTCTCTCTCTCTCTCTCTCTCTCTCTCTCTCTCTCTCTCTCTCTCTCTCTCTCTCTCTCTCTCTCTCTCTCTCTCTCTCTCTCTCTCTCTCTCTCTCTCTCTCTCTCTCTCTCTCTCTCTCTCTCTCTCTCTCTTTCGAGAAGTGAAGGAGGGGAGAGGGAAGACGAAGGGAGGGAGGGAACTGGGCGAAGGCGATAACAGTCCCCGGCGGCTCTTATCAGCGGCTGGACCGGGCCTCTGATGATCCTTACTAATATGTTTGTTTCCAGTGTTTACCAAATATTGTGGTCGGTGGCGTTCGGTCGGTCTGTCTGTCTGTCGGTCTATCGGTCTATCGGTCTATCGGTCGGTGACGATAGACGGATAGATAGACAAAAGGGAAGGGGTGGAGATGGGGGTGTGCATGGACCTCTTCTCTTCTATTCACTCTCCTTCTTTCCCTCCCTCTCCTCCCTTCCCTTTTCTATCTCTGGTGTCCTTCGCTCTCTCCCTTCGTATCCTTCCCTCCCTTCCCTTTCTATTTTCCTTCTCTTCCTCCTTTCCCCAACCTTCCCTTCTGCCCTCCCTCTCTCCTTATCTTTCCTACACAGGATACACGCCAGCCTGTGATGGAGGATATGCCTCTCAGGTCTTCCTTTTAACAGGTTCCTTTGGTTTAAGAGGTGCTCAACGCCGCCATACATCCCGAATAGTGACCGTGAGAGTGAGAGCCAGTGAGCAAGTCTGAGAGTGAGCGAGTGAGTGAGTGAGTGAGTGAGTGAGTGAGTGAGTGAGTGAGTGAGTGCTTGCCCCCCTCCCCTCTCTCTCTCTCTCTCTCTCTCTCTCTCTCTCTCTCTCTCTCTCTCTCTCTCTCTCTCTCTCTCTCTCTCTCTCTCTCTCTCTCTCTCTCTCTCTCTCTCTCTCTCTCTCTCCCTCTCCCTCTCCCTCTCCCTCTCCCTCTCCCTCTCCCTCTCCCTCTCCCTCTCCCTCCCCCCCTCTCTCTCTCTCTCTCTCTCTCTCTCTCTCTCTCTCTCTCTCTCTCTCTCTCTCTCTCTCTCTCTCTCTCTCTCTCTCTCTCTCTCTCTCTCTCTCTCTCCCTCCCTCTCTCTCTCTCTCGTTTTTTTAAGGTGTGTTAATGGCCTCGAGCGCTAAGTTCCTCCCTTTTTGATTGTGCGTGTCGTTGGCGTGCCTTCGCTTAATGATGTGTCAAAGTAATATTTGACATTTAAAAAAGAAAACATTTTTTTTTTCGCTAGATTGGAGTCTTTGATTATAACTAGGACTTGGACGAAGTTTGTGATTTAATGTACAGGCGAGAAAAAATACGATAAGAAAAATCGGAACGGTGGTAAACTTAAAAAAAAGTATAATTCTTCTTCACAGAAGTCAAAGAAGTAACAGAATAAATGAATAAAGAAAACGGAATGGTTGAAAAAAGAAAAAAAAAGGAAAGAAAGGAAATCCTTTCAGAAGTCGTCGGCGCAGACAAACAAGCAGATAGGCAAGCAGCCAAGCAAGAAGGCAGACAAACAGACAGACACACACAGACAGACAGACAGACAGACAGACAGACAGACAGACAGACAGACAGACAGACAGGCAGACAGACAGACACAGACAGGCAGGCAGGCAGGTAGGCAGACAGGCAGACAGACAGACAGACAGACAGACAGCAAGCAGGCAAGCAAGAAGGCAGACAAACAGACAGACACACACAGACAGACAGACAGGCAGACAGACAGACAGACAGACACAGGCAGACAGACAGACAGACACAGGCAGACAGACAGACAGGCAGGCAAACAGCAGGCAAGCTCACGCACGCAGGCCACGACCGCAGTTCAAGCCGCCACTCTTGCCGCTCGCTGTTCCTGTTGTACAAACGATCATCGTAAATTACAAGGCAAACCGCGCAAAGAATAAGCAACGGAAGGAGGCGAAAAGGGAAGAAGAAACAGGTACCGTTCTGTTGTTAGATTAAGCGGCGATGCGACGGGGGCTAAAAGACCCGGAGATTTAAAACTTTAAGGCTCCGAGAAGAGTTATTAGAGACATTGCTCCGACGTCGCGGTGATTAATTGAAATGCGGCGCGGTCGGTGCTTAGACTTTTTTGTTTTGTTTATTTATGATTATTATTATATTTATTATTCCTAATGATATTATGATTATTTTTATTAGCATTAATAACATTATTTTTTTAATACCATTAATATTATTGTTATTATTATTATTATTATTATTATTATTATTATTATTGTTATTAATGTTATTATTAACATAGTTTGAAGAAAGGGATGTTGGCGATGGAGTGGTCTTTCGTTCTTTCTATTTTTTCTAACTTATTTTTCACCTCTTTCTCTCAAAGGAAATGGTGAGTGTGGAGGTTAGAGGTTGTTTTGGGTTTTGACGCCGCGGTATGTAGGGGAGGAAGTGTGCCATTCAAGGGGTCACCAAGGAGGTCACACGAAAGGGGTTAAGAGGGGAGGGAAGGTGGGAAGGGTAAGGGAGAGAAAGAGGGGAAGGGAAGGAACAAGAAGGAGAGGGAGAAAAGGCAAGGGGATAGGGCGAAAAGGTAAGGTTAGAATGAAGGAAAGAGAAGGGGCGAGAGAGAATTTGGAAAGGGAGACAGAGGGAGAGAGAGAGAGAGAGAAGCAGAAAGATGTTGTCGTGTCATGTTTTGACACCTCCTCCCCCCTCGCCCTCCCCCCCGCTCCCCCTCTTTCTTTCCAGTAATAATGACCTGTACGGCTATTAACACTACCCCCCCCCCCCTCCCCGCAAATAAATATTTCCTGGCGCCGTATTCTCGCCGACTCACCGCTCGTCGCCTGGAACAAAGAAAAGGCATTTTCATTCACTCGACGGGGCTGCTGGGGAACCGAAAGGCTACGGCTTGAGGCTAGCTTGATGGTGGGTCGAGGCTGACTTGATGTTGATTTGATAGTGATACTGAGCTGATGGTGATAGTGATAGGGATTCTAGGGTGACTCGGTGGTGGCTCGAGGCTGACCGGGAGTGGTGAATCGAGGTTGTTTTGACAGTGAGCCTGATGGTGATTGGATGGTGACTCGATTGTGATTCGCATGATTTGATAGTGAACCTGACTCGTTGCTGACTTGCTTCCGTCTCTTGCCGTGACATGGGTTCGCTCGCTCGCTCGCTCGCTCACGGGCAGGTCACACACGCAATGACGCCGGCGAATTGAGACAGGTGTTGGAGCGGAATTCGAGGAGGTCACGTGACTTGACCCCGTCGAGACAAATGTTACATTAACCTCCTCTTACACACACCCCCCTTCCCCCCCCCTCTCTCTCTCTCTCTCTCTCTCTCTCTCTCTCTCTCTCTCTCTCTCTCTCTCTCTCTCTCTCTCTCTCTCTCTCTCTCTCTCTCTCTCTCTCTCTCTCTCTCTCTCTCTCTCTCTCTCTCTCTCTCTCTCCTTTCTTTCTCTCTCTCTCTCTCTCTCTCTCTCTCTCTCTCTCTCTCTCTCTCTCTCTCTCTCTCTCTCTCTCTCTCTCTCTCTCTCTCTCTCTCTCTCTCCCTCCCTCCCTCCCTCCCTCCCTCCCTCCCTCCCTCCGAAAGAAAAGGACAGATAGTTTCATCCGTAAAAATGGCTACATTATCTTGTCAGATTATAACTACACACGAGCTCCTAAATGCAGTCCAAGAGGGAAAAGCACTTCACTTGGGAAAGGCAGAGTAACATAAGATATTCTAGATTCATTAGTAAGCATGGAGAATAGCCTTTTTTTCTAGATTTATTCAATATGAGCTCCTCGGAGGGTAGGTTACCGAAGGCCTGGAGGAAAGATGTTATACTACTTATTCCAAAGTCATCGGGGGATTACAGACCTGTATCTCTGACTTCCTGGATATGTAAAATGATGGGGAGAATATTACTGAATAGACTAATGGACATGATTGGTGATAAACTATACTGTAATTTCTACGGTTTTATGATCTCTCTCCCTCCCCCTCTCTTCTCTCTTCTCTCTTCTCTCTTCTCTCTTCACACGCTCTGCCTCGCTCCCATTTCTCTTATTATCATAACGGAGACACAGGAGTTGGGTTACATTGAAAGGGTACGGGGGAGGGGGGATAGGGGGATAGGGTAGGGGTAATGAGCGGTTATTTAGTTCCTAATCTGTTTTTTTATGTGCCTCTCTCCCCCTCTCCCCTTCTCTCTCTCTCTCTCTCTCTCTCTCTCTCTCTCTCTCTCTCTCTCTCTCTCTCTCTCTCTCTCTCTCTCTCTCTCTCTCCCTCTCTCTCTCTCTCCCCCTCCCCCTCCCCCTCCCTCCCTCTCCCCTCCCCCTCTCCCTCCCCCTCCCCCTCCCTCCCTCCTCCCCCTCCCTCCCCCTCCCTCCCTCTCACTCCCCCTTCCTCCCTCTCCCTCCCCCCTCCCTCTCCTTCCCTCCCTCTCCTCCCTCCCTCTCTCCCTCCCTCCCCCCTTCCCTCCCTCCCTCCCTCCCTCTCTCTCTCTCTCTCTCTCTCTCTCTCTCTCTCTCTCTCTCTCTCTCTCTCTCTCTTTGATGAGAGCGTGTGACGAGAAGGCGGATGATAGATATTATCCATTCAGTGATTGTAATGACGGTAGTGACTGCATGATTCTGAGTCGACTCGAAACTCTGTCTAAATCCCTGTGCTTGTCGCCACCGTAAAGTCATGAACATGTCTACCAACAATATATATATATTTTTTTTACTATTTTATGGCTTTGAAATCACAATGAAAATAAGGGGGGGGGGCACGGAAGTTCTTTTTTTCCTCTTGATTTCTTTTAATTTGATCCACTATGGATAAAAAAAGGGGAGAAGTGGGATCTTTTTTTTTTTTTTTTTTTTTTTTTTTTTTTTTACTTTCTTGCTTTGAATCCATACATTTTTTCATTTTGATTTCTTCCTTTGAAACCTCAAGAAAAAGTAGGCAAAGACACACCGAATGAAGTAAATAACTAAAGTAAATAAAGAAAAGCACGACACACCGATAACGAATATGCGAGCAGCGAACGGAAGAGCGGTAGCAGCAACAGTAGCGGCGGTAGTCCAATGTTGATTAAGGTAGCCAATTAAACTCTAGTTAGCACCGAGTTGAGATCACTTGCGAGAGAGAGGTAGAAGCAGGGAGGGGGAGGAGAGGGAGAGGGAGAGACAGGGGAAAGGGAGAGGGAGAGGGAGAGACAGGGCAAAGGGAGAGGGAGAGGGAGAGGGAGAGGGAGAGGGAGTCTCGCCATTGCTGAATGAGGAGGCACCGCAATTAGTCCCTTTCCAAGTTTCCCTCGATTTCGCTTCTCTCGGCGTCTTTGTGGGAACTGAGCCCACGGGCGAGGATGCTAGCGTTAGGATATGTGCCTTCCCCCCCTCCCCCCCTCTCTCTCTCACACACATATCCCTCGCTTCTTCCTCTCTCAATCTCTCCCTACTTCTCTCTCTCTCTTATTCTATCACTCTCCCCGTCTTCTGCTGCTCTTCTCTCTCTCCCCACCACCTTCTCCCCCTCTGTCTCTCTCAACATCTCCGTCTCCCTCTCTGCCTCTCACCCCATTCTCTCCTCTCTCCTTTTCTCCCTCTCTCCGTTTCACCATCTCCTCCGCTCTCCCTTTCACACCCTGCGCATTTCCGCACACAAGTAAACCATAATTTGCACAACTCTCGCATCTAATAACACGTACAAAGCGTGTAATCAGTCACACCCTCTCCCGTCATGCATGCAGGTCGCGTCATTCATTTGCGATGTATATATACACACACCGATAGGGAGGGGAGTGGAAGATGGAGAGGGAGGGGGAGAATGAGAATGAGAGTGAGAGTGAGTTGAGGGAGAATGAGTATGAATGAGTGAGAGAGAGGGAGAGAGGAGGGGGAAGGAGGGAGTGAGTAAGGCAGAATGGAGAAAGAGAGATAAGTAAAAAGCTAGATAGATAAACAAATTTGCTAACAGACAGAGAGACAGATAGACGTAGAAACAGAGAGGAATAGATACCAAGCGAGAGACGCAGCACGACCGCGCGTCATCTTACGTGTGGGTTATTAACATTCAAATCACGCCTTGTGCATGCGATTGATGTTTCTAACTAATCGCGGCCCCATTGTTGCGTATGCTTACCCATCCTCCTCTTTGGTACCCCCCCACCCCCTCCTGTGCTCTCTGTGAATGGGGGTATTGACATGGGCGAGGCTGAGATTGGGCTGAGGTGCATCGGAAGGGAAGCGGAGACGTCTTGGCTGAGAGCCTCTTGTCGGTGTTCGGTCTTGTTCTTTCTCTTCTTTCCCTTATTTATCTTCCTTTCTTTCTTTCCCCTCCTCCTTTCCATCTTCCTCCTCCTTTTTGCCCTTTTCAACCTCATCCAGCTCTTCCTCTTTCTCCTTTCTGCTTCCTCTTTTCCCTCCTCCTCCTCCTCCTCCTCCTCCTCTACCTCCTCCTCCTCCTCTACCTCCTCCTCCTCCTCCTCCTCCTCCCCCTCCTTCTCCTCCTCCTCCTCCTCCCCCTCCTCCTCCCCTTCCTCCCCCTCCCCCTCCCCCTCCCCCTCCTCCACCTCCTCCTTCTTCCTCCTCCTCCTCCTCCTTCTTCCCCCTCTTCCTCCTTCCCTCTCTTCCTCTCGTTGTTCTTTGTTCTCTTTTTTATTCATTAAGTGGCATTTCTAGCGTCGTCTCCTTGCGGGAATAACAAGAGGTTTCTTGCATATCCGGAGCGTTGTAGGGTGGGGTAGGAAGGAGGAGAAGGAAAGGGAGGAGGAGAAGGAGAAGGATAAGAAAGAAAGGGAAAGAGGAAGGGGAGGAGGGATAGAAAGGGAAGAATGGGGGAATAAGGGAAGGAAGAAGATGAAGAGTAGGAGAAATAGGAAGAGTTAGAGAAGAAGAAGAAGAAGAAAAAGAAGCAATGAAGGAAGGGATGGCGACGTCCAATGGCGATAGTGTCGGCTTACGAGACAGGAAATGATGAAATATAAAAGGAGGTGGGGGGAGGAGGGGGAGGGGGGAATGACTGTGAGGTGGAGTTGGTAGTTCGGAATGAGGAATTAAGGAGTGGTCTTGCCTTGTCCGTCTGTTCCGGTTTCGTTCGGCTTTTTGTCCGCTCTTTCGGTTGCTCGTCTGTGGGTTCAGCTATCCGTCCATCATCTATATCCATCCGTCTATCGATCTGTGTATTTCCATCATTCCTTCT
>NW_028234436.1:21445230-21450027 GCF_977035675.1 Penaeus japonicus
CTCTTTTTAGATATATGGCACGTCATTTTGAGATTATTCTCTTTTCTTCGTTTTGTGATAAGACACTACAAGTTTGTTTGTGTTTTTTTTTCTAAGCTGTTTTTGAGATGGAAATCCGTTTTGTTTTGACGAATGTCTGCGAAGGACATCATAATCTTCTACGAGTGAAGCCGTAACCTTAGTTATCAACATTCTATTTATTTAATTAATTATTCATTAATTTATCTATCTGTCTGATTATTTATTTATTTATTTATAATCAGAACATCAAAGGCGAACGAAATCCAAACCGAGGAGTTTTTGGAAACCTCCGAAAGCGAAGCTTCGAGGGGCGTTCGCAACATGTGTTGAATGTTGCAGGAAGGAGCTTGGGGTGGAGACACGACTCTCTCGTTCGCCTTATTCTTTAAAAGGGGGGGCGCTGGACAGACTCTGGCAAACACAGACACGTGTAGAAGCAGACGCAGACACATCTGGCTGACAGGTAAAGACACGACAGACACACCCACGGTAGACTGACTGGCATCGACCAACAGACACATACACGCTGATCTGACAGATAAGGACACCGGCAGGCACAAAGGCATCCGGATTGTACATATACGCAAACATAGACATATTTATGGGGACTTGTACAAACACTTGGGTAAACAACAACATTCTACGCTATATACGCAAAGGCAAACAAAGACATTTTGCAAATAGAGACACACAGGTCGTCGTATACATGTGCACTTTCAATTAATTCGGCAAAAAAGCACAATTAAATTTACATAATTATATCAGCGTGTTTGTTCAAGACTGCAAAGATGGGACATCCAATCCAATGCGCAACATTCATTTGAAAAGCTCTCTCAATGTTTGGAAGTGGGAGATAAAGATAATTAGAATTAATAGAGGGAAAGAGAGAGAACGATAGGGAGAAAGAGAAAGAGAGACAGGAAGAGAGAAAGGGGCATGGAAGGGAATGGAAAGGAAAAGAAAAGAAAGTGCGAGAGGGAGAAGCTGAATGACTGAATAACTGTCTGTCTGTCTGTCTGTTTGACTGCCTGAACCGGCCAAACAAGTGACTGGCTGACTGGCACACATGGACATACCTCCTCGGCCATCCCGCGAAACCTTCACCAAACAGGTACATTACACTCAGACGCAAACACACGCACCCACGCCCACGCGCCCACACATAGGCTATACATGTACATACCGCCTTCGTGTACACATCCTGGCAAACACGACTGCCATCCTGGGCCACACACCGACACAAGCGCGCGCGCGCTCTCTCTCACCACAGCGGGTTCGGATGTTAAAAGACTAAACATTTGGTCGCGGTCAGATTGGCACGCCGACGCTGCACGGGGGTGAAGTGGGGGAGGGGGAGGGGAGAAGGGGAAGGGGTGGGGGAGAGTACGAAGGAGTGGGGAAGAGTAGGAAGGGGAAGAGGAGGAGGAATGGGAAGAAGAGGAGAATGGAGGATGGAAGATAGAGGAGGCCGGTGAAGGAACTGTTAATGTTAGCAGTGATAATACTCGTACGCGACCCCTGTTACTTCTCCGTGCCCCCCCCCCCTCGTCCACACCCTGCCCCTGCACCACCTATCCTCCTCTCCCCATTTCCTCCTTAATTCACCCCCCTCCTTTACCCACCTTACTCCACCTCCTCCTCCTCCTCCTCCTCCTCCCCCTCCCCCCTCTCCCTCCCCCTCCCCCCGACCTTTGAAGGACCCCGAGATCTCCTTCACTCGAGATGGAGATATATTTCTTAGGTCTTGCCCGACATCTCCGTAATGGGGTGTGGATTAAGAACCCATTTTCCTATGTGTCCCTTGATGAAGTAAGGGGGGGGGGGTAGGCAGGATTTGTAGTAGGGGGGAGGGGGTAGAGGGTGGAGGGGTAGAGGGGGAGAAGATGAGTTTCTTCTGCCCTCCACCTCATTTGGATTTCCTCCTTTTCTTATTTTTGTATTGTTTTTTCTTTTTTCCATCTTCCTTTCTTCTTCCTTCTCCCCCCCTCACCCTCCTCCTCCTCCTCCTCCTCCTCCGCCTCCTCCTTTTTCTCCTCCTCCTATTCTTTTTCATCCCTCCTCCTCCTCCGCCTCCTCCTCCTCCTCCTCCTCCTCCTCCTCCTCCTCCTCCTCCTCCTCCTCCTGTCCTCTCCCTCTTCCCAAAACACTCGAGAGAGAGAGAGAAAAAAAAATCTCTTATGACAGATTAAGAACATTTCAGAACGAGTTTGATCAAAGACGTAAATTTCCCATCTTGATCTTTTTTCTTAGACGTTTTTTTTCTCTTTAGTAGCTAGTAATTAGGAGTAATTAGAGAGACTAGTAGACTAATTAGACTAGTAATTAGGGAGAGAGAGAGAGAGAGAGAGAGAGAGAGAGAGAGAGAGAGAGAGAGAGAGAGAGAGAGAGAGAGAGAGAGAGAGAGAGAAAGAGAACGTGAAAGACAGAGCGCGGTACGGAAAAAATCCACTTATATTTACGAGACTGAGGTTACTTGATTAATGAAGTACACAGGTAGAGTTAAAAAAAAGGTGGGGAGTATAGGGGGAGGGGAAGAGGAAAAAGAAAGAAAGAAGGGGGAGGAGAAGAGAAAAGAGGAGAAGGAGAAGAGGAAAAAGAAAGAAAGAAGGGGGAGGAGAAGAGAAAAGAGGAGAAGGAGAAGAGGGGAGGGAGGAGTAATCCCCGATAATGTTTATTAGTTATTTATTTTAATGTTAGGGGGGGCGGGGGTAGATAGTTATTCTATCCTCCTGTCGATCCAGGATTTTGAGGCGAAGAGGATTGGTTGGGCGAGGGAGCTTTTGGAACTATACGATAGGATGGGAATATAGATTGATAGGAGAGGATGGAAGTGAAAGGAGTCGGGGGGGCGAAGGTGGGGGGGGGAGGTGAAGTAGATGTGGGATTATTGCTTAGCAATGTGTTCTCTTGCTCTCACTGTCTTTTTAAACGTTTCTTTCATAGATAGAGAGGAACATATCGAGAGCGAGCGAAGACTACTGTCATTGGCAGCTAAAGGCCCGGGTGGGTCCTTAGGAGGCGGTTTTAAGCTGACACCGACATCCCTGGTGTTCGGTTACGTAAATAGGGGGAGAGGGGGCTGGGGGAGGGTTGGAGGAGGGGAGTGGGAGAGGCTACCTGACACTGAAAACCTTCTTTCCACCCCTTCCTTCTACCAGTCTCCTTTTCCTTCGCTCCCCTCCTCTCCTCTCCTCTTCTCGTCTCGTCTCCCTTCGTCTTTATCTTCCCACTCCCCTTTCCCTTCCTTTTTTCCCTTCCCTCCTCTCCTTTCTTTTCATCTTCTCCCCCCTCCCCTTCCTCTTCCTTCTCCTTCCTTCCTTTTTCACCCTTCTCACTTTCTCCTTCCCCTTTCTATTACCCTCCGCTTCTCTTCCCCTTCTTCCCTCCTCTTTCCTCTCCTTCCCTCCTTTTTCACCCTTCTCACTTTCTCCTTCCCCTTTCTATTACCCTCCGCTTCTCTTCCCCTTCTTCCCTCCTCTTTCCTCTCCTTCCCTATTCCCTCCTTCCCTATTCCCTCCTTCCCTATTCCCTCCTTCCCCTTCCACCAACCCAACCCCCTCTACCCTCGTTCTTATTAGCGTCTTATCCGTCCACTGTTTTGGTCTCATTTTCTTTCGGGTTTCAGGTTTTAAGGGGTCACTCTAATGTTGATTTAATGTTGCGGTTGGATTTTGCGAAAGGGTGTTTTATGTGAGCTTGTTGTAGGGGGGAGGGGGAAGGGGGGGAGGCTGCTGCGACTGAGTGAGAGAGAGAGAGAGAGAGAGTGTGTGTGTGTGTGTGTGTGTGTGTGTGTGTGTGTGTGTGTGTGTGTGTGTGTGTGTGTGTGTGTGTGTGTGTGTGTGTGTGTGTGTAGGTGTGTAGGTGGGCGGATTGGTTGATGGTATGCGATGAAGTGTGTGTATTTGTACACTGGAGTGTATGTATGTGTGTATCTGTCTGTCTGTCTGTCTGTGCACGTGTTTTTTTTTGTGCCTGTAAATGTCTTGTAGGTATTCCTCCAGATCGCCCATAGTGATTAGCTTGTGTGTATGTGTGTGTGTATCTTTTTTTGAGTGTGTTGGAGTGTATCTCCTTTTTATGTCTGTCTTTGTTTTTTATTTCTACCTCATTTGCAAAGGATTTCACGCCTTCCACCTGTTGCCTCCGTGTAGCCCTTCTGTTGTCAGCGGTTGTCACCTGTGTTGTCAGCCTTTTTTCAGATCGTCAAATGCTATACTATTAATCATACTATTTTTTTCCTCCCTGCCAATTATGTCGTACTTTTTCACCTTTTTTGCTAACTCCTTTTCAGTTTCTCTATGCGTATTGTTACCTGTTTTTCCTTGTCTATTTTTCGCCAATTATCTACGTCGTCATCTGTGTTTTTTAAGGACCAGTCAGCGTCAGTACTCCTCACCTGTCCTTTCTCCTGTTTACCTCCTCCCCTACCCTTCCCCTATCCTTCCCCTCCCATCCCATCCCCTCCCCTCCCCTCCTTCTCCTCCCATCCCCTCCCATTCCCTCCCACCTCCTCCCATCGCTTTCCCACCATAAATACCCACATAAACACACCATTTCTTCACCTTCTATTCCTTCCTCTCCCTCTCTCTTCTCTCCCCCGTCTCCCTTCCCTCCTTCCTCCCCACAACTTGTCCTTGGATCCAAGGGCTATTGTTTGTGGTGGCAATGGGGGAGGGAGGGAGAAAGGAAGGGAGGGAGGGAGAGAGAGAGGAAGGGAGAGAGGGAGGGAGGGAGGGAGAAGGGAAGGAAGGGAGGGAGGGGGGGGAGGAGGAAGGA
>NW_028234436.1:21464902-21468618 GCF_977035675.1 Penaeus japonicus
CAAATTAAACCCCCCCCATCCTTTTCCCTCCCCTCCCTCCCCTCAAAAGTCGTTTCCCCTCCGCGACTTGTGTCTCCCCTCAAAGGTCCTCCTCCCATCGCCTGCTTCTGTTTGCCTTGTAGAACTCGTTAATTGGTAATTGTTTCGTCTGCACGCGGGCACAAAGAGAGAGGGGGGGCAGGGGAGAGGGGGAGCAGGGGAGCGTAGGGAGGGGAGAGGGGGAGCAGGGGAGCGTAGGGAGGGGAGGGGAGGGGTGGAGTTAGGGCCAGTCAGTTCGATGGGGGAGGGGAGGGGGAAGGGGGAAAATGAAGAAGATGGGGAAGATGAGAGTGGGAGGGGAAAGGCGGGGGTTGGAGGGGTGGATGGGGGGAAAGTGGAACGAGGGAAGGTGGAAGGGGAGGAGGGTGGGAAGAAAGTGGAACGGGGAAAGGTGGAAGGGGAGAAGAGAGGGAGGAAAATGGGGGTAGAAGGCGGGAAGGAGGCGGGGATGAAAGAAGGGAAGATGGGAAGGTAGGAGAGTAGGTGGAGAGGACAGAGATGGAGGGTGGGAAGAGAAAGTAAGTGGGAGGGAAAAGGTAGGAAGGTAGGTGGATGTGGGACGGAAAGGTAAGAAAGTAGGTGGGGGTGGGGGTGGGAGTGGGACGGGTAGGGAGGTGAGGGGGGCGGTAACAGGGGCTAGGAAGGGGATGGTGGAAAGGCGGGGCAATGCGGTCAGGGCGAAGAGGCAGATCATATGAAGATGGAAGGGTGAAGGGTGGGGGGGGGTATATGAAGGAGAAAAGGTCGAGCAAAATGATAATACTCAAAATAATAATGATGATAATAATACTAATACCAACGATAATAATAATGATTAATCGCTACCACAATCAATCACTATCATCCACTCCCCCTCATCATCACTATCATTATTAGCTTTAGTATCGCCATTACCATATAGAGGAGAGGGAGAGGAAGCCATAGCGCCACAGCAGTTCACCCGATCAAATTACCTCGCCCTCGAGCCTTCGGTGGGTACGCGTTATCAATGCCTGGCGATGAATGGGAGGGAGAGAGGGAGGGAGGGAGGGGAGGGAAGGAGAAAGGGAAGGGAGGGAGAGAAGGGAGGTGGAGAAGGAGGGAAGGAGAAAGGGTAGAGGCAGGGAGGGAAGTAGGGGGGAAGTAGGGGGGAAGGAGGATTTTGTTCTAGGGGGTTGAGGAGAAAGGTTGGGCGATAGAGTTCTATGAGCAGATTTGTCAAGGAGGAAATGGAGGCGAGGGGGGGAAAGGGGGGGGGGGGGAGGTGTTTTTTTCGAAAACCAGTGGGGGAGAGGAGGGCTATAATAGTAGTTGAGGTGTATGTAGAGGAGGATGAGGGAAGGATGGAGATGTGAGGAGGGTTATAAAAAAAAGAAAAAATGGGGAGGCAGAGAGCAAGGATGGAGGAAGAGGTCGAGTCTGGACCAGGAGGGAGGGTGTGGGAGGGGTTGGTGGAGGAGAAAAGACTGGTGGAAGCGTAAGGGGGCGGTGGGGTAGGGTGGAGTAAGGAATGTTGGGGTGATGGAATGAGGTGTAGGTTGAGGTATAGATAGCGTTTATTGGAGTGAGTGTGTGAGAGTGAGTGTGAGATGTGTGTGTTGTGTGGTGTGTGTGTGTGTGTGTGTGAATGTTTTCGTGTTGTGTGTGTGTGTAGAGAGTGTGTGTGTGTGGAGTGAGTGTGTGAGATGCTTTCTAGCTATTGAAAGTGATGGTGTGTGGTGTGGTGTTGTTGACCCTGTGTGTTAACACCTCTCTCCTCACCAGACTCCAGGTGCGTTATTCGGTCTATTCCGGTTTTCGTGACAAATGTAGGCCTACTTTTTTCCCACCTCCATCTTTTTCTTTTCCTTTTAATCTTTTAATCTTCTTTTTTTCTCCTCCTCTTATTTTTCCCATCCATCTCCCCGTGCCGGCTCTTTTGTTACGTGAAAATTACCTTCATACAACACATTAATCAATGCCATTATGCATCCTGCCATCCCCCCAACCCCTCCCCATCCCTGCCCTTTTTCCTCTTCTTCTCCTTCCTTCCCTCGCGGTACAGCAGGCGCTACGATACTCCCGGCTCATTCCTCTCCCTCATCAACCCTCCCCCCTTTTCCTTTCCTCTTTCCCTGTTCCCCGCCCTCTCCCCCGGAACATCTACCCCTCCCTTCCTCCCACCCCTTCCCTCCTTCCCACCCCCTCCCCCCTTCCCTCCTTCCCCCCCACCCTCCCACCAGCCCCCCTCTTCCTCCCCACTCTCCTCTCCCCTTCCCTCCTTACCCACCCGCACCCCCTACATTCACCCCCTCTCCCCCATCCCCCCCTTCCCCCTTCCCTCCCCTCCCCCCTTCCCTCCCCCCTCTCCTTTTCAAAAGCGCTCCATCGTCACTCAATGAGCAACGGGGAAACTTCATTATGAGGCGGGGAAATGTTTTATAATGAACGTCGTTTGGCGTTCTCGTGCGGAACTTGCGAAGTCAACTCGTGTATTTTTTTTCTTTTGGACTTTTTTTTTTGTTTCGTTCGGCTCCGCTCGTTTTGGTTCGGTATTTTTTTTCTCTCTCTCGTATCTGGTGAGCGAAGGGTTCGCGTCAAACCCACTGGGAGAGGATGCTGATCGTGGTGATGCAAATATACATATATACATATATACAAACATACATACGTATATACATACATGTACATACGCATACGCATACGCATACACACACAAACACAAATACACACACAGCATTTTTTCTTTTTGATTCTTGATTTATCTCTCTCTCCCTTTCTCACACTCCTTGCTATTTTTATCTATTTACCATCTCTATATAACTTTTTTTTTGGAAGTGGCTTTGAGACACATTGACTCTTTTAAACAATAATCAAAATCAAAATCAGGTCAACAAACACCGGCGGCTTTGATTATTTTTTTTTCAAAATCAAAATCAGGTCTACAAACACTCGCGTCTTTGAAAAATACAAATACTTTTTATTTCTAATCAAAATCAGGGCCACAAACACTCACACATACCACACCCCGACTGACTGAAAGACACAAACATATTCCCAAAACTCCATAAACATTCGATGAAAAGAAAATAATTTCTTCCTGTACCCAAGCCTTTGAAAAAATAAATTTCCTCGAAGACGAGAACCACTTGGCCAGACATAGCTTGACAAACAAACGGAGGCAGAGAGATGGACAAATAGACAGACACATACACTTTGACGGACAGATGAATAGAGAGATAGGCAGACAGACAGACAGGCAGTTCATACACACATACATACACATGTACATACATACACGTATACATATATACATATCCATACACATACATACATATACACTTATGTGTGAGACCTGCAACCTACCCGAACAACACCATCACAAACAAACAAACAAACAAACAAGTACACTTACAGTACACATACATACATATACACTTATGTGTGAGACCTGCAACCTACCCGAACAACACCATCACAAACAAACAAACAAACAAATAAGTACACTTACAGTACACATACATACATATACACTTATGTGTGAGACCTGCAACCTACCCGAACAACACCATCACAAACAAACAAACAAACAAACAAGTACACTTACAGTACACATACATACATATACACTTATGTGTGAGACCTGCAACCTACCCGAACAACACCATCACAAACAAACAAACAAACAAACAAATAAGTACACTTACAGTACACCTGCC
>NW_028234436.1:21468718-21483718 GCF_977035675.1 Penaeus japonicus
GACATCCATAGAGATAAACAGAGAGTCCGACGGACAGACAAAGAGAGACAGGGAACCGGACGAAGTAACGAACGAACGAACGAGATAGCAACATTGCAAGAGAGAGCGCGACCTTGCAACGGATTTTTTTTTTTTTTTTTTTGAACGCACCTTCCCCAACCACACAGGAAAGGCGCGTGGGGGGGGGGGGGGGGGGGGGGGGGGGGGGGGCTACACCCAATCTTGGGAGAGCGCTTCTTTTCAACCTCGCATCCCTTCATATTTTTTTATTATTTTGTTTATGCCTCGTAACTCTGCTTTCAGTATTGTAATTTGGGCGAATAATTGAAATCTGATTGACGGCCTTAAAGCGCTCGTCTGGAAGTGCTACACTGTCTTCGGAAGGAAGGAGTGTGGGGGGGGGGGGAATCTGGAGACAGAGAAGCTAGAGATAAGGAAGACAGAGAGAGAGGGAGGGGGGGGTCAGAGATCAACAGATCTCTCCTCCAGCGAGAGACAAGAAGAGAGATGGGAGGGAGAAAGAGAAAGAGAGAAGAAGCAACAAGCAGATACAGAAAGACCGATATAGAGATGGAAGGGGGCTAAGCGGAAATGAGGAAGAGACAAAGAGAGATGGAAGAAATAAAGAGAGATATTTAAAATGAGTAAAAGGATTTGCAAGGAACAGTCGGCGGACTGACTGATGCGTGTAGTAACCGAGAGCATCTGTAATAGGCAAGATCAGGCACTATTCATGGACTATCTGTGCTTGACAGAACCGATAACTCTCTATCTTCAGCCACCTGTGCTTGACGGAACCCGATATCCGCCTAATATGAACCCCCGTGTATGATAGAACCTGCCGTTCACCTCTCTTGAACCCCTGTGCATGAGAGAGCTCGTTGTTCATCTCTTGAAACCATCTTTGCATGGCGTAAATTACCCGCTCTCGCGCATGGTAGAACTCCATCCCGCACATACAAAGTGAACCACAAATCGGACATGGTAGGTTTGTGAACCCGCCGTGGTTCAGAACCCGCAGTCACCGCAGGCACGCACACAATCCCACTCTTGGCAAACACGCTAACCCGTACGAACGAAAGATGAAAGGTTTCTCGCCAATTGCTTTGTCGTTACACAATTTTATGGGTTTCACATTTTTTTATGGGTTGGTCGTTGGTGCTCTCGTGGCTCTTGTGTTTTTGCTCGTGGATGGGGGAGGGGATGGGTGGGGTGATGGGGTGATGGGGGTGGGTGGGGGTGATTGAGATGGAGGAAGGGATCGGGATGAGTTAGGGGGAGGGGATGGGTGTGGGTGATGGGGGTGATAGGAATGGATGGGGGTGGGTGGGGGTGATTGGGATGGGGTAGAGGTTAGGGAGAAGGAGAAGGAAGAGGGGTAGGATAGGGAAGGGAAGAGGAAATTGGTCAGTAGAAAAAAACAGACCGACAAAGACGCAGACACAGACATAGAGACAGAAACCGAAACAGAGAGACGACAAAAAGCCCGAGGTGCCGCAGAAAGGAGAGAAAGGAGAGCAAGGAATACCGAGAATCGAGCGGAGGAGGTCGTGAGGAAGGGCGGGCTCCTGGGCAGGTGAAGTGTCCCCTAAGTTAGATCCCAGGGGCGCGAGAGGCGGCCTACACGCAGCGGGGAAACTTTAGGCGACGGAGGCGAAGATGGAGTGTCGAGCGGGGTGGGGGGTGGGGGTGGGGGTGGGGGGAGGTTGAAGGGTTTGGGGTGAGTCTGAAGGTTTTGGAATGAGTCAAGAGGGTTCTCATATTTTCTCATTGCGATGTACTCTTGAGGATGAGGTTCCTCAATATTTGCGATGTGTTCTCTCGGTTTAAATTTCTGTCGCTTCCTTCCTCTCTTGCTCCCATCCTTCCCTCCCTCCTTCCCTCCCTCCTGCTTTTTTTTTTTTCCATTTTCCCATTTTTTTTTTCTCTCTCTTTCCTCCCCTTCATCTCATTCTCTTAGGAGTCTATCTCTTTAATACTAACACTCTGTTTTCCTCTTCCTCCCTTTCCTCTTCCACACTCCTACCAATTCCGTTCCTCTACCATTCCACCTCCTCCTTCCTCTTCCACCTCCTCCTCCGTCCTCTTCCACCTCCCTCCTCTTCCACCTCCCTCCTCTTCCACCTCCTCCTCCTTCCTCTTCCACCTCCCTCTTCTCCTCCCTATTCTTCCTCCTCTTCCTCCTCCTCCTTCCTCTTCCTCCTCGTCTTCCCTTCACCTCCCCCTCTTCTTCCCCGGAACTCCTCCCAAAGGACCCAAAGTTTGGTCCAAGGTGTCACAGCGAGCAAGGACGCGCGTTGCTCAAGTGAGTCCTGCAACCGCCTAGGGAGTGCCATCCTATCCTCGAAAGTGCTATCCTATCCATCCTTCCCATCCCATTCATCCTATCCATTATCTTCATGTATGTAGATGACTTTGTTGGTCCTAAAACTATTTTTCCCTTCGATATAAGTTTGTCTGTTTATGTATTCCTGTGAGATCGAAGGATGGGGAGACCGAGAATAAAAACAAATTGGAGGATTACGAAGGGGAATAAGGAGAAGGAGGAGAAAGATAAGAAGGGGGAGTTGGAGAAGTAGTAAAAGAGAAGAGAATGGAGAAAGAGAAGGGGTTGTAGGAGTAAGGGGAGAAGAAAGAGAAAGGCGAAGAAGAAGGAGAAAGAGAAAATGAGAGTAAGAGTAGGAATGAGGAGTAGATGGAGCAAAAAAAGAGCCAAAGAAAGGAGAAAGATGAGGGGGAGTAGGAGTAGGTGTCGGAGGAGAAGAAAGAGAGAAAGTAGAAGAAAAGAGTGGGAGTGGGAGTAGGAGTAAGGGATAGTAGTAGTAGGAGGAAGCGGCGTGGGGATTGAGGATGTGGGATTGATAGATGGGCAGACAGACAGACAGGCAAATTTGAAACGGAGACAAGCATAAATTTACATTGTCTACGACTGACTTGCGACCTTTGCCCCCAAACTCCCGTTCTTCGTCTTCCTCATTTTCCCCTCTCCACTCCCCCACAAATTTACTCCCACACCACTTTGTCCTCTCCTCCTCCCTCCACACTTGCTCCCACAGCAATTAGTCCTCTCCTCCCATCCTCGATACTTGCTCCCACACCACTTCTGCCCTCTCCCGCTCTTCTCTCTCACTTCTTTGTCTCTTCTCCTCTCTCCTCTTCTACCCACTCCCCTTTCCCTATAAATCGTCTATTCCTTTCACTCTCCTCTATCTTCTCTCATTCCCTATCCCCCTTTATTCTTTTCTCCCCTCCATTCTTATTCTCTGCCCTTTTCTTCTATTCCCTTCCCCTTCCCTCCCCTCACCTCCCTTTCACTCCCCTTCCCTCCCCTTCCACACCCCTCCCCTCCCTTTCACTCCCCTTCACTCCACTCCACTCGCTTCCCCTCCTCTCCCCTCTCTCCTCTCCCCTCCCCTCCTCTCCCCTCTCCCCCCCTCTCCTCCCCTCTCCTCCCCTCTCCTCCCCACCTCGTCAACCAGCCGGTTAAGGGAATAACAAGCTATGGGAACGAGCGGTCGTAAGCCATAAGCCGTGTCCACTCTTAACCGCGATGGAGTGCAGAGACCCCGAGTTCAAAGCTGTCATCCACCGCTTCGCCCAGGCGGAATGGCTCTCTCGAAGGGGCCGATGTTTGCTTTTCGTCACTTTCGGTTTCGACTCTCTCTCTTTCTCTCTCTTTCTCTTTCTCTTTCTCTTTCTCTTTCTCTTTCTCTTTCTCTTTCTCTTTCTCTTTCTCTTTCTCTCTCTCTCTCTCTCTCTCTCTCTCTCTCTCTCTCTCTCTCTCTCTCTCTCTCTCTCTCTCTCTCTCTCTCTTTTTCTCTGTCTGTCACTGTCTCGCTCTCCTTTTTTTTCTATTTCTCTCTGTCTGTCTCTTTTGGTCTCTCTTTTTCTCTAGTTTTCTCCCTTTAGTCTCTCTCTCTCTCTCTCTCTCCCTCTCCCTCTCCCTCTCCCTCTCCCTCTCCCTCTCCCTCTCCCTCTCCCTCTCCCTCTCCCTCTCCCTTTCCCTCTCTCCCTCTCTCTCTCTCCCCTTCCCTCCCTCCCTCCCATCTCCCACAGCCTACTACCATCCTCATTTTCTCCGCCTTCCTTGTTGTGGAGGCTCTTTTGTCTTTCTGCTTGGCACGCTGACGAGAGGTAGGAGGGGGGGGGAGAGGAAGAGGAGGGAAAAAAAGGGGGAGGGGAGGTGCCACGGGAAGAAAAGGGAGGGAAGGGGATAGGTTGGGGGTGCCCCAAGGAGGGAAAGAGAAGGGGAAGGTGGGAGGGAGGGCATGTGAAGGATCTATAGGGGGGGGGAGGGGAGCTTGATGGTCTCCTTAGAGCGAGGATGTCTTTTAAGGTGACGTAGTGACGCATAGGGGCTGGGGGAAGGGGAGTAGCAAAGGGGAGGGGAGAGAGAGAGAGAGAGAGGGAGAGGGAGAGGTCAGGTGATGGCAGGGTTTCGGGCGTGAGAGATTGGAACCCTGAGAAACCAGGCGTCGCTTCCCTGTTCTAAGAGGGCGTGAGGGAGAAGGAAAGGGAGGGAAGGGAGAGAGGCGAGGGGAGGGAAGGACACACACACAAACACATTTGCTTGCAATCACACTGCATGCTTCCCTTTTGGTGTTCTGGAAAGAAGGTGCATCTTTAGTGGTCCAACTCTTCCTTCTTTCGCTATGTGTGCATGAGGGAAGTAAGAGAGAGAGTAAGGGGAGGGGAGGGAAAGGGGGAGATGGAGAGGGAGAATGCGAGGAAGGGTGATAGAGAATAGGGGAAAGGAAGAGGGAGAGGAAGGAGTAGAAGGGAGGGGTAAGAAGGAGAGGAGGAGAGGGAGGGATGGAGAAAGGGAGAGATGGATAGAGAGAAAGAAGAAATAAAAGAGGGTGGGGGGGGGGGGGTTGCGTGTGCGCGTGCGTGGCTGGAGCTCGTACTTCACAACATGGAGATTCCTGCTGCGTGCGCGAGCAGCAGACGCCCCCGCGCTAGCATCCTAAGAAATATTATAATCCTGTTTAAGTTTGGGAGTTTACGCCCCCACTCCCCTCTCGTCCCTCTCACATCTCTCCTCTTTCTCCTCTCCTCTCTTTTCTCTTATCTCCTATATTCCCTCTTTCCTCTCTTTTCTCCTCTCCCTCTCTCTCTATTTTATTTCGTGTCTCCTGTCTCTCTCCGTTATCTTTCTCCCCGCTCTCCTATCTTCTCTATATACTGTCTCCTCTCTTACCCTTTATACTGTCCCTTCTCTCCTCATCCTCAATCAGCCTTACCCCACACTCGCCCCTCTCCTATCTTTACTCCCTCTCTCTCCTCTTTCCTCTTTCCTCTTTCCTCTTTCCTCTTTCTTCCGTCTTTCCTCTCTTCTCTCTCTCCTTTCTCTCTATCTCCTGTACCCCCCCCCCTCCACTAGCTTCCTATTGCAACCTCGTGTTGATTAATCATAAGCTTCCGCGGCAGTAGGGGGTGAGGTGGGGAGGGAGGGAGGAAGAGAGGAAAAGAGGAGGAAAGAGAGAGAAAGAGAAAGAGAGGGGATGGAGAGATAGGAAAAGAATGAATGAGTTGAAGAGAAAGAGAGGATAATGATTAGGAGAAAAAATAGAAAAAAACACCAAATAGTCTGTGTGTTCATTCTTGGTTGCAACTCTTCTTTTTTTCTTCATCTTCCTTCTCTATTCCTTTCTTCTTCGCCCTCCATCATCCTCTTTCTCTTCTCTCCCCTTGCCCATTACTCTCTCTCTTCTTTCTCCCTCCTTCCTTTTATGACCCATGCCTCCCCCTCCCTCCTCTCCCTTCCTCCCCCCATTTTTCCCTCCCTTCCCTCAGCCCCTCCCTTATCCCCCTCCTCTCCCTCATCTCCCTTCCCCTCCCTCATCCCCTTTCCCCTACCTCATCCCCCCTCCCCTCCTTCATCCCCCCTCCCCTCCCTCATCCCCCTCCTCTCCCTCATTCCCCCTCCTCTCCCTCATCCCCCTCCTCTCCCTCATTCCCCCTCCTCTCCCTCATCCCCCTTCCCTCTCTCATCCCCCTCCTCTCCCTCATCCCCCTTCCCTCTCTCATCCCCCTCCCCTCCCTCACCCCCCTACCCTCCACGATACTACATAAAGTTGGCGTTCCGGCGGCAGTCGAGGGCTGGCCATTACGCCAAACAATTTTATCAAACCTTCCTTTGTGCGCGGGGCCGATTGTGCTTTTGGATTTGTGCGAGAGAGAGAGAATACGGGGCTGAACGAAAGCAAGCATTGGCTGAGCTGTATTTACCCCCCCTACCCCCCCCCCCTCTCTCTCTCTCTCTCTCTCTCTCTCTCTCTCTCTCTCTCTCTCTCTCTCTCTCCTCTCTCCCTCTCTCTCTCTCCCTCTCTCTCCTCTCTCTCTCTCTCTCTCTCTCTCTCTCTCTCGCTCTCTCCATCTCTCTCTCTTTCTCCCTGTATGTACATATATATATATATATATGTATATATATATATATATATATATATATATATATATATATATATATATATATAGATGTATATATTATTTGTGTGTATGTATGTATGTATGTATGTATGTGCGTGTGTGTATGCGTGCGTGCGTGCGTGTATAAAATCTTTTGTATTGGGGATGAATAAGCTGTGAACAATGTGGGCGTAAGGGGAGGGGGAGGGAGGAGAGGGGTGGACAGAAGAGAGGGGGGGAGGGAGAGTAAGAGTACAGCACATCCACGTGATTTGAAATGCATATTAGTCATCAGAAATACTCATATGAATATTGCAGACGGTGTTTTTATAGCCGAGTGAAGAGCTGGCGCTTCATTAATGAGTTTTGTGATTATTCTGTTCTATAGTTTTATTTTATTCTTTTTCTTTCTTTCTTTGCAGGTATGTCCAGTGGCGGTTGCAGATGTTGCACGCTTGGGTGATTATGTATCTATTATGTTTCTAGTCTACTTTTTTCAGTGAAACGGACCGTGTCTTTGTTATTGGGTTGTTGTTGTTGTTATTGTTTGTTATTATTGTGATTGGCATTATTGTTATTATAAGTTTATTGTAATTATAATTTTGTATAGATTTATTTTTTATTCATGTTTTTAAGGATCGTTATTTTATTTTGGAAGTAGAATAAATTGACAAAAGTTGATTAGATTGGAATGATGATAACAGTAATGATAATTCAAAACTATGATTAAGCCAAAATGATAACGATTGATTTAGTCATGTTATTCAGGTATTATTAATGAAAATTATTACGATAGGGATAACATTGATGATGGTAGTGATAGTGATGATTCTGATGATGATGAAAATAATGATAATGTCCGTAACACATGTTTGTGCATAGTGGTAAAAGTAATAGAAATGATAACAATAAAGATAAGGTGTTCCACATGGTGATCATGATGACGATCGAAGTGATAAGAACAAAAGTAATAACAGTTATTTGGTACTGCGGGCTGTCGCCTTCTCCTTCATCCTCCTGCTCTTGCTCTCTCTCCCTCCCCTTCCCTCTTCCCTCTTCCCTCTTCCCTCTTCCCCCTCCCCCATCCCCTCCTCCTTTCCAGATGCGCTATGTCCCCCTCTCTACTCCAGCCCCCCGCCCACCCCCCACCCCGTTTCCATGACTGACAGCTGGGTTGTGAACGCTCTATAAATTATCCCCTGTCACCGGGTCGAACTGTGGAGAGGCCAACAAATTATAGCTGTTGCTGGTATAAATGCAGCGCAGACCGTGTCAGCACCTTTTTCCTTTCCTCCCCCTCTCCTCCCCCTCTTCCCTCCTCCTATCCTCCCTCTCTTCCTTCCCCCTCTTCCCTCCTCTTCCCTCCCCTCCTTCCCTCTCCCTCTTCTTCCCTCCTCCTCTTCCCTCCTCTTCCCTCTTCCCTCCTCCTCTTCCCTCTCCCTCTTCCCTCTTTCTCTTCCCTGCCCTTCCCCTCCTATTCTTCAGATCTTCCTCTCCTTCCCCCTTCCTTCTTCTTCTCCCCCCCCCTCGTATCCCTTCTCTTTTCTCTTGCTCTATCCCCCTATCCTCCTCCTTCCTTCCTCTCCCCCTAATACCTTCCCCCTCTACCTCCCCCTACACCCCCCCCTTTCTTCTTATCCCCATGATTCCTCTTTACTAGAATTGCAGGTCCCGGATGTATGAAATGTAGTAATGGCGGTGTAACACGAATATGTATTCGCATTATTTTATGTAAGGGTTTTAAGGGAGATCGAGGGGGGCGGGGGTGGGAGGAAGAGAGAGGGAGAGAGAGGAGGGTAGGATGGAGGAGGGGGAGGGAGAAGGGGAGGGAGAGGGAGAGGATTGGAAGAGAGATGGAAATAATGATAGAAAGGGGGGAGGTGGTAGGGAAGTCTGTGGTCTGCCTTTGTTGGTGTTTTCGTGTATTGTTTTCGCTTTGTCGAGTGTGTTGTCTTTCTTGGTCTCTTTCTCTCCGTCTTTCTTTTTGCCCCCCGCCCCCCTTTCCTCTCTCTCTCTCTGTCTCTCTCTCTCTCTCTCTCTCTCTCTCTCTCTCTCTCTCTCTCTCTCTCTCTCTCTCTCTCTCTCTCTCTCTTTCTCTCCCTCTCCCTCTCCCTCTCCCTCCCTCCCTCCTTCTCTCTTTCTCTCATTCTCTCATTCTCTCCCTCCCTCCCTCCCTCTTTCCCTCCCTCCCTCCCTCTCTCCTTCTCTCCCTCTCTCATTCTCTCCCTCCCTCCCTCCCTCTCTCCTTCTGTTTGTCTCTAACATTCTATCCCTCACACCTACACATGAGAATACGTATAAAGATCTGTGGTCATGAGAGAGAGTAGAGGATAGAGAGGGTATAGAGAGAGCGGTACTTTAGATTACATGCGTGGGTCCTTTGTGGTATGGTAACTTGTTACAACAGTCACCTGTAACGAAGACACATGGCTAGTCTCTCTCGCCCCCCCATCCCCTCCCCCCAACACACACACCCGGCGACTCGTGTTCCCCTGGGTCGTGTAGTCGTTAAGCCTATGGACGACTTTCTCTCTCTGTTTGAGTGATATGTGTGTCTGTGTATGAGACAGACACAGGCAGGGAGACAGACACACAGACAGACAAACAAACAGACGAATTGCGCAGAAAGAAGTCGGACGAAGGTGGTGGTCGTCTTGCGGTGGTTGTGTAGCCTCGTTGCCATGAGGGTCGTGGCCGCTGGAGGGAAGAGGGAGGAAGTGAGGGAGGAAAAGGAAAGGAGAGGGAAGGAAGAGCGATGAGGTAGGAGGAGAAGGAGGGAAGCGGAAGAGAGAGAGAGAGTTCGAAAGAGGTAGGAATCGCAGGGATTGGAGTGATTAGGAGAAGGGAGGAGTGAGGAAGCAAGGGGGGTAGGAGGAAAGAGAAGGGACGGAGGAAGAGGCATGAGGAAGGAAGGGAGGAGGGAGAAGATAGGAAATAGAAGGAGGGAGTTAGGTACCAAGGAGGTACAAGTCGGAAGAAGGGTGGGCGGAGGGTAGGACGAGGAGGGAAGGATAGAGGGAGGAGGGGAGGGATAGGCGGGAGGAGGGGGGAAGGAGGTAATTTGGAAATGTTATTGCCCTCCGCCGACGACTGGTTGGCAGTTACTTCACCTTGACTCGAAATCGACCCTCGTGGTCAGGAGTGGGAATCTAAAGAATTGTCATACGAATGAATAAAAGGCAAGAAAGGGAGAGGGCGGGAAATGGAGGGGTAGGGGGAGGGGAGGGGGGATTGAGAGGGGGGACAGAGAGAGAATGGGGGAGAGAGAGAGAGAGAGAGAGAAAGAGAGAAAGAGCGGGCGAGCAAGCGAGCAAGCGTGACTGTCTCAAACGTGACGTCATCCAGGCCAATGAAGTGTAAACGCCAAAAAGTATAAGTTCCCATGACGGTCTCCTGTTAGCCTGTTATTTTCATTATTCATTTATTTATAATACTTATGCAGGTACACTCACACACATGCACACGCGTACACTCGCACACACTCGCACACACACACACACACACACACACACACACACACACACACACACACACACACACACACACACACACACACACACACACACACACACACACACACACACACACACACACACACACACACACACGCACACACGCACACACACACGCACACACACACACACACACACACACACACACACACACACACACACACACACACACACACACACACACACACACACACACACACACACACACACACGCCCATCCGTCTGTCCGTCCGACAAGAAAGGCGAGGACAGCCAGACATCGCCGCCATTAAGTGGCCGGCCATGGAGCATTTTCGCCTCTCTAATTTCCAAGGCATCGTTAATGTGAATCGACGATGTGCTGCGAACGAGGATAATTTAGCGGGCATTAGGCAACCTCTTATTATTATTATTGATTATCATGATTATTGCATCGTGACGGAGCATGGGATGGGAGGGGAGGGGGGAGAATTGAGAGGGAGGGGAGAGGGGAGGGGGTGGGGGGAAGAAGGGGTGAGAATGAGGAGGAGAGGGGTTAGGTAGGGGGGTAGGTAGCCTAGACCTGTGTATATTTTCGTTTCGTTTGATATACGGACCTGGTAATAAACAAGGGGGGGGGGAGGGATATATTGTTTATCAATTAGTGGAGTCACGTGGCGAGACCTTAGTGCGGTTAGGCAGACGGCGTCATTCCGATGCTTTTTTTTTCTTTCTTTCTTTCTCCTCCTCTTACTATTGTTATTATCATTATTATTATTTTTACTGTTATTGCTGTTGTTGTTGTCAATATTATTATTATTATCGTTGTTGTTATTATTATTATTATTATTATTATTATGTATTGATTGATTTTGTCATTCTCCTCCTCCTCTTCCTCCTCCTCCTCCTCCTCCTCCTCCTCCTCCTCCTCCTTTTCCTCCTCCTGCTCTTCACTTTTCCCGCATTTGCTTTGAGACGCTGCGGTGCGTGCGTGTATTCTCTAATTATTGCTTCTTTTATTGCTGCTGTTCACCCACTCGCGGCGCGGCGAAGTGCTGTAATTGTCGGTGTAACACAGCTTAGTACAGCATAAGGGGGGTTGCGGGGGGTTTGGGGGGGGCAAGAGGAAGAGTTAGGGGGTTGAAGGGGTTGGGGGTTGGTATGTGTGGGGGGGATTTGGTAGTAGGAGGGGGGAGGGTGGCAAGGAGGGACTTTGGGAGAGGGGCAAGAGGTACAGCGAATGTGGGAGGGGGCGGAGAGGATACAGAAAATGGGGTTAGGAACAAATTGGGGGAAGGGGGTACAGCATGGGGAGAGGGAGGGAGGGAGGGAGCGAGGGAAGTGGAGCAAGAGAGACGAGTGAGGGAGAAGTGTGCATATGGCAGGGTGGGGTTTACACTCCAGAAAAGTTTGAAGTTAAGAGTTCTGTATTGGCAGAAGGACAGAGTGGGAGGGGAGGGGGGGTGAAGCTCAAAACCACTAAGGCGGTAGGGGGGATGGGGGGAAGGGAGAAGGGGGGAGGAAGAAATTTGCATGCGGTAAAGGGTAAGTTTGCACGGTGGTTGGTGGGGTGGAAGGGTTATGTGTTGGGGTGGGTGAGGGTGATACGGATGAGGGAAGAGAAGGTAAGGAAGGGGTGAGGGGTTTGTGTGTTTGTGGGGATGACTTTTCCTTTTCCTTGTGGTGGGGAGGGGGAAATGAGGGTTACGGTAGGGGAGAAATTTTCTTTCTTTCTTTCTTTCTTTCTTTTTGTGGCGAGGGAGAGTTTATGAAGTGGCTAGGAAAGCTGTTTTCCGTGGGTTTGCTGTTGCGGAAAGAGGAGGGGAGGGGGAGGGGGAGGGGGAGAAAAGAAAAGAAAAGAAAAGAAAAGAGAAAAACAGAGAAGAAGGTAGAAAGGGATGAATAGATAAAGCAAGAAAGATAGCAGAGAAGAATTAAAAAGGAGTAAAGGAAAGGAACAGGAGAAAGGGGGGAGGGGATAAGAAATAGAGAAGAATGAGAGGAGAAAGGAAAAAAAAAAACAGTAGGGAAGTGCTTTTGGCGTTATGGGAATCCTCGTGACGGTTGAAGGAAAACATGCCCGAGGAACGCAGCTTCCGGTCTTTATGAAGGAAGCCCAGATGAAGCGGCCTTTCTCTCTCTCTCTCTCTCTCTCTCTCTCTCTCTCTCTCTCTCTCTCTCTCTCTCTCTCTCTCTCTCTCTCTCTCTCTCTCTCTCTCTCTCTCTCTCTCTCTCTCTCTCTCCCCTTTCTCTCTCCTCTTCTCCCCTCTCTCCTCTTCTCTCCTCTCTCCTCTTCTCTCCTCTCTCCTTTCTCTCTCTCTCCTTTCTCTCTCTCTCTCTCTCTCTCTCTCTCTCTCTCTCTCTCTCTCTCTCTCTCTCTCTCTCTCTCTCTCTCTCTCTCTCTCTCTCTCTCTCTCGTTCTCTCTCTCTCTCGTTCTCTCTCTCTTTCTCTCTCTCTCTCTCGTTCTCATTCTAATTCTCTGGACGGTTGGGTGTAGGTATAGGTAGGATAGAGATACAGTAGATGAATATGGAGAGATATGTAGATAGATTGCACGGTATGGACAAGGATATAGATGGGTGGAGAGAGATGGATAGGGAGGGAGGTAGACGGAGGAGGAGGGGAGGACGAGGAGTAAGATCGAAGGATGGGGAAAGAGATAGGGAGGAAGAGGGACAGGCGAGAATACAAACGACTTGTTTAATACTACGGCACGGCAGAGGAAACACGGGATTCGCTCTTTATCCAGATGTCTCGTTGTCCTCCTTGCTTGTCCTCCCATCCCCTCCCTCTCCCTCTCCCTCTCCCTCTCCCTCTGCCCATATCATTCCGACCCTCCCTCACACCCCATTATTTCACCCGTATTACCCACCTCTCACCCATTATTCCGGTGGTATTACCCCCGTCAACCGCTATTCCTGTCATTTCTCCCTCCCTACTACTTGCACCCCCCTTCCTCCCCCTCTGTGTGAGAACTTAGGGTCAGGGGGGGCGAGGGGGGGAGAGGAGGAGGAGGAGGAGACCTTGTGACCTTCCCTCCTGTTTTATCCTCCATCCCTGTTTCCTCTTTCGTTGGCTCCCTCTTTGTCCTTTTTCCTTGTTCTTTCTCATCTTCTTCCTTGAGCTAGTAAGGCAGGGTAAGGCTGTCAAGGTAAGGCAGGGTGAGACCGTTAATGCAAGGTAAGGCAAGGCCAGGCAGGGCAGGGTAAGGTTGACAAAGCGAGGCCGGGTAAGACTGCCAAGGTAGGGCGAGGCGAGGCAGTGCGTAGTGAGGCAAGGCAAGGCAAGGCAAGGCAAGGCAAGGCTGTCGAACGAAGACAGGGCTTATGTGTGTCCCTGATGCGCGGCTGTCTAGGGCGGGCGGGCGGGCGGACGAGCGGGCGGGCCGTGGTATTGGGGAAGGGAGGGAGGGAGGGAGGGAGGGGGTCGTGGTGGTATTGGAGGATGGAGGAAGGAGGGTGTGGGGGTGGGGCGAGTCATGGTAGTATGGGTGGGAGGGGAGGGGGAAGGGGGAAGGGGGGTCGGCTAAAGCTATCATTACGGCAGGTATCTCATCTTCGCTCGTCATAACCAGACACGAGGAATGGCAACAAATTGGGAGGCTCGCCGCGGTCGCTGTTAATGGCGAGCGGGAACAAAACACCAGGTCGCTCGCTCGGTCGGTCGGTCGGGATGTCGGGCTGTCGGGATGTCGGGATGTCGGTCGCCGCGGCAGGACGTAGAATGGGGAATAGGGAATAATGGGGGGAGGAGGTGAGAGGATGGGGTTGGGTTGGGAATAATGGGAATGGGGTGGGTGTTATGTGAGGCTATAGGATATGATTGGGGTAATGGGAAGGAAATAATTAAGGGACAAGAGAGAGAGAGAGAGAGAGAGAGAGAGAGAGAGAGAGAGAGAGAGAGAGAGAGAGAGAGAGAGAGAGGGAGAGGGAGAGGGAGAGAGGAGTGGAGAGAAAAAGAGAGAGAGGGAGGTAGGGAGAGAGAGAATAATTGAAGTGTAGGTGAAAAAGCCGGGAGAGGGGGGAGAGGGGAACGAAAACGGGGGATACAGGAAAGGGGGAAAGGGGAGGAAGATGCAGGGAAGGCCGGGGTAAGGGAGAAGGGGGGAAGGGGGAGGGGGAGGGAGATAGACCGGGGGAGGGAAATGGGGAAATTGAAACTGATGGGCCGGAGCTCGGACGACCGGCTGGCTGTTAACATCTACATCACAACCACTGTAATTAGGACAACCCATTACACCTTTTCGTCACGATTGTTCCCACGTCCTGTTCCTTTTTTCGCTGCGTTGCTTTTTGCCTGTCTCTTTCTTCTTCTTTCTCTCCTTCTCTCTTTCCCTCCTTCTCTCCTCTTTATCTTTCCTTCTTTCTTTCTCTCCTCTCTCTCTCTCTCTCTCTCTCTCTCTCTCTCTCTCTCTCTCTCTCTCTCTCTCTCTCTCTCTCTCTCTCTCTCTCTCTCTCTCTCTCTCTCTCTCTCTCTCTCTCCTTCTATCTCTCTTCTCCTCTCTTTCTCTCTCTCTCCTTCTCTCTATCTCTTTCACTTTCTCTCCTCTCTTTTTCTCCTCTCTATCTCTCCTCTCTTTCTCTCCTTCTCTCTTTCTCTACTTCTCCTTCTCTCTTTCTCTCCTTCTCTCTTTCTCTCCTCTCTCTCTTTCTCTCTCTCTCTCTTTCTCTCTCTCTCTCTCTCTCTCTCTCTCTCTCTCTCTCCCTCCCTCCCTCCCTCCCTTTCTCTCTCTCTCTCTCTCTCACTCTCTCTCTCTGTTTGGTCGTTTATATCTTTGTATTTCTTTCTGTTTTGTTCTTCCTCCCTCGTCTTCTTTCAAGGACATTTCCCCATCCCGGTACCCTCAAATACCCTCCACCCCCTCCCCCAACCCCACCCACCCCCTACCACCCCCTCGCCTTCGCCCCTACCACCCCTTCGCCTTCCCCCCTACCACCCCTTCACCCTCCCTCACTCGTAAAATAGACTCAGCAGATGTAAAACCCAAGTTGAAGCGAAGAGTGAGCGAGTCAGTCCGGCCGCCTGTTTGTCTCTTTGCCAGTCAGTCAATCAGTAAGTCAGTCAGTCAGTCAGTCAGTCAGTCAGTCAGTCAGTCAGTAGTGTCCCGACCAGAGAAAACGG
>NW_028234436.1:21493718-21511885 GCF_977035675.1 Penaeus japonicus
CTCCTCCTCTCCTCCTCTCCTCCTCTCCTTTATTTCCCTTCTTCCCCTCTTCCTTCCCTCAACTCCCTTCCATCCCTCCCTCCTCCCTCACTCTCCCTCTTCCCCTTCTCTCCCCAAAACTCCTCTTACCCTCTGCCCCATCCTTCCTCTCCTCTTCCCCTCCTCCCCTCTTTCCCTCCTCCCCTCCTCCCCTTTCCAAAACCCCTCCCCCTCTCCTTCCCCCCCACCCTAATCCCCCCCACTAAGGGTGTGCACCGAAGCCTGCAAGGATGGATGGACTAAAAGCCAATATGTAGCTGGAAACAGATGGACAAGAGTCGATTTGGATAAGGGATCAGGACGCACCGAAGCCTCCTACATGGGAATCTAGTCTCGCGTCTGGGGAGCCGGTGTGTGGGGGAGGGGAGGGGAGAGGGGAGGAGAGGGTAGAGGGTAGAGGGGTGGATGGAAGGATAGAGGAGAGAGGAGAGGGGTGAGAGATAGATAGAGATAGATCGAGGTAAATAAAGGGAGTTGCAGGGAGGGAGGGAAAAAAAGAGAGAGGGGGAGAGCTGTATACGCGGATGAATAGAGTTCTCCTGTGATATAAGAGCTTTGCAAGGTAGAGGTCGAGACCTGGGGGGGGGGAGGTCCTTCCCCTACTCCTCCTCCTCCTCCTCCTCCTCCTCCTCCTCCTCCTCCTCCTCCTCCTCCTCCTTGTTCCCCATTTTCCTCTGCTTCCTTCAACTTTCCCCATCTTCCCCCATCTTCCCCTCTCCTCCCTATCCCCTTCCTATCCGTCACTCTCCCCTTTCTCTTCCTCTTCCTTCCATTTCTTCCCCCTTCACCCTCTCTCTTTATCCCCATCTCTCCTTCCCCTCCATATCTCCTCGACCCTTTCCCCTTTCTCCTCCCCCCCCCTCCTTTTTCCCCTCCTTTCTCTACTCTCTCCTTCCTCTCCATCTTTTCCTTCGTCCACCTCACTCCTTCCATCCCCACATACCCCCCTCCCCCCCTCCTCCAACCCTCACGGATCAACCCCCACGAATCCATTTTTGCTACACTCCCCGTGGAACAGGATTTTCCGGTTGGGAAGGATTTTTTTTTTAATTATTTTTTTTTTTCCAATGTCTCTTTTGGGGGAGAGAGGGAGAGAGGGAGGGAGGAGGGGGGGGATGGTGCCATATGGACCATGGTGGTATTACACGTTGGTAGTGGAGTTATTTCACATGCCACATCGCGCTGCCAGAGAGTGCCACCCGCGGGCGCGCACGTACTCTGTGTGCGCGTTTGTCTCTGAGCGAGATTAGGTACGCACTGGACAAACGCCGCCGAGGTGTACACTGTGTACACGCACACGAGTAACCACGTCGGTGCACACAAGTATAAATACAAACACAAACACACTCGAGCATGCACGTACCCTACCATATGTATTTACACGCACAACCATGTATCATTCTTCCTTTACTCCTCTCCATTTCTGTTTCTCTTCTCATTCACTAAATTTCACTTTTCCTAATTTATTCTCTCCTCATGTATTTCCACACACACACACACTCACTCACACTTTCTCTCTCTCTCTCTCTCTCTCTCTCTCTCTCTCTCTCTCTCTCTCTCTCTCTCTCTCTCTCTCTCTCTCTCTCTCTCTCTCTCTCTCTCTCTCTCTCTCTCTCTCTCTCTCTCGTGTCCTACCTCCCTCTCTTCCCCTAACCAAGTAAGCCTCACTCTTTCCTGCCTCTGTTTCATTACCATTGTTCTCTATCTCTCTTACTTACTCCTCCCCCTCCCTCTCCCCACCACCTCCACTCCTCCCCTTTCCCCTCCCCTCCCCTCCCCCTCTCATTTCTTCTCCAGACCTTTGCTATTGTTTCAGCCTTGCCTCCTCTTCCTCTGTTCCCTCTAAGTATCTTTCTGATTTTCTTTGAGCTTTGTTTCTCTCTCTTGGTCTTTTGTCTTCTTTTTTTCTTCTCTTTTATGTTCTCTTTTGTTTTGGTTTAAACTTTATTATAATTTCATTTGCTTTTCCTCCTCCCCGACTTTTTTTTTATTTGGTTTGCTCCTCTTCGGATTCTGCTTCCCCAGCCTCCTTCCCTCCCCCTTCCCCTCCCCCTTCCCCAGCACAAAGTCCCAAGCTCTCTCAGGTCACCATGCACAGTTTGTACCTTGCGCTCCCCTCCCCCACCAACATCCCCTTCAACTTGCAATTTCCCTTCCCCCAACCTGGGCCCTCTTCTTCTCCTTCCCCTTCCCTTCCCTTCCCCTCCCCGCCACCTTCCTTTCCTCTTCCTTTCCCCTTCCCCGCCCCTCTTGTTCTCCTTCCCCTCCCCGCCACCTTCCTTTCTCCTTCCTTTCCCCTTCCTTTCCCCTTCCTTTCCCCTTCCTTGCCCCTCTTGTTCTCCTTCCCCTCCCCGCCACCTTCCTTTCCTCTTCCCCACCCCTCTTGTTCTCCTTCCCCTCCCCGCCACCTTCCTTTCCTCTTCCCCACCCCTCTTGTTCTCCTTCCCCTCCCCGCCACCTTCCTTTCTCTGTTCTTTCCCCTTCCTTTCCCCTTCCTTTCCCCTTCCCCGCCCCTCTTGTTCTCCTTCCCCTCCCCGCCACCTTCCTTTCTCCTTCCTTTCCCCTTCCTTTCCCCTTCCTTTCCCCTTTCCTGCCCCTCTTGTTCTCCTTACCCTCCTCACCGTCTTCCTCTTCCCTCTCCCCTGTATGTTACTTCCCTCGCTCCTTCCCCTCCTCGCCAGCATCCTCTTTCCCCATCCCCCATCCCCTGCCTTCTCCACACCCTCCTTAGACACCCCTCCCCTCTCCCCCTAGGCAATTAGTATGACGTTTGAGGAGTCGCAGGTGCGGACTTGGGGAGTTTTTACCCCGGGGGTCAGGTGGGTAGTCGAGAGTTTTGCGAAATAAGATTAACTTTGAAATTTTTAATGAGCGAAATAGGGGGAGGGGGCGGTTGGGAAGGGGGAGGGGGTTGGAGAGCGGGGGAGGGTAAGAGGGGAGAAGGAGAGTGAGAGGTAGATAATTAGGACGGGATGGGGATTTAATGTTTCTTGCTACTTTCTTTTTCTCTTTCTACATTTCTCTTACCCCCCCTCTCCCTCCCTCCCTCTCTCTTTCTCTCTCTCTCTCTCTCTCTCTCTCTCTCTCTCTCTCTCTCTCTCTCTCTCTCTCTCTCTCTCTCTCTCTCTCTCTCTTTCTCTCTCTCCTTCTCTCTCTCTTTCTCTCTCTCTCTCTCTCTCTATCTCTATCTCTATCTATCTATCTTTCTCTCTCTCCTCCTCTTCCTGTCTCTCTCCTCGTCTCCCCCCCTCTCTCTCTCTCCTCGTTTCCCCCTCTCTCTCCCTTCTCTCCCTCTCTCTCTCCTCCTTCCCTCTCTCCCTCCCTCCTTCCCTCTCTCCCTCCCTCTCTCCCTCCCTTCTTCCTTCTCTCCCTCCCTCGCTCCATCCCTTCCCCTTCCCCCACCTTCTCCCTCCTTCCCTCCCTCTCCCTGCCTCTTATTCGTACCCTCGGCCCTTCTCGACCCTTTTCCTGTGCATTCCAATCGGCGTTCAGCTTTTACAGGGTGAAATATGGTTGTCATTATGAGATGTTCATGTAAGTTCTTGGTTGAAGATATATTTAGTTAACCGCACGTACTTTAGTACTTAATTGTTCTTACAGGGTTAGTCCCCTTTTGCCTCCCCCCTCTCCCTCCTCTCCCCCTCCACCCCTCTCTCCCTTCCGACCCATGCCTCTATCTCTATGTTTTTCTTTTGTTTTTCTTCAATGTTTGTTCTTACTATTCTCTCTCTCTCTCTCTCTCTCTCTCTCTCTCTCTCTCTCTCTCTCTCTCTCTCTCTCTCTCTCTCTCTCTCTCTCTCTCTCTCTCTCTCTCTCTCTCTCTCTCTCTCTTCTTCCCTCCCTCCCTCCCTCCCTCCCTCCCTCCTTCCTTCCTTCCTTCCTTCCTTCTCTCCCTCCCTCCCTCCTCCTCTCATCCACCTCTTCCTCCTTACCCGCCCCTCTCTCCTTCTCTCTCCCCGTCCCCTCCTTCCTAACTCCCTCTTTCTCTCCCTCCCCCTCCCCCTCCCCCTCCCCCTCTCCTTCTCTCTCTCTCTCCCCCTCCCTGTTCTGTTGATACTTGCTGAGGCAGACTGCAGGAATGTGTGCATTTACGTACATCGTCTGTTTTCCGTGTTATTTTCATGAGGGGAGGGTCTTGTTATCACTTTCTGAAGCGTTGTTTTATTTCGCGGCTGGAGGAACGGCTTTGCCTCTATTTTGTTTGTTGTGTTTGTTTAACGGGCGAAATGATCTTGATGATGATGTGTTTGATGATTGAGTATGGATGGGCGGATTGGTTGATATAGGTACTCACACATAAAGATAAACAAATTTGATAGATTGATGTATACGTAAATAATGAAGTAATTAAGAAATTTTAATTGAAAAAAGTATGTTAGAGGAATATCGAGAAGAGGCACTCCTTCCTCTTATCTCATAGTTCATTACATTCCCTTTTGACTCACATACACCTTATTATTATTATTATTTATTTATTTATTTTTTTTTAGTAAAGACAGGAAAATGTATATGGTTTTTATTTTTTCTTCATTTTTGTTTTTTTACGAGCTAAACGCAACGGAATGGATGTGTAACCGACCTCTTTCTTCTTCTCGGCTTGTAAACTTGGTCTTTAACTGACATAAGTCATTTCATTCTTCGTTTTATTTCCGTGTCTCTCTCTTTTCTTTTATTTGTTTGCTTTGTTTGCTTCTTTCTCTTTTTGTTTGTTCCCTTGCTGTTGTTTTTGTTTTGTTTCTTTCTCTCTTTCTGTCTGTCTGTATCTTTAGCTTTCTCTCTTTCTTCCTTTAAATCTCCCATCCTTTTTTTTTATTCCTTCCTCTCTTCCTTTCTTTCTTATTTCTGTCGCTATTTCGCTTCTTTCCCCTTTTTCAGATCCTCTCTCTCTCTCTCTCTCTCTCTCTCTCTCTCTCTCTCTCTCTCTCTCTCTCTCTCTCTCTCTCTCTCTCTCTCTCTCTCTCTCTCTCTCTTTCTTTCTCTCTCTCTTTTCCTTTTATTTTTTCCTCTGTTCTTCTACTTCTCTCAGTCTTTCTCTGTTTTTTTTTATCGCATTTTTCTTTGGATTTTTTCTTTCCATTTCCCTTTCTTTTATTTTTTTTTGCCAACTCGTTTTCGACGCAATTTCTTTCCGGTCTTTTTTCAAGAGCAATAATCAGGTCATGGGAAAGGTTTATTATTTCATTTCAGTCCTCTTTGCCGTAATAAGGATGGGGGGGGGGGTTAAGAGGGGAAGGAAGGAGGGAGGGAGTGAGGAGGAGAGAGGAGGGATGAAAAGGGAGGAGGAGGAGGAGGGAAGAAGAGGAGAAAATAAGAATTGAAAAAGAAAGGAGGAGGGAAGAGGGTAGAAGTGGGAGGAGGAGACTTACAGTCGCATTTCTTTTATGCATCAAAGATTTTCTGTGGTGTTTCTTCCCTTTCTCCTCCTCCTCCATCATCATCATCTTTTCCTCCTCCTCCTCCTCCCCCTCTTACCAATCCTTACTGCCATCTCGCTCTTGTTCTTATTCTTCTCTATCACGGCGTTCGCATACAGCGCAGGTACCTTTTCCCAAGCGCGTTGTCTCGTTCGCCGCCGCCGCCGCCGCCGCCACTGGTCGGTCGGTCGGGTGGAGCGCGCACGCCCGCCCGCCCGCCCGCCCGCCCGCCCGTGTTAAATGCAAAACCGTTTCTTGAATCTATTATAGTGATTTATGTGCGGTATTTGTCGCTGTGCTCCTCGTACCCCTCTCGCGCGCTGCTGCTGTTGCATTTTGCATCGCCGTGCTGCGCCGTGCACGGGCGGCCGATGCATTTTTATTGACTGATTCCGCGCTGGCGACGACTGTGTGGTTGGCTTTTTTTGTGCGCGTTTTTCTTCCTCTCGGCTCTTGTTTATTTGTTGTTTGTTTTGTTTTGGTAATGAGTCCGCGCGTCGGTTTTGTCTACCGTGTAGGGGTCGTGGGAGGGGGGAGGGGGGATGGAGAAAGAGGGGGACGCGAGAGAGGCTACAATGCGATGCGACGGTGGCGGCACCGGCGCGCCGGCGCGCTTGCGGCCGGATCTCGGATTTTTCTTCTGTTGATGTTTTGTTTTTGTTTTGTTTTTTCAATTTCTTTTTCTTTGGTTTTCCTTTCCGTTGTTTTCTTTTCGGTTCTTACCTCCCATTATCATGATTCTTTTTCATTAACATTATTTTGTTCTTTCTCCTTTCCTCCTCAATTCTCTTTTATCCATTTTTTATGGGTGTCTGATCAGTGCTTGCGAGAGAGCGGACGATGACGGGGGGAGAGGGGGGGGGGGGTATTAATGAGTGCCGGGATGCAGAGTCTCAACCGGTAATTAGTTCCTTTTGCTTAGAAATGGGGGGGGGGCGTGAGGGGAGGGAGGGTGAGAGAGGGGTGAATGGGCTCAGGGGGAGGGGCCCTTTTGCTCTTCTTCCCTCCACTTCCCTCGTCTTCCCTCCACTTCCCTCGTCTTCCCTCCACTTCCCTCGTCTTCCCTCCACTTCCCTCCTCTTCCCTCCACTTCCCTCCACTTCCCTCCTCTCCCCATTCTACATTATGACTCATTATCTTGTATGCTCTTCCATTTTTCAAGTTTATTGCTTGAGCTTTTACTCTCGCAGGCGATGTATCACAGCGACCGCGTGCTGGGGGGGGGGGAGAGTTTATGCGTCTTTCTTTCGCTTTTTCTTTCAATCTTCTTCTGTCTTGCGTCTTCTTGCTCTCCGTACTAGTCTTCCTTCTTCTCCTGCTCCTGTTTCTGCTTCCTCTTCTCTCTCTCTCTCTCTCTCTCTCTCTCTCTCTCTCTCTCTCTCTCTCTCTCTCTCTCTCTCTCTCTCTCCCTCTCCTCTCTCTCTTCTCTCTCTCTCTCTCCTTCTCTCCCTTCCCTCTCTCCCTCTCCCTCTCTCTCTCTCTCTCCTCTCTCCCCCCTCTCTCCCCCCCCCCCCCTCCCTCTCCCCTCTCTCTCTCTCTCTCTCTCTCTCTCTCTCTCTCTCTCTCTCTCTCTCTCTCTCTCTCTCTCTCCCCCTCTCTCTCTCTCTCCCTCCCTCCCTCCCTCCCTCCCTCCCCCCCTCTTTTCCTTCTCCCACACTATCTTCCTCCCCTCTCTCTCTCTTTTCTATCCCTGCTTTATTTTTATCCCCTCACTTCCTTCTGCCCCCCTCCTCCCTCTATCCCTTTCCCTCCCTCCCCTCCCCTCCCTTCCCCTCCCCTCCCCTCCCCTCCCTTCCCTTCTCCCCACTTCTTCCCCCCTTAACCTCCCTCAACATCTCAATATGTTTTATGATCTCATTTATAACGTCGCTTATCAATAACTAGCCCGGTGCCCCTATAAGGGAAGCTGAGACTAGGGATGATGACGAGGCTAGTGGCTACGGGGGACATTAGCCGTTGGTGCTGGAGTATTATTTCATTTGTATTTGTTTGTAAAGCGGAGGGAGGGGGCTGGGGGGAGGGGGGTATAGGTGGAGGGATTCTCTATCTTCTTCCCTCTTGCTTTTTCTTTTCCTTTTCCTCCTCTTGTTTCTTGCTATTCTTCCTCTTCCCCTTTTTTGTTGATGTCCCTCTTCCTCCTCCTGCCCTTTCTTGTTTTTTTGTTTTTTTTGCCTCTTCCTCTTTTCTTTGCTTTTCCTCTTCCTCTTGCTTTTTTCTTGCTTTTCCTCCTCCTCCTCCTCCTCCTTTTTTCTTGCTTTTCCTCCTCCTCCTCCTCCTTTTTTCTTGCTTTTCCTCCTCCTCCTCCTCCTCCTTTTTTCTTGTTTTTCCTCCTCTTCCTTCATTTTTTTTCTCCTATTTTTTCGTGGTCATTTATTTTTTGTCGTTTTTAAGAGATTTTGATTTATCATCACCATCATTATTATTGATATTGTTGTTGCTCTTGTTAATAGCAGAGGATTGATTGTATTATCATCATGATCATTATCACCAATAATGAGATTATTATTATTGTTATTATTAGTATAGTTATGTAAAACTTGGGGAATGTATATAAAGGTACGCTTATCCATTTATCTTTGGTTTTGCAATACTTTACATATTTTTTCTTTTCCTTTACGAGTGTGTCCGATTTCGTCCGCGGTTTAATGCGCTGAGAAATGCGTTCCTCCTTTTGATTTACAATAATGCGTCTGGTAATGATTATGATGATGATGATGTCCGCATCGGCTGTAAGAACGATGGAGATTATTTCCATCTGTCACTATGATGGAGGGAATTTTGACAAAGCATGAATATTTATGACTTCCTATATGTCGTCTTTTTTTGGTTGTTTGTTTGCTTATTTCTTGGATTTTTGTTTGTTTGTTATTTATGAGTGTGTGTGTGTGTGTGTGTGTGTGTGTGTGTGTGTGTGTGTGTGTGTGTGTGCGTGTATGTGTGTGTGCGTGTGTGGGTTCGTGTGCTTACGTCATGATTGCATGTTTCATGTCCTTGGAAAACCGATCTCTTTCCCTCCTCTTATCCCCCCCTACCCCCCTCTCTTTCCGGCAATCCTATACTCCTATTCCATCCTTTCCTCTTCTTCCATTATCCCGGCAAGCCCCTCCTCCACCCTACTCCCCTACTCCCTTCCCCCACCCTCCCGACAACTCCCCTCCCCCTTCCTTCCCCCAGCTCACCTTCTGGGCACCTCCCTCTCACCCCCCACCCCCCCCACTCTCATCCTGACAAGCCCTTCTACACCCCCTCCCCCCTCCCCCCCTCCACCTGACATACCCATCTATACCCATCAATCCCCCCCCCATAAAGAAAGAAAGAATAAAAGAAGAAGCCGTGTCATCATCTCACCATCTTCTCACCACTCGCCCCGTTCATCATCAATTTGTTCCGGTGTCTGCCGAGGCTCAGGGCATCATCATCATCATCATCACTACACGATCTTATCAGCTGTTGGTGTTACGCTAGGAGATTGGGTTATAAGTTTGTCAGGTGTTTCGGTGTTTAAAGTATGTTGGTGTTTTGGTGTTTTAAGTGTGTTGGTGTTTTGCTGTGTTGTTGTTTTGGTGTTTCGATGTTTCCGGTGCTTCGGTATGTCGTTGTTTCCGAACTGAAGCACGGTTGCTATGCTGATAAATGGATTATCTATTTCCTGATGAATATGCAAATGAAGATAATTCCTTAAGGATCATATATGCGAAAAGAGAGGTTTAAAAAGCGCTATATAAGGATGTAAATAACACATCAAGCTGACCTTGGCTGACGGAACGGTAGATTGCGTCTCCCGCCATGAGATTTGTGGGTAGACAGATTCATTACTCAGACAGACTCATTACCAGTTCTCATTACTCATGGGGGGAGGGGGAGGGGAGGGGGGGACTGGGCCTATAACTCAGGTTGTTGTGTTGGTCAAGGCGGTGCCCCGGTGCAGAAACCGGTGGGTGCAAAGGAGGAGAAGAGGAGGAGGAAGAATAAGAAAGGGGAAGAAGATGGAGAAGAAATTGGAGAAGAAGAAGAAGAAGAAAAGATGAGGAATAATCATAATCATGATAATGATGATGATAACAATAAGAAGCCAGTGGGTGAAGATAAGGAAGAGAAGAAGAAGGAGAAGAAAATGTAGAATAATCTTGGTAATAATAACGATGATAATGATGATGATAGTGATAATAATATTGTTGACGATAACACTACCAAGAATGATAAGAAGAATAAGAGGAAGAAAAACGGAAGAGAAGATGACCGCAATAGAGAAGATGACGAAGAAGAGTTGAAAGAACGAACAAAAAAATAATCGAATTGCAAGACTGGAGGCTGATGTTCGGTTTTTGATCGGTGGTTAACACGATGATGATGTGATGATAGTGTGAAGGAGGAGGATGTAGAAGGGAAGAGGAAGAAGGGGAAGGAGGATGGATGAAGGAGGAGGAGGAGGGGGGGGGGGGTTGAGGACTCGTAGTCGTGGTAGTAGTGGTGGTAGTGGTAGGGTAGAAGAGGAAGATGGACGAAGAAGGAATTGAAAGAAACTGGGAAATAAAGAGAGGAATAAAAACGAAATTGTAGAGAAATTGAAGTAGAATATGAAATAAAAACACGAAAGAGTAGACAAATAGACACAGAAAGAAAAGAAAAGTTGAAGTAAGATACATGGCGTGCAAAAGACGCTAGAACGAGAGCAAGAAAAAAACAAGAAGAAGGAAACAAAAGAGCATCGCGATGGTCTCACATATCGGAGCCACAGGAGGGGTTGAAAGGTGGAGAGGACATCCGTAGAGTCAGGGGCGCAGCGAGCGGTGTAGACAGGGGCCGGTAGAGAGTCGTATGTCAGCCGGGTTAGTATTCAGGGTCGTAACCGTTTTATGTGCGCAGTAGAAATTTCCTTTAGGGAAATGACGCGAGGCAAACAAGGACCTCGTGTCTTTTTTTTTTTATTTCTTTCTTTCTCTCTTTTATTTTCTTTTATGCTCATTCTCGTTCGGTCTCTTGCTCTCTCTCTCTCTCAGACTCTTCGTCGTATTCTCGCTTTCTCTCTCTGCTTATCTCATTCTTTTGTTTTCTTCCCCCCTCTGTACTCTTTCTCTCTCTCTCTCTCTCTCTCTCTCTCTCTCTCTCTCTCTCTCTCTCTCTCTCTCTCTCTCTCTCTCTCTCTCTCTCTCTCTCTCTCTCTCTCTCTCTCCCTCTCCTTCTTACATCCCTCTCCCATTCCCACTCACTCCCTACCTCTCACTCCCACTCACTCCCCACCTTCCTCTCCCACTCCCACTACAAGTTCCACGTCCAGACACAAGTTGTAATGAGACGCTCGTGTGTTTCCTGGATTCTTTGGTAAATATATTTGAGTGTAGCCCAGGAGAGGCAGGCACTCCTCTTCATGATTAGGAGGAGCAGCAGCAGGGAGGGAAGGAAGATGATGATGATGATGATGACGAGGAAGAGGAGGAAGAGGAAGAGGAAGATGATGATTATGATGATGATGATAACGGGGGAGGGGGGGGGCATTAGATATTGGAGGGAAATGATTGTGAAAATCACAATAATGATAATGAGGGTATCATTTTGATATCTTTATTATCATCTGCACAACTTAATCACTAATACATCAGTTGCTACATATTTCGTTCCTCACCCCCACCCTCTCTCTCTCTCTCTCTCTCTCTCTCTCTCTCTCTCTCTCTCTCTCTCTCTCTCTCTCTCTCTCTCTCTCTCTCTCTCTCTCTCTGTCTCCCCTTCCCTCCCCCTTCCCTTCTCTCCCTCCCTCCCCTTCCCTCTTATTCTGTTTTGACATCTTAAGCTCTTAATACCTTGCTTCATTATTCATATTCAATTAAGGAGCCAATCCAGAGGGGCCTAGTGTTTTTCATGGGGAATATTTTTATTTTTTCGGGGGGGGGGGGCTTGGGTTAGGTGTGGCATTGATTAAACCGTTGTTGTTGTTGTTATTGTAGTTGTTGTTATATTTGGTGGTGGGGGCTTGACTGTCTATTATTATTTATTGTTTTTGTTGTTGTCATGTTGTAATATGCTGTTTGTCCTGGTATACTATATTCTCTAATATAATTTATATACATATTTTTGTATCCATCGTCTTTATATTTTTCCCTACATATCTATCTATCTATCTGTCTATCTATCGATTTATCTATCTCCTATTCATGTACGCGCTGGTATCATGCCTTTGATCTCTGATACATTTTCCCACGCCTCATATTATCTCCAATTCCACGCTCCATCTCAAGGGGCGTGAAGGTCATGGGCGTGATACATGTGGGGCGTTTAGGGGCAGCATCATTCCCATTCCTCTCTCTCTCTCTCTCTCTCTCTCTCTCTCTCTCTCTCTCTCTCTCTCTCTCTCTCTCTCTCTCTCTCTCTCTCTCTCTCTCTCTCTCTCTCTCTCTCTCTCTCTCCCTCTCCCTCTCCCTCTCTCTCCCCCTCTCCCTCTCTCTCCCCCTCTCCCTCTCCCTCCCCCTCTCCCTCTCTCCCCCCCTCTCCCTCTCTCTCCCCCTCTCCCTCTCCCTTCCCACCCCCCCATCTCCCTCTTCCCTTCCATCCCCCATCTCCCTCTCCCCTTCCATACCCCCCATCTCCTTCTCCCCCTTTATCCCCCTCCCCCCTCTCCCTTAAGGTAGAGGAAGTGCTGTGATATTGATTTGTCGGCGTATTGCCCTGGCGTGGGAGAGATTAGATGGGCCTTGATGCGAAGAAATTAGGCGGGGGGTGGAGGAGGGGGAAGTGTTTTGCTCTGCCACTGTGTCTGTCTCTCTGTCGGTCTTTCTCTCTCTCTCTCTCTCTCTCTCTCTCTCTCTCTCTCTCTCTCTCTCTCTCTCTCTCTCTCTCTCTCTCTCTCTCTCTCTCTCTCCCTCTCTCTCTCTCTCTCTCTCTCTCTTTCTCTCTCTCTCTCTTCTCTCTCTCTCTCCTCTCTCTCTCTCTCTCTCTCTCTCTTCTCTCTCTCTCTCCTCTCCTCTCTCTCTCTCTCTCTCTCTCTCTCTCTCTCTCTCTCTCTCTCTCTCTCTCTCTCTCTCTCTCTCTCTCTCTCTCTCTCTCTCTCTCTCTCTCTGTGATGATGATGATGATGATGGTGATAATGATAGTGATAGTGATAGTGAGCGTGGTGGTGATGATGATAGCAGATGATGATGAAGTTGAACAATGGTGATGGCATCAGAGTAACAGGTTCCCTTGACCGGATAGACTCGTGCTTATCTTGAAGCCTTGTGTTTTATTAGAGTGATAAAAGCGATGGTGTTTCTCGCTCAACACAGCCCGAGAGGTTTCAATATTTTATCATTTTCATTAATCGTCAGTATTGCCAGGAAACTATGCTTAGTTTTATTCATTGTCAGTCCGGTGTCGCAGAATAAACTAACATTATTTTTTTTATCAGTATCTCAAACATTGTTATTGAGTCTAAACCGTAAACAACTGAACTGTTTTTTAATCAATATCGGAAACGAGAAAAAAAAACAACATAAAAACACAAAATGACAATTTGTGTTCAAAACGCAAACAAACTGCAGGTAATCTTTGGTCCACATCTCGAACGACAAACAGTGACCTAAGGTGTTTTTATTTACTTGGGTTGTTCCGTGTCTCGACTTAAAAACAAACAGAGGAAATCAGCTGATGGGAGCTAAAGTTAGAAAGAAAGAATGGAAGAATTTGGGAGAGGGAGAAGGTGAAGAAGAAGAGGGAGAAGGTGAGGGAGGAGGAGGGAGAGAGGGAAAGATAGAAGGAGGGAGGAGGAAGGGAGGGAGGGGTGGAGGATAAAGGCAGAAAATATAATTATGGAGATAAAAGGGAGAGAAGAAGGTCGAGTCTCATCTTGCTTACCCTTGTTTTGATTTTATGGCCTTGTGCCCTCCCCCTCCCCTCCCCCTCCCCTCCCCTGGCCAATTAGGCGGTCAGGTGGGACGTCTCCGTCGCTCGGTGTCAGATTCTTTGTCTGTTTCTTGGGAAGTCGTCGAGGCTGTTTTCTTCTCCTGTCCCTTTTCGATCTTCTGTTTTGCGTCTTCTTTCGCTCTTTCTCTCTTTCTCTCTCTCTCTCTCTCTCTCTCTCTCTCTCTCTCTCTCTCTCTCTCTCTCTCATGCGTGTTCAGTCTCTATTCTCCGGTTAGTCTCGGTCTTTGCCTCTTCCTCCATCCTCTCCATCTTCTCCTATCTCCTTCCTTCCCCTTCCTCTTCTCTCTCCTTCCTTCCCCTACCTCTCTCACCCTCCAAACCCCCCCCCCTCTCCCCCACACCCACCCACACCCACCCACACCACCCTAAGCCTCAGCCAACAAACAAATGAACTTCCACTCGACCTGCCAACCTTGAAGCGAGTCAAGCGGGAGAGGACGAGAGTCGAGGTGAGATGAGTCGAGCCAAGTCGAGTCGAGTCGAGTCGAGAGAGGCGAGTCGAGTCGAAGCGGCGGCCATTACCGGCGGTGTTAAAATAAATGAATCGTTCACCTTTGCGGGGCAAGTGGTATCTCATTGGTCCGCGGCGGTTGGGTCCCCTCCTCGGCTCGACCAATCACAAGGGCTCCGGCGGGCAGTAAACGGTTTTGATTGGCTTCTGATGAGGAGTAATGGTAGTTAAACTATGATTATGGGTCCATTCCGTGATTACATTTGGCAGGTGTTAGACACTTTGACCCGCGATTGGCCATGGCACAGGCGGCTTTTTGATGGGACGGGCCGCGCCTTCGATGATTTTTTTTTTTGCCTTTTTTTTACTTTATTTTTTTTTGTTTTTTTAGTGTGTTTGTATGATTTTACTTCGTTCTTTTCTTGTTTTTGTTCTTCTGTGTGTTTGAATGTTTCTTGTCTTGAATGATATTCTCTCTCTCTCTCTCAATCTCTCTCTCTCTCTCTCTCTCTCTCTCTCTCTCTCTCTCTCTCTCTCTCTCTCTCTCTCTCTCTCTCTCTCTCTCTCTCTCTCTCTCTCTCTCTCTCTCTCTCTCTCTCTCTCTCTCTTTCTCTTTCTCACCCTCTTCACTTTTTTCGCTCTCTGCCTTCATCTTTTTCCCTCCTCTTCCTCCTCCTCCTCCTCCTCCTCCTCCTCCTCCTCCTCCTCCTCTTGACTGTTTCTAGTGTTTCTTTCCCTCGTGCGTTCGAGGCCGTAAGTCGCCAGGAAAGAGAGGCGTTTGCAAGGGTCAGGGATAATGTGGCAAGTCATTCTCCTAGGAAGAATATTCCCTCCCCCCTTTCATGCCCCTCTTCCCCTCCCCCCTTCTTGTCCCTCTTCCCCTCCCCCCTTCTTGTCCCTCTTCCCCTCCCCCCTTCTTGTCCCTCTTCCCTCCCCCCTTCTTGTCCCTCTTCCCTTCCCCCTTCTTGTCCCTCTTCCCCTCCCCCCTTCTTGTCCCTCTTCCCTTCCCCCTTCTTGTCCCTCTTCCCCTCCCCCCTTCTTGTCCCTCTTCCCCACCCCCTTTCTTGTCCCTCTTCCCTCCCCCCTCCCTGTCCCTCTTCCCCTCCCCCCTTCTTGCCCCTCTTCCCCTCCCCCCTTCTTGCCCCTCTTCCCCTCCCCCCTTCTTGTCCCTCTTCCCCTCCCCCCTTCTTGTCCCTCTTCCCTCCCCCCTTCTTGTCCCTCTTCCCCTCCCCCCTTCTTGTCCCTCTTCCCTCCCCCCTCCCTGTCTCCGCTTTTCCCCTTTTGCCCATTTCATCCTTTCCTGCTTTCCTTTTCTTCTTTCTTCGTTTCTCTTTCTTTGCCTCCTATTCCCCTTTCCTTTTTTCTCCTTCCCTCATTTTCTTGTTTTTTCTAACTGCTCCCCTCATCCCTCTCTTCTCTCCCCTCCCTCCCTCCCTTCCTCCCTCCCTCCCTTCCTCCCTCCCCCCCCTTCCCCCTTCTCTCTCCAATTTCTCTTGCGCATGAATTTTTGACGTGTCATATCCGTTGATGTGTGTTGCATGTGCATTTTCATATATTTTTCTTCGCACTTCTCAATTTCCTTTTATGCTATTATTGCCTCTCTCTCTCTCTCTCTCTCTCTCTCTCTCTCTCTCTCTCTCTCTCTCTCTATATATATATATATATATATATATATATATATATATATATATAATGTATATATATATGTATATAAAAATATAATGTATATTTCTCCCTCCCCGTTCCCCCCCTTCACCTCCCTTCCAGATATCGACTTCATATATTTTTTCTCCATCTTTCCACATGGTTGTGTGTGTGTCGGAGCGTGTCCAACATAGATTATACATTACTACAGGGAATATATATTTCTTAATTCGGTGCGTTAACGTGCCTATTTTCATCAAAATCATCATAATCTTCATCATCATAATTTTTGTCGTTATCATCACCATGGTCATCATCATCACCATCATCATTATTATTCATTTGATGTATTTCATTTTATCTCAAGTTTCATGAAACAATTTCATCATAATTATTAATTAATTTCATGTTGCTATTTTTTGCTAACTCATTTTCCTCTTATTTCTTACAGGTATGTTGGTGTGCCTCATGCAGAGACTGTCTGTCAGCGTTTTATGTATGAACAGTATGTATTTTTAACGCATATCGTGTGTGAGTGAGTGTGAATGTGAGTGTGTGCGTGCGCGCGCGCGTGTGCTGTATGTCTGCATGTGCTTTTATCTATCCACCTATACCTGCGTCTATGTTCGTCTTCCTGTCTGCCCGTCCTGTCTTGGGGGTTTTAATATCCTCTGTGGCTGTCCGCGAGTGAACATGGTGGCTTTTTATTGCAGAATTCAATATGAGATCGCCGGTGGCAAGGTGAAGCCGGATTTTTATACATATTTATTTTTTTTTTTTCGTGGCCGAAGTCGAGGGGAGAGGGTGAGTGGGGGGAGGGGAGAGGGGGGAGAGGAAGGAGGAGGAATAAAGAGAAGAAGGAGAAGAGTAGAAGGAGGTCGAGGAGGAGGAACTGGGGTTGGGGAAGGTGAAAGGAAAGGAAGAAGAAGAAGACGGTAGGAGGATAGGAGAAGTAGAGAAGGAAGAGGAGATGGTGGTTTTAGAAGAAGAGGAGAGATAGGGAGAATAAGCTAAGGGAGCAGATGACAGTTAGGAAATAAGAGGGAGAGAGAGAAGAGGAGAAGAAAGGCAGAAAAAAGCCTTAGAAGGAGTGTAGGGAGAGAGTAAGAAGGAAGGAGGAAGGGATAGGGAAAGATAAAGAAAGGGGGAGAGAAGATGCGCATATATAAAAAAAAAGCATGCGCCCCTCGTTACATACGCATACGCTGTGCAAACCTATCGATCAAATTAATCTTTTAGAATGAAAATCAGCATCATCATATCTCCGTGACTAAAAAGGACTTCCTTATATTCTGATGGTGAGAGCTTTAGGTGGACCGGTCCCGGAGCACTGCATGCGCGCACGCACGCACGCACGCACGCACGCACGCACACACACACACACACACACACACACACACACACACACACACACACACACACACACACACACACACACACACACATTTTTTTTCTCTCTCTCTCTCTCTCTCTCTCTCTCTCTCTCTCTCTCTCTCTCTCTCTCTCTCTCTCTCTCTCTCTCTCTCTCTCTCTCTCTCTCTCTCTCGCCCGGTCTTCAGGATACCTTATCTCTTTACGCCAGCCTGGAATATGGAGGGGGGGGGAGGTACCTCAGGGTGGGGGAAACGATAGGGGAAAGAGGGTGTAGGGGGAGGGGGTAGCGATACACTGGCTGGTCTTGGATAATGAGTGAGAGTTTAGGGAACGGGATAGCAGGGGTGTAGGGGGTGGATGGGTGTGGGGGGGTATTTACTAACACGACGAGGAGGAGATGAAATAAGGTGGATGTAAAGGGAGAGGAGGGAGGAGAATGAGGAGGACAGGTTGAAGATTACAGCCTTAAATTGTGAGGAAATGCAGGGAAGAATTTTTGCAGTTTTTAGTTCCTTCCTTTTTCTGAAGAAAAATGCAAAGGTTAACGGATAAAGTCAGAGGCACAAAGCAGAACGGGAAGAAGCAAAAGATAGACATACATACATATATACATACATACATACATACATACATACATACATACATACATACATACATACATACATACATACATACATATAGATAGATAGGCAGACACATAGACACATAGACGCGCGCGCACACACACTCATTCACCCACTCACTCACTCACTCACTCACTCACTCTAGAGATATATATAAGGATATGCATACAATACTGGAGAAAGATACACGGAGCGAGAACCAGTAGATCAGGGAAAATGAGTGCGAGCAAGCAGCAAGCACCCCATGGATGAGCTAGACATGTAACTCAGTATCGTCTCTTGTGGGAGCTGAGTGGGGTGTAGGGGGGTGTTTAGGGGGGGGGGCGGAATGCGTAACACCGAACAGGCGAACATTAGGTTGAACATATCATCTCAGAACAGCGAGAATGTCTGGAGAATGAGAGATAAGATCAGTGCTTGTGCTTGCTGGCTGGCTGGCTGGCAGGGAAGAACAGGAGGGAAGGGGGGTAGGAGGGGGAGGGAGGGGAGTAGTGGTTATGGAGAAGAGGGGGTGGGGGGCCAGAGAGCTAGAGTTGTGAGTGAGTGTGGAGAAAGGAAGGGGAGGGAAGGCTGCTATATAAGAATAGTTAGGGACGGAAAAAGAGAGAGGGGTAAAGGTTGGGGAGGAAGGGAAGGATGGGCTGAAATAAAGTAGGGAGGGAGGGGAGAGAAGGGAAAAGCGAGAGAAGAAGAGGCAGAAAAAGACGAAGAGGGAGGGATAGAGAAAGA
>NW_028234436.1:21511985-21519485 GCF_977035675.1 Penaeus japonicus
GAGGAAACGAGTGGGGGGGCGGCGGTATTTGTTTGTTCAGTGTAGAAAAATAATACTACCCAGAATCCCCCCCCCCCTCTGGTTCTCCCCTCCCCCCGCCACTCCCCCCGCCATCTTTTTTTTGTTTGTTTGTTTGTTTGTTTGAGAAGTTCGTTTTCTTCATCTTGCTTATTAGTATATATATATATATATATATATATATATATATATATATATATATATATATAAATATATATATGTATGTATGTTTTTTTCCCCCTCGTTTTTCTTCAAAACTTTTTTTTTTTTTTTTTTTTTTTTTTTTTTTTACGTGGCCGATATTCTGATCAATAATACGGTGAGTAAGCGATTTAGAAATAAAGCTTTTTATAGGTTTATGTATTCATGAATTATCTTATTCTCTCTCTCTCTCTCTCTCTCTCTCTCTCTCTCTCTCTCTCTCTCTCTCTCTCTCTCTCTCTCTATCTATCTATCTATCTATCTCTCTCTCTCTCTCTATCTATCTATCTCTCTTTTTCTTCCTTCATCTTTCTTCTTCGTTTCCCCTCTCCCTTCCCGCTCCCTCCTTCCCTCACCCCCCCCCCCTCATTACACTCCCCCTTCTTCCTCTCCCTCTTTAGCGAAGACAGTGAAATATTATAATCGGAAGTAAGTGCAGTTCTTTATCTCCCTATTCATCTTTTTTTCTTTCTCTTCATTTTCCTGTTTTATTTTTTTTTTTCATTCTATTTTTATTTGTTTTCTGTTCTAGTATTCCTACTTTAATTTTTCATTTTTTTAGTTTATTTTTATGCACTTTTTTTTTCTTTCTTTCTTTCTTTTTTTTTTTATTATTTTTTGCTTTTTTTTAAACAGGTCTGAGGAGAGGTCTGAGGGAGGAAGGGTGGGAAGGTGGGCGTAAGGGTGCGTGGGTGGGTGTGTGGGTGTGTGGGTGGTGTTTGTGTGGCTGGGAGGGAGGGTGGGTGGGTGGTTGGGAAGGAGGGTGGGAAGAGAGGGAAATGAGAGGGAAGGTGGCAAAATGAGGGGAATGATGCTGAAGGAGAAGAAAAAAAAAAGGAAAAGAACGAGAAGAAAGGGAAAGTAGGAAAATGGAAAAAAATAAGAGAGAAAGAAAGGTAGAAAGGCATCATTAAAAAGGCAAGAGAGCAGAAAGGAAGAGTTAGAAGAATGTATACGAGCGCGTGGAGTAGGAAAGTGCAGTGACCTTGCGACGGAGGGAGTGGGGGAGGAGGGGGGAGGGGGAGGAGATAGGGTGGGGGGAGGCGGGGCGGGGCTCGGGAATGTGCTCTGAGCGCTCGCTCTCCTCCGCTCATCTCTTCTCTCCTCTCTTCTCTCCTCTCTTCTCTCCTCTCTTCTCTCCTCTCTTCTCTCCTCTCCTCTCTTCTCTCCTCTTCTTCTTTCTCTCTCATCTTCGATTCTGCCCTTCAATTCCCTGCTTTTTCTCTCTCCTTCCTCTCATACTTCTCAATCTTCCTTCTCTTCTTCCTTCTTCTTCGGTCACCCTCTCTGTCTCTCCTCTCCCTTTCTCTCCTAGGTCTTCTCGCATCTCTTCCTCTCCTCTCTTACTCTCCTACTTTCCTCGTCTTCTCTGGCTGGGTCTTCTCCTTCTTGTCTCGCCTCTTGTTCTCGTTTTTCCTGCCCATCTCCCCTTCGTCTTCTCTTCTCCGCTTATCCCTTTTCTTCGTTTTCTCTTCTGTTCTCTCCTCTCCTCTTCTCGTCTTCTCATTTCCTCCATTTTCTCTCTTCGTCTCCTCTCCTCTCTCCTCTTCACATTTCTCCATTTTCTATTTTTTATTTTTCTCTCATCTCTCATAATTTGGAAAATGCTCTCCTCATTAATATTTTTCTTCTTTTCTCACCTATTCTTATTTTTTTCACGTTTCTGTTTTTCCTCTCTTCGTCTCTCCTCTGATCTCTTTCTCGTTTATTTTTTCTTCTCTTCTCTTCTCTTCTATACTCTACTCTACTTCTCTTCTCCGTTTTCCTCTTCTCTTTAATTCTCTCTTCCTCTCTTCTCCCATATTTTATCTTCTTTCCTCTATCTTTCTCCTATCCTCTTCCTCTTTTCTTCCATTTCTCCCAAATCTTGCTTATCTCTCTCTTTCTCTTTCTCTTTCTTCTCCTTCCTCTTCTTTTCCTTTTTTCTCTTGTTCTTGTTCCTCCTCCCCCTCCCCTCCCCCCCTCCTCCCCCTCCCCCTCCCCCTCCCCCTCCCCCTCTTTCGCCGTATGTCATCCCAACCTGCGGGTACGATTAAAACCAGTAAAAATCTCCTAGCCCCCCCTCCCACCACCTCCCTCCTTCCCTTCTTCCCTGACACCCCTCCCCCCCCTCCCTCTTTACTACCATTCCCCCTCCCGCCCCTCTCCTCCCCTCCCCCCCCTCCCCTCCCCTCTCCTCCTTTCCCTCCCCTCTCCTCCTTTCCCTCCCCTCTGCCCCTCTCCCTTCCCCTCTCCTCCCTACCCCTCCCCTCTCCTCTCCCTTCCCTCCCCCTCTCCCCACCTCAATGCCTTACCCGAGATATGAGCGATATATAATTATTTAGAGTCCGGAGACGATGATGGGGAAAGGGGGAGGAGAGGGGAGAGGGGAGAGAGGGGAGGGGAGAAAGATATCTGGAAGTGTAGTAATTCCAGTCTTGCAAAGACTTGAGATTTAATTTTGCAAGAGGTTAGAATGAGCGACAGAGCGAGCGAGTGAAGGAGAAGTCTCGTCGAAATTTCACTTGATCGGGTGATTGGCAGGGGCTTGGAGGGGGAGAGGAGACGGGGGAGGGGGGGGGGCTAGGGGGGGGTTCGGTCGGCCAGATCAAGCGCCTGCAACATCAGGGGACTTCCGGAGAATAAACTCTTATCTTGCAAGATGTTGATGTCGGTCCATTGTTGCCCTTCAGTTGCAATTTTTTTTTTTTTTTTTTTTTTTTTTTATTACGGATTCTATTATTAGGACGATGCCGATATTTGGAGAGAGAGAGAGAGAAAGAGAAAGAGAAAGGATGGGAGACAGAGACGGCAAAAGGAGGTGGGGAGGGAGTGCTGTTGTCTCTGCATTGGTGTGTTTACGAGCCGGTGTGTGTGTGTGTTGTGCATGTGTTTGTTTACCTTTGTACAACGTAAGCAAGCAAACAATTCAGGGGAGGAATGGATAGTGTTAGACGGGGAGGAGAGGGAAGGGGGGAGAGAGAGAGAGCAGGTGGGTTGGGAGAGCGAGAACAGGGGAGAAGAGAAGCAGAAAGGGGAGTAGGAAAAAAAGAAACAGTAGAGAAAGGGGAAATGGGGAGAGACAGGGGAGTAGGGGAGAAGAGGAAGAGGAAATGGGGAGAGACAGGGGAGTAGGGGAGAAGAGGAAAAGGAAATGGGAGAGTAGCAGGGGAGAAAGGAAGATGGGAGAGGAGCAGAAACAAGAGGAGCAGGGGATAAAAAGAGAAGGGGAAGCAGAATAGCAAAGTAGCAGGGAAGCAAGGAAGGAGGGGAGAGGAGGGTGTGTGTGTGGGGGGGGGGGATTCAAGGGAGCAGAGTAGCAGAGGAACAGGGGAGTAGAGTAGCAGAGGAACAGGGGAGCAGAGTAGCAGAGGAACAGGGGAGGAGAGTAGCAGAGGACCAGGGGAGGAGAGTAGCAGAGGAACAGGGGAGCAGAAGAGCAGAGGAACAGGGGAGCAGAAGAGCAGAGGAACAGGGGAGCAGAGTAGCAGAGGACCAGGGGAGCAGAAGAGCAGAGGAGAACCTTCGCCTGCTGTGTCGCCGGGAGTCCTAGGTCATCTGTCATACGCGTGAGGCGCAACCCAGCCCAAGTAGTGATGGGGGCGTAGAATTATCAATCTATAATCTGCTTTGATGTATGATGCAAAATTATTGTGGGATGATTTATTTGTACGCCTTATTTTATTATTTTGGGTGGTGATGATGAGGGGGGGGAGGGGGAGATGGTTTATGTTTGTTGTTGTTGTTGTTGTTTTTTTGTTTTTTTTTACGCTTGATATAAACATTGGTTTAAGTGTTTATTACTGTGGTCCTTGTGGGAATCTTTTGGGCTTCGTGATGTTCATTTCTCCCCCCTCTCCTCCCTCTCTCTCTTCCCTCTCTCTCTCCCTCCCTCCCTCCCCTCCCTCCCCTCCCTCCCCTCCCTCCCTCACCTCCCTTCCTACCTCTCTCCCTCACCTCCCTTCCTACCTCTCTCCCTCCTTCACCTCCCTTCCTCCCTCTCCCCCTCCCTCCCTCCAGGGTATTTACTTCTATTATTCTAACTTTCAACGTAGTATTTTTTTCTTCTTCCTTGAACCCCGTCCCCCATCTCTGCATTATTGATAATTCAGTAATGCGAGCTTCTGCTTTATTTTTCTTTGAAAACTGATAGTTGGTAAAAAAAAAAAAAAAGTGTTCCGTTTTGTTTTTAACTTTTTGTTGTTATTCTTTATGCATCGAATTGTTTGTTGGTTGGTCTGGATTTACTTTTCGGTTACTGTATTTTGATGGGTCTCTTTTCATCTTTTGTTTGATTTCCCCGTTTGCGCTTTTGTGCCCCCCCCCCTCCCTTCTCTCTCTCTCTCTCTCTCTCTCTCTCTCTCTCTCTCTCTCTCTCTCTCTCTCTCTCTCTCTCTCTCTCTCTCTCTCTCTCTCTCTCTATCTCTCCTCTTCATCGTTCCCTCTCTTTCCCTCTTCCATCTTCCTTATCCCCCTCTCATCTTCCCTTCCTTCCTTCCTTTTCCCTTCGCCCCTTCCCTCCCATTCTTCCACTTCCCTTTGCCCCTTCCCTTCGCCCCTTCCCTCCCTTCCTTCCCCTTCCCTTCGCCCCTTCCCTCCCTTCCTTCCCCTTCCCTTCGCCCCTTCCCTCCCTTCCTTCCCCTTCCCTCCCTTCCTTCCCCTTCCCTTCGCCCCTTCCCCTCCCCTCCCTTCCCCTCCCCACCTTCGCGGCTCAGATGGTAACCGCCGTTTCTTTTTATCGTCCAACATTTCCGTTCTCGCTCGCATTTGTCGGCAGTGCCTTTGTGTGACGCTGTTTTATTTTGGCCTACGCTTTGTCCTCCTTCTCTTGTTATTCCTCTCCTCCTCCTCCTCCCCTCCCCGCCCTTCTCTCTCTCTCTCTCTCTCTCTCTCTCTCTCTCTCTCTCTCTCTCTCTCTCTCTCTCTCTCTCCTCTCTCCTCTCTCCTCTCTCCTCTCCCCTCTCCCCTCTCTCCTCTCTCTCTCTCTCTCTCTCTCTCTCTCTCTCTCTCTCTCTCTCTCTCTCTCTCTCTCTCTCTCTCTCTCTCTCTCTCTCTCTCTCTCTCTCTCTCTCTCTCTCTCTCTCTCTCTCTCTCCTGCCTCTCTCTCCCTCTCTCTCTCTCTCTCTCTCTCTCTCCCTCTCTCTCTCTCCTCTCTCTCTCTCTCTCTCTCCTCTCTCTCTCTCCCCCCTCTCTCTCTCTCTCTCCCTCTCTCTCTCTCCCCTCTCTCTCTCTCTCTCTCTCTCCTTTCTCTTTCTCTCTCTCTCCTTTCTCTCTCTCTCTCTCTCTTTCTCTCTCCCTCTCTCTCTCTCTCTCTCTCTCTCTCTCTCTCTCTCTCTCTCTCTCTCTCTCTCTCTCTCTCTCTCTCTCTCTCTCTCTCTCCTATTCCCTCTCCTACTCTCTCCTACCCTCTCCTACCCCTCCTCCCTCCCTCCCTCCCTCTCTATCCTTCTCCCTCTTTTGTGTACCTCTCGCGTTCCCCTTTGTCTTCCCCCTTTGTAGTGACCCCCGTGGCCATATCTCCCCTTGTTAGGGAAGGGAAGCAATATCAGACATATATCACTCGCCAAGCATATTTTTGTCTGGTCTTTCTCTCCTTTTCTGTTGCTAACAACCTTATCTCGAGAGTCACGCTTTGTTGCTGCTCTTGTTGTTTTCTTCGTCCGTCTTCATTTTTTTCTTCTTCTTCTTATCTTTCCTCTCCTCCACTTGTTGTTGTTGTTGTTTTTGTTGTTGTTATTATTAATATTATTATTATTAATATTATTATTATTATTATTATTATTATTATTATTATTTTATCATTATTATTATTATTGCCATCATTATTGCTATTATCATCTTATTCTCCTCCTCCTCTTCTTTTTCTTTTATTTTCTTCCTCTTCGCTTTCATCTCACCATCATCCAAGTTCTTCGCCTTTTCCTTTCCCTCTATCTTCTCTCTCCTTCGTCCTCGTCATCTCCTACTTCATCTTCATTTTGATATTTTCTTCTCCCTCCTCCTCTTCCTTCCTTCCTTCCTTCCCCATCCCCCTCTTCCTCCTCCCTCTCCTCCTCTTCCTCCTCGCTCGTCATTTAATTACAAGCCACGCTCATCCTTGCCATCGGCGCTATTATATTAACCACTAACTAATTCCCCATCATCCTTCTATTTTCCCTCTTCCTTTCGCCTTCCTCTCTCTCCCTCCCTCCCTCCCTCCCTCCCTCCCTCCCTCCCTCTCTGTCCCTCTCTCTCTCTCTCTCCCTCCCTCTCTGTCCCTCTCTCCCTCTCACTTTCACATTCCCCTCGTCTTTCCCCATTCCCATTCCTTGACTCATCTCTTCTCCCTCTCTTCTTTCCATGCCCTCCCCTTTCCTCTTCCTCTTCCTCTTCTCCTTTCCCTTCCCTCTTCCCATCCCTTCCGTTTTCTCTTTCTTTTTCCCTTCTCCCTCCCTCTTTCCCCTATCTCTTAACCCCCCTCCCCATCCCCTATCCCCTAATCTCCCCTTCTCCCCCCTCCCCTCCCCATCCCCTATCCCCTAATCTCCCCTTCTCCCCCCTCCCCTCCCCATCTAACCCCCTTCCCCAATCCCCCTCCTGCTCATCCTTCTTTTCATTGCCGACTCCCCATTCAAACGCCTTTTTTATTTTTGTTTATTCCTTTTTCCTCTCCATAGTCCCCAGGACTTGTACTAATAACTTCGCACTTATTATCGCCTTCCGTAGCAACCTTTCGTCTTCGATTGATTAGTAGTGGCAGTGGTAGTTGTGGTAGTTGTAATGGTAGGAGTAGGAATGAGAGTGATAGTAATAGTAGGAGAAGAATAAAAGACAATAAAGGAGAGGGAGAGCTTGAAGAGAAAGGGAGAGTAATAGGGAAAGAGCGAGATCCTCCTCCTCAGTCCTTCCCATCCTCCCTTCCTCCTCCTCCACTCTTATAACCTAGTTCCTCTCTCTCCCTCCCCCTCCCCCATTCTCCCCTCCCTTCCTCCATTTTTCCCCCTCCTTCCCCTCCTTTCCCCTTTTCCTCCCCTTCTCCGACTCCCCTCCCACGCCTCCATCTCTCCCCATCTCCCCTTCCCCTCCTTCCCCCTCCTTCCCCCCTCCCCCATCTCCCCTCCCCCCCTCCCCCATCTCCCCTCGCGTGGCACAGGTGTTTGTAATGGTCTAGGCCAATCAAGCCTCCAGACCTTCACAGATCGCTCAGGGAGGGATCTCCTTTTTGCCTCTCTTTCTCTCTCTCTCTCTCTCTCTGCTCACTTTTCTTCATTTCTCTTTCTCTTTTTTTTATTGACTTATTATTTTGGCGAGAGGGAAGAGGAG
>NW_028234436.1:21524485-21536985 GCF_977035675.1 Penaeus japonicus
GTTACAGTTTTATTATGTTTTGTTATTATGATAATGGTGATGATAATAACAATGATAACAATTATTAATTAACAATGAGTGATAACAATTATTATACTTATGATAATGATGGTAGTGGTATTGACAAGGATAATAATAATGATAGCAATCGTAATTATAACGAATAAATAGTAACAGACAAAAATAACACGACTTTCTGATTTCGCTTAAGGGAAGAACCCGAAAGACCATTGCGAGGCCCATTATCTCTCTCCATTAGTTGCTATTTGTTGTAGTTTGCAAGATGACCGATAGAGGGACACGCTGGCCAGGGGATTTGGGGGATTTTAGGAAGGAGAGGGAAAGAGGGGAGGGGAGAGGAGAGGAAAGGAGAGGAAAGAAGAAGAGAGGATAGGGAAAAAAGAGGAGAGGGGAGGAGAAAAAAGAAAATGGGAGATGGAAGGTAGAGAGAGAGAGAGAGAGACGGAGGTGGAACGAAGGAGAGGGAAAGGGAGGGAGAGGGAGAGGGGAAGAGGTGGGCAGACAGACAGTGAGAGATGAGAAGACCGGAAAAGAGGGGAGAGATGATGAACAGAGAGAGGAAGTGAACAGGAAGTTACACAGAGGGGATGGTAGAGCAAGGGAGAGGGAGGGGGCGAGAGAGAGAGAGAGAGAGAGGAGGGAGCGGAGTGGAGGGATGGTTGTTGCAGGAATCCGAAGAGGGGAAACAATGCAAAGGGGGGAAAGTCAACGCATCTGGAAGTGATGGGTAAAAGGGGGAGGGGGATGGGGGTGGGGGGCGCTGTGAGTGAGGGCAGAGACGGTGTGAAATGAAGGGGAAGATAGGGAAGGAGGAGAAAGTATAGAAGGGGGGGAGAGAGGGGAATAAGACAAAGAGATGGGGAGTGGTAGAATGGACATAAAGAGGAGGTAGAGGAGATGGAAGGGAACAGGGGAATGACGTGTGAAGGAGGGAAAGAATAGGGATAAGAGAGTTTATAAGGAAGATAATTTTGGTAGAGAAGATGGTAGGAAGAAAGGACGAAGAAGATAAAGTAGGGAAGGCAGTGAAGAGAGGAGATAAAAACGAAGAGAGAGCAGACGGGGGATAAAGGAGGATAATAGAAGACGGTAGATGATCGATGGAAAGGTACATAAGAAGTGGATAAAAGGGAAGATGAAGAAGAAAAAGGGAAGGAATGGAATACGAGAAAAAAAAGGGAAGGAAGGGAACGCGAGAAAGAGAATAAAAGGGAAGGAAGGGAACGCGGGAAGAATAATTGATAAAGAATGAGCTATGTATTGATAAAATGAAGAGGAGGTTGAGAACGAGAACAATAATAAGAAGAAAGAGAAGCTAAAGAATGGGAAAAGAGACAGCAGAGAAAGAGGAAGAGGTAGAAACAGAAGAAGCCGAAGTCAAACAGAGAGCTCACACAAGACAAACGGCGGCGAATCGAATTAAAAGGCCCCACCGCGCCCAGCTCCGCCTCGGGAATGGCCGCGACCTCGTGACTAAGGGACATTACACCCGCTCGCTCTCCTGCACATTATCCTCATTATGTGCGTAGGCCTCCCCCCCCCACCCCCCACCCACCCCCTCCGTAAATCAAAGCGTAGGATACGCCGTTTAACCGGATGATTAGAGGTGTCCAGGAAATTGTGTTTTAACCGGATAATGTTGGGGTTGAGCGCGGGACACTTCGCTCGTCGGCGGTGGCGGTGGCGATAGGGAGAGAGATGGAGGGAGATCGGGATTGAGGGAGATCCAGTGAGAAAGAACGAGACCGAGGGAGATCCAGTGACACTGAGCGAAAGACTGAACGAGATCGAGTGAGCAATGGCGAGACAGAACGAGATTGCGTGAGCTTTAGCGAGACTGTGCGAGATCGAGGGAGATTTGGCGAGACTGGGCGAGATTTGAGATTGACCGATATTGAAGGAAGAAGACCGAACGAGAACTAGCGAGACCGAACGAGAACGAGCGAGAACCCACGGGGAAAAACAGGCGTTTCTGGGATCTGTCCGGCGAGGATCGAGGGAGGGAGCGACACTTGTGACCCGGCTCCGTTTTTTGGAGGGTGGGTTGGACAGAGTGGGTGGGGCGGGGTGGTTAGGGCTGTGGGTGGGGTGGGGTGAGATGGGGTGGGGGGGTGAGGAAGACGTGTTAAGACGAGGGGACTTTGACTAGTTTATGGCGCAGAGATATTTATGGGCTTTTGATTCTGATCTGGATCTCGAAGGCGCATAGTAGGCGGGTGACGCCATTCACGGGATTAGGGGATCGTGGCACGGATTAGATATGCGCACGCGCGGGCACGCACACATATGCAGGGACACCTGCTATCTCTTTCCTTCTATCTATCTAACTCCCCCCTCACTCCCTGCCCCCCTCCCCTAATCCCCATATGTCTCATCCCCTGCCCATCTACTTCATCTAGAGTAAGATGGCGGCGAGAAAGAGTACACGACAAAAGTTGGGGAATTAGAGAGGGAGGAGTACGCATGGACACACACGCACACACACACACACACACACACACACACACACACACACACACACACACACACACACACACACACACACACACACACACACACACACACACACACACACACACACACACACACACACACACACACACACACACACACACACACACACACACACACATACACACACATACACACACATATACACACATACACACATACACACACACATGCACGGGTTCTTATTCTCAGTCGACCACTCGCAGGCTCACTTGCAGGCTTGCTCACTGACTCACTCGCATGCTCGCTAACTGACTTATTCGCTCACTCGCGGGGCTCGTCGGTGTCACGCTGCGATCCGATTTAAATCTGGCGAGTAAACAGGATCCGAGCCCGCTTTGGCCACTCTAATGATCTCCGCTTCCCCGGCAGCAGCTGGGCCCAGGCGTGGCCCCCGCTCCGCGCTGCCTCTTGTGTGTTTAGTGTTCGTCACTTATTCATGGAGTGGGGCTTTTTTTAGGGGGGGAGGAGGGGAGGTGGAGGGGTGGGGGGTTGCTCGCTGTTTTTATGGTTCTGTGTTTGTGTGTCTCTGTGTGTGCATGTGTCTGTCTCTTCCCCTCTCTTCTCTTTTCGTGCTATAACCCTTTTCCCTATCGCCCCCTTCACCCTCCCTCTTTCCCTCTCTCCCTCTTTCCCTCCCTCCCTCTTTCCCTCTTTCCCTCCCTCCCTCTTTCCCTCCCTCCCTTCTTCCCTCCTGGCTATGCCTTTTTTTAGAACTTTTTAGAACTCTATATCTGTATATCTGCGTGTGTGCATGCGTGCGTGTGCGTGTGTGCGTGCACCTATTTCCTGCACCCCCTTCTTATGTGAAGCATAGCAACACGGGGGCTCATGCTCAAGTGTGCTTGCATGAGGCATAAACACACACGGTAACGTACATATTGTCATTTTTAAAGGACATATTGAAGTGTTAATTACACACGCACACACACACAAACACTCACCCGCACCCGCACAGTAGAACTAACACAAACACACGTGTATTTGATCACAACCTCTGACAACTTTTCTCAAGCCTTGATCTCCAACAGTGTAAATGTCAGGTAGAATTCCTGAGTACTCTTTCCTGTGCAGGAATTATTTTGATACATGCTTATTCATTCAATAATTCATTCTCTCTCTCTATCTCCATATCTATCAATCTCTATCTCTCCTCTCTTCCTCTCCCACTCCCTCTCCCCTCCTTCTCCATCCCCCTCCCCTCCTTCTCCACCCCCCTCCCCTTCTTCTCCATCCCCCTCCCCTCCTTCTCCATCCCCCTCCCCTCCTTCTCCATCCCCCTCCCCTCCTTCTCCATCCCCCTCCCCTCCTTCTCCATCCCCCTCCCCTCCTTCTCCAACCCCCTCCCCTCCTTCTCCATCCCCCTCCCCTCACTCCCTTCCCAATCCCTCCCTCCCTCTATCCCTTTGATCTCGTTATCTATTCTTTTTTTATATTGTTATTCTCTCCTCCCTTCCTCTTTATGTCATCTTCCGAACACCCGTCAGATGCAAATATCACCTCCGTCTTGATATGCATTCAAGGGGTTCCTGAGAAGACGGGGCGTGTCGTGGCGCGGGGGAGAGAGATTAGCAGGGGAGCTCTCGGAAGGAGGGGGGGGGTGGAGGGTAGGGGATAAGGGGAAGAGGGGGTCAAGGAGAGGGAGTCTTTATTTTATTTTTTTTTATTTTTTCTTTTTTTTTTTAGGTTTTGGCAACAGTGATACAAATTACATTAGTTATGATAAGTATGATTATTATGGTAATAGCAAATATTATTGTTATTTTCTTAGTATTATTGGTAGTTATACCATTGTCACCATTATGATCGTTCTTATTCATTGTTGATGATATTAATGTACCATTGAGGAGACTTAACGCACTTCTTCATTGATTTTTCCTTGGTTAAAAAGGCTAATACGTTTATGATATAGTGTTTCTCTTGTCGGATTATCGAGAACTTGTGAGTAGTTTCTGGCCTTCTTACGGATGTTTTGATATTATGCAAAACTTATTACTTAAGCTGACTGCATATCTCTCTTATGCCCATACCTCCCCCCCCCTTCTCTCTCTCTCTCTCTCTCTCTCTCTCTCTCTCTCTCTCTCTCTCTCTCTCTCTCTCTCTCTCTCTCTCCTCTCTCTCTTCTCTCTCTTTTCTCTCTCTTCTCTCTCTCTCTCTCTCTCTCTCTCTCTCTCTCTCTCTCTCTCTCTCTCTCTCTCTCTCTCTCTCTCCTCTCTCTCCTCTCTCTCTCTCTCTCTCTCTCTCTCTCTCTCTCTCTCTCTCCCTCTCCTCTCTCTCTCTCTCTCTCTCTCTCTCTCTCTCTCTCTCTCTCTCTCTCTCTCTCTCTCTCTCTCTCTCTCTCTCTCTCTCTCTCTCTCTCTCTCTCTCTCTCTCTCTCATATCTGAATTCTCTTTCTATTTCGTCTGCCATCCCTCCCTGTCCTCGCCCTCTCTACGACTCTTCTTCTTTCGCTCCTCCTTTTCTTCCTGACTTCTTACCTGGACTTTGTTACTTCCTGATTCATTCACTCTTTTTTTTGTACAGCCCTCTCTCCCTCCCATCTAAATTCACTCTTTCTCTCCTTCCCCCCCTTCTTTAACATCTTCCGAATTCACATCCTCCATCCTTTCCTCTCTTCCATTTCTTCCTAATTCACCCTCCTCCCTCCCTACATATCTCTAAATCACTCACCCCCTTCCTCCCTTCCATCCTCTCTCCCTCCCTCCCCCCATAGTTCTCTAATTCACTCGCTGCCTCCTTCTCTTCCCTCCACCTCACCCTTTCCCATCACCACACCCCCTCCCCTCCCTTCCCTTCCCTTCCCACCCCCTTCCCCCGCCCTGGCCATAACCATAACACAGCCAGCGCCATTGTGTGTGGTGTAAACTCGAGGTCTAGGCATTGGTTATCGCGCTTCCTAAATCCACCCCTTTAACAGGCGCATCAGAGTGCCCCCCCCCTCCTCCCTGGCATCTCCCCTCCTCCTCCTCCTCCTCCTCCTCCTCTTCCCCTATCCTCCCTTATCCTCCCCTATCCTCCCCTATCCTCCCCTACCCCCGTTCCTCCTCTATCCCTTGTTATTTTTTCCTATCTTTGTTTTTTGTTGTTTCTTCTGTTTTCCAACTCTCTTTCACTTGTGTTTTCGATTTTCTTCTCTTTCGTCCTCTTTCCCCCTCTTGCTTCTTTTCTTTCCCATCCTTTGCCTCTCCTATTCCTCCTCCTCATTTTCCCCTTCTTGCTCCTCACATTCCTTACCCTCTTCTTCCTCCTCCACCCCTCCTCCTCTGCCTCCCCCTCTTCCCCTTCCTCTTCCATCCCATTCTCTTCTTCCTCCTCATCTTCCATCCGCCTCTCCCATTCTCACTTCCCCTCCTCCTCTCCCATCCTCCTCCTTCTCCTCCTCCTCTCCCATCCTCCTCCTCCTCCTCCACCCCTCCTCCTCCTCCTCCACCCCTCCTCTTCTTCCTCCTCCTCCTCCTCCACCCTCCTCCTCCTCCTCCACCCCTCCTCCTCCACCCCTCCTCTTCTTCCTTCTCCTCTTCCATCCTCCGCCTCTCCCATTCTCACTTCCCCTCCTCCTCTCCCATCCTCCTCCTCCTCCTCCTCCTCCACCCCTCCTCCTCCTCCTCCACCCCTCCTCTTCTTCCTTCTCCTCTTCCATCCTCCGCCTCTCCCATTCTCACTTCCCCTCCTCCTCTCCCATGCTCCTCCTCCTCTCCCATCCTCCTCCTCCACCCCTCCTCTTCTTCCTTCTCCTCTTCCATCCTCCGCCTCTCCCATTCTCACTTCCCCTCCTCCTCTCCCATGCTCCTCCTCCTCCTCCTCCTCCACCCCTCCTCCTCCTCCACCCCTCCTCTTCTTCCTTCTCCTCTTCCATCCTCCGCCTCTCCCATTCTCACTTCCCCTCATCCTCCTCCTCCTCCTCCTCCTCCTCCTCCTCCTCCTTCAGGATCTCGAGTTCGCACGCTTTTCCATCGATAAGTTCCTTCTCGCACTTAATTGAGTGGTCTGACCGGGCCGAGCTTGCATTGCATGGGGGAGGGGGGAGGGGGGGAGGGGAATAGGGGAGGTTGAAGGGAGGAGGGAAGGTGGTAGGGGAAGGATGGGGAGGAGGGGGGTTTTCACCTCGTCTACCCTTGCATACCAAAATGTCTTGTAAGGGACACGATCTAGAGTCATGCACAAGGGGAAGGCGGGAGGAGGAGGAGGAGGAGGAGGAGGAGGAGGAGGAGGAGGAGGAGGAGGAGGAGGAGGAGGAGGAGGAGGAGGAGGAGGAGGAGGAGGAGGAGGATGGGGAAGTGAAGTCTGTTTCATTCTTTCTCTCTTTTCCTGTTTAATTTTCGTCTTTTTTTTTCTTGTTTCTCATTTGATTTTCTCTTCGTTTTCCTTTACCCTTTTACCCATTCTTCTTTCTTTTCATCCTTCTTCCGCTTTTCCCTCTTCTCTTTCTGTTTCTCTTCCTCCTCCTCCTCCTCTTCCTCCTCCTCCTCCTCCTCCTCCTCCTTTTTCTTCTGCTTCTCCTCCTCCTGCTGTCCCCATTCCCTTTTTCATCTTCCTTTTTCCTTCTTATTCTTCTTCATTTCTTCCTCCATATCCTCCTCCTCCCTCCATCCCTTTTTCATCTTCCTTTTTCCTTCTTATTCCTCTTCATTTCTTCCTTCATATCCTCCTCCTCCCTCCCCTACCCCCTCCCCCCGCCACGCCCGGCCTTCAACTTCACCTGTGGGAAGGGAAGGTGGCACTAATGCCCCAGGGCAGTCACGATCATGAGCGCATAGTGTGTCTTGTGGGGAGGGGGAGGAGGGTAGAGGGTGGAGGGTATGTCGTGAGGGGGCAGAGGGTGGGTGGAGTGTGGGAGTGAGGGGGCAGAGGGTGGGTGGAGTGTGGGAGTGAGGGGGCGAGGGTGGGTGGGGTGTGGGAGTGAGGGGGCGAGGGTGGGTGGGGTGTGGGAGTGAGGGGGCAGAGGGTGGGTGGAGTGTGGGAGTGAGGGGGCGAGGGGGGAATGATGTGATGGGGCTTGAAGGGTGGGAGGGGGTGACGGGGTAAGGGGTAAGGGATGTGAATGGTGGGGAGCTTGAGGGGAAGGGGTAATAGGGAATGGGAGTGCGGTGGAGATTGGGGAAGAAAAGGTGAGAGGGGATAGCGTGACTTGAGAGGGACTTGGGTAGTGTCATGGGGGATGGGAGTAGAAGGGGAGGAGGGTCTAGTAGGGGTTCCCATTTTCCCCTCTCACTCTCCCTCCCTATTTTCCTCTCTTTCCACTCTCTCTCTCTCTCTCTCTCTCTCTCTCTCTCTCTCTCTCTCTCTCTCTCTCTCTCTCTCTCTCTCTCTCTCTCTCTCTCTCTCTCTCTCTCTCCCACCCTCTCCCTCTCTCCCACCCTCTCCCTCTCTCCCCCCCTCTCCCGCTCCCCCCCCTCCCCCTCCTCCTCGTCACTGTCACGCTCAAGCATCCTCAACCCGAAAGGCAACCCCGAAGCAAGTGTGAAGCGTGACGGCAAGGTGCGTCTTCTTCTTCTTCTTCTTCTTCACCTTTTCCTTATCTCTCTCCGTCTCCTCTTTTTTTATCTCCCTCTTCCTCTCTTCTGCCTCTCTTCTTCTCCCTCCTTTTCTCTCTTCTTCTTTCTCCTCCTTTCCATTATCCTCCTCATCCTCCCCCTCCCCCTCCTCCCTCCTCCTCCCCCTTCCTCCCTCTCCTTTCCTCCCTCCTCCTCCCCCTCATCCCTCTCCTTTCCTCCCTCCTCCTCCCCCTCCTCCCTCTCCTTTCCTCCCTCCTCCTCCCCCTCCTCCCTCTCCTTTCCTCCCTCCTCCTCCCCCTCCTCCCTCTCCTTTCCTCCCTCCCCCTCCTCCCTCTCCTTTCCTCCTCCTCCTCCTCCCTCCTCCTCCTCCCCCTCCTCCCTCTCCTCCCTCTCCTTTCCTCCCTCCTCCTGCTCCTCCTCCTCCTCTCCTAGTTACACGGATTCAAGTATCTTTTTGGCGATGATGACGATGGTGGCGATGGTGATTGATGGTGATTCTTAATGGTGTTCCTCATGATGATTGTTAATGACGATGGTGATCACAATAATCGCCGTTTTCGAAGGATATAAATCGCAGAAGATAAATTGATAAGCTGACTTCGGAGGCGGTGTGATTTATCGAAAGATTAATTTAAATGTGAGGCAAAGGAACAATTGATGATGATAATGGTAAGGACGAACATAATGATAACGATGAAAATGATAAAAAAAAACGAATCGGAATAAGAGAAAATAGAGGCGGAGAAAGAACAAAGGCAATACAACCTTGATAATAATAAGAGAGAAGAGAAGCTGGTTGGAGGGAGGAAAGAGGGAGTAAGGCCGGGAGGGAGGGAGGGAGGGAGGGAGGGAGGGAGGGTGGGAGGGATGGAAAGAGAAAGGGAGGGAGGTGAGGTATAGGGAGAAGAGGGAGGGAGTGAATGAAAGAGAGAGAGAGAGAGAGAGAGAGAGAGAGAGAGAGAGAGAGAGAGAGAGAGAGAGAGAGAGAGAGAGAGAGAGAGAGAGGGGGTGGGAGTTAAGGAGGGAGTATAGGGAGGGAGGGCGAAGCAGCCCGAATAATAATAATACGACCCAAATGGCGATGCGAGGGACGGAAGGAGCCCAAGATAAATAAGCCAGGCTCCTCGAGGACTGGGGAAGGACTCCTCAGAGGATATCGCGCCAGGGATCATCAGGGAAGCTGCTGAGGGGAGGGGGAGGGGGAGGGGGGGAGTAGGAGGGAGGGGGAATTCATATTCGGTTTTATGCTTTGGTTTTTAGATTTTAGTTTTTTTGGGTTTATTTGGTTCTTTTTGTTGTTGTTGTTGTTGTTGTTGTTTTTATTGTGATTCGTTATTGTTGTGGTTAGTAATGATAGTGGTAATAGTATTCATTTTTTATTTTATTTTTAGTGTCTTCGTTATTTTTGTTTATTAGAATTTGCTGTTATATTTAATTGTTATTTAGTATTATTTCTGTTATAATGATAATAATAATAATAGTTATTATTATTATTATTATTATTATTATCATTATGATTATTATCATTATGATTATCATCATCATCATTATTACCGGAGGATGAAGATGATTTTTACTTGAATACAATCAGCAATTTATTATGAGAATTGATATACATTTGTCGTTCGCAGTTGCATCCTGCAACGAACGAAACCATAGTTGTAGTTGTAACTTTTTTGCAACTTTGAAGGAGTGAAGTTGCAACATTGCGAGGGTTCGACGTCGAGATGATGTCGAGGATGCAATGGCTCGCCTGTGGTTTACGCTTCGGCGGAGGAGGAAGCAGCGGCCAGGTCTCGTCGTCTTCCCCCTCCTCCTCCTCCTCCTCCTCCTCCTCTTCCTCTTCCTCTTTTTCCTTCTTCTTCCTTTCTTCATATTTCTCCTCCTCCTCCTCCTCTTCCTCTTTTTCCTCCTTCTTCCTTTCTTCATATTTCTCGTATTCCTCTTCGTTTGTCTTTCTCCTCCTCTCCATCCTTCCTCTTTCATTTTCTTCCTCTTTCTCTCTCCTTTTCCTTTTCTCATCCCTATCCTTCTCCCTCAATCCCCTCTCTATCTATCCCTCTCTATCCCCTCCCCCCTCTCTCCCCCCCCCTCCCCCCCCTCCCCCGCCCACGCCAGATGGCTGAAGGAGACGGGCAGTCGCAGAAGTCGGAGGATGTCTCGACTCGCACGTCCTAGGGAGGGAGAGGGGGAGGGGGAGAAGGAGAGAGAGAGAAGAATGGGGAGGAAAGAGAAGAAGGAGAAGGAGGGGGAGGAAAGAGGAGGAGGAGGAGGAGGGGGAGGGAAGAGGAGAGGGAGAAGGAGGGGGAGGAAAGAGGAGAAGGAGAAGGAGGGGGAGGGAGAAGAAAGAGGAGAGGGAGAAAGAGGGAGAGGAAAGAGGAGAGGGAGAAGGAGAGAGAGAAGAATGGGGAGGAAAGAGAAGAAAGAGAAGGAGGGGGAGGGAAGAGGAGAAGGCGAAGGAGGGGGAGGAAAGAGAAGAAGGAGGAGGGGGAGGAAAGAGAAGAAGGAGAAGGAGGGGGAGGAAAGAGGAGAAGGAGAAGGAGGGGGAGGAAAGAGGAGAAGGAGAAGGAGGGGGAGGAAAGAGGAGAAGGAGAAGGAGGGAGAGAGAAGAGGAGAAGAAGGAGGGGGAGGAAAGAGGAGAGGGAGAAGGAGGGGGAGGAAAGAGGAGAGGGAGAAGGAGAGAGAGAAGAATGGGGAGGAAAGAGAAGAAGGAGAAGGAGAAGGAGGGGGAGGAAAGAGAAGAAGGAGAAGGAGGAGGAGGGGGAGGAAAGAGAAGAAGGAGAAGGCCCTTTCCCCGTTTTTTTTTTCCCCTTCTCTTTCTCTCTTCTTGGTTTCCCTCAGCGGTCTCCTCCGGTTCCGTTCCCTTCTCCCTTACTCGCTTTTCTTTTCTTTTCTCTTTCCTCTCTGCTTTGCTCTTTTCTCCTTCCCTCTTTTTGGGCCTCCAATCCTATGAAAAACTCCCTTTTTTTTAACACTCCTCCACTTTGGGTTTCCCTCTCCCCCTTTTTCACCCCTTATCCATCTTCTCTCAAACCCCCTCCCCCCTCCCACCCCTCCTCTATGTTTTTTTTTGCGGCCCACTCCCCCCCCAAAAACCCCACACTTCTGGTACTAGTTTGATTTGATTTTGTCTTCTTATTATTTCTTTTATTACTTCTTTTTATCGATTTCTTCTTTCATTCGTAATTTCTCCTACCTATCTGTCTGAATTTCTCTCTCTCTCTCTCTCTCTCTCTCTCTCTCTCTCTCTCTCTCTCTCTCTATCTATCTATCTTATTTGTTCCCTCCCTCCCTTTTTCTGACGCCTCTCTCCCTTCCCTTTACCCACCCTTTTAGCCCTCCTTCCACTCTCTTCATCAACCCCCCTCCCCCCATTCCACCCCTCCCTCCGCTCTCCCCCTCTTCCCCTGCTACCCCTTTCGCTCCTCTTTCCCCTCGCCATAGAATACAGCGTCGTTTGGGACTCCTGTATTTTTTCCATAAATTGTATTCCTGGCACCGAGCCTTACCAAGGATGACAGGTCGGCGGGCGCGTGGCACTTAACATACCTGCGGTGGCACTGTTGACGCAGCCGAGGCACCTCTGTGGCACCCCTTCTCCTCCTCCTCCTCCTCCTCCTTCTTCTGTCTTTTCTACTTCTCCCTCCTTCTTCTTTTCCTTCTTTTTTTTCCTCCCCTTTCTCTCCTCCTCCTTCTCATTCTTTTTCTTCCTCCTCATCATCATTCGTCTTCTTCTTCTTCTTCTCATTCTTCTCCTTTTTCTTATTCTTCTCCTTCTTCTTCTGCCTCTCTTCTTTTTCCTCGTTTTCTCCTTCCACTTTCCTTTCTCTTCCTCCTTATCTCTCTCCTCCTCCTTCTCCTTATTTCTCCCTCTTTCCTACTTTCCCACTTTCCCTCCCTCCCTCTCCATCTCTCTCTCTCTATCCATCTCGTCCCTTCTCTCTCCCCTTTTTCTTAAATTCGAATTCAAAATAATTTATTCATTACATTACAATGGTTATTCTTCTTAAATAGTATATTACAGTATACTTGAAATAGGCATAATAGGTATACAATGCAAAGAGCAAGGTGGAGGGAGGGAGAGAGAGAGAGAGAGAGAGAGAGAGAGAGAGAGAGAGAGAGAGAGAGAGAGAGAGAGAGAGAGAGAAGAGAGAGAGAGAGAAGACTGTAGAGAGAGAGAGAGAGAGGGAAAGACATAGAGAGCGAGAGAGGAAGAGAGAGAGAGAGAGAGAGAGAGAGAGATAGAAAGAGAGAGGGGAGGGGGGGACTGATCCTCCACTTTTGAACACCACAAAAGGGCCAAAGGAAAGAGCCTAGAACAACACGAAGCGAAACAAACACCGGCACGAGGTAGAAAGTAGCGAAATTGAATGAAGTGAGACGAAATAAATAACGAATGTAAACGAAGCAAAACAGGAATAGATAACGAAACGAAACGAAATCGATAACGAAGCGAAACAAACCGAAATAGA
>NW_028234436.1:21540882-21548382 GCF_977035675.1 Penaeus japonicus
TCTTCTCTCTCTTTTCTCTCTCTTTCTCTTTCTCTTTTTTTTCTCTTTCTTTCTCTTTCTCTCTCTCTCTCTCTCTCTCTCTCTCTCTCTCTCTCTCTCTCTCTCTCTCTCTCTCTCTCTCTCTCTCTCTCTCTCTCTCTCTCTCTCTCTCTCTCTCTTTCTCTACGAGTCATGCCTCGAAACATTCATCATTAAAACACGGATTTTAATTCACATAAATGGACGCAGATAATTGTTCACACTGTCGGAGGTTCCTGTTTAATCTCCGCTTAACAAGCCTTTTGTTAAGATTTTCTTCTATACGGTTAAAGTACTTTTTTTTTTTTTTTTTTTTTTTTTGCTTGTATGTGTGTGTGTGTGTGTGTGTGTGTGTGTGTGTGTGTGTGTGTGTGTGTGTGTGTGTGTGTGTGTGTGTGTGTGTGTGTGTGTGTGTGTGTGTGTGTGTGTCTGCATAGGCAATGTACTCACCTCAGCTTGTAAGAATGCGAGAGTGTGTGTGTGTGCGTGTTTGTGTGTGTGCTCACACTCTCGAAGTCCGAGTGGCTGTGTACATGCATATATGTACGTATTTTCCCGTGTGTGTTAGTATACGTCTTTGACCAAGAGAGCGGCTTGAGGGGAAGGGGGTGGGAGTGGGGGGTGGGGTCAGCGGAGGGGGTCGTCATCAGTGACCCCTGGATCTTTGCAAACTGTTCTTGGTCTGAAATTGGAAGCTGGCCTTTGTTTACGGGCGCCGCGTATGAAGTGCTTGTGCCCGCGGAGTGTTGGCGCAAGTGAGTCTGCGCTTTTCGGCGGCTGTGTGCTTGCGCTGGGGAGGTATGGTGCTTGCGGTGGTAATGGAGGTATGGTGTTTGTTGTGTTGATTAAGGTATGGTGTTTGTGGTTGTGATGTAGGTGAAGGTGCTTGCGATGTTTTTTGGACGTGAAGGTAGAGAGAGGTATGATGCTTGTGTTGAGGATGAAGGTGAAGGTGTGGTGCTTGTGGTGGTGACGTTATTGTTGAAGGTATATGGTGGTGTAAATAGGGCGTTGACAGTGCAGAAAGTGTAGTGTAGTGGTGCCAACGACAGCGAAGAATAGTGATTGATACAGTGAGATTGCTAGAATAATTCTATAAGGGAGAGGAAGAGGCAGAGAGGGATGATGATGATGATGGTGATGAGGTGGTGGTGGTGGAAGAGAGGGAGGAGGAGGAGAAAGTAGAATCGGATGATAATAATGATGATGATGATGAGGAGGAGGTGGTGGTGGTGGTGGAAGAGAGGGAGGAGGAGGAGAAAGTAGAATGGGATGATAATAATAATGATGATGAGAAGGAGGTGGTGGTGGTAGTGGTGGTGGTGGTGAGAGGGAGGAGGAGGCGGTCGTGGTGGTGGTAGAGAGGGAGGAAAAGGAGGTAGAGGAAGAGGAAGAGGAAGAGGAAGAGGAAGAGGAGGGGGGCACAGGAGGTATGAAGAAAGGGAGAGATGGTAGAGGCTTGGGAAGGTAGAGGAGGTATGAGGGAAGAGAAGGGGGAGGCGGGGGAAGGAGGACCAGGGCTAGAGTACAGGGGTGTGGGGGGGAGGGAAGGGAAGGGAAGGTATCTTTTTCCATTATATTTTTCTATCGTGTTTTGGACACGTCTTATTATGGTTCGTATTTTTAATTTTAATTTTTAATTTTAATTTTTAATTCACTTTTTTCTCTCTCTCTCTCCTTGACAACCTCGAATCAAAGAGACTGTTGGGAGGGTACACAAAAATTAACTTTTCTTTTGTTGATTTAGTCACGCGGTTGCCATTGTTAAGAGACGCTGATAAAATGAAAGAAAAAAGTGTTAATTTTTTAACGAGTTCATAATGAGTTTTCATGTTATAGATGGACCTGCTGGGGGAGACTGTCATGTTTTATTTATTTATTTAATGGTGATGATAGTGATAGTAATAATTATTATAATGATGATGGTAAAGATGGTGATGATTGTGGGGATAGTAGTAGTAGTATTGTTTTATCATTATCATTATGTAATTGTTTTTGTTGTTTATTTATTTACTGGTATTATCATTACTTACTTATTTGTAGGGTACTGTTTTGAGTAATACAGGATACTTAGAGTACTTAGAACGTTTATTTAGATATTTTTATTTGGACTTGATATCATTGTGAAGAAATAACCAGTGTATGTAGGATAGTGTATGGCGTCAGGCCGGTATAACATCTTTATAACATTCTCTTTGTTTTTCGATCTGTGGGACTGTTATTATTTCTTATTATTGTTCTTCCTTGTGTCTTTTGGGTTATTATTTGAACAGCCAGTGTTATGAAACTTCTTATACTGAATCTTAGTACAAAAAGGCTACTCAAATATTTGTTGTTGCTTTTTATTTTCTTCTCTAAATTGAAAATGGCAGTTCAGAAAAAGGGCTGATCAAATATTTGCTTTTCCTAAAGTCCCAAAAAGGTTGTTTCGAAAAATACCTTCTCCATGGCTGTTGTTTTTTTCTTAAAATCCAAAAAAGTTGTTCAAAAAAATTGCTGCTCAAATATTTGTTTTTCCTAAAATCCCAAAAGGTGGTTAAGAAAAATGGCTACTCATTTTTTTCTTTTTCTCTTTTTTCTTAAAATCCAAAAAAGGCGGTTAAGAAAAATGGCTACTCAGGTACTTCTTTTTCCTCCTTCTTTTCCTCATTTTCCCCTTTAGTTTTCGTTGCCTGTTGTTCCCCGATAGAATCGATATAAACCCAAGCACTGCGACACACCCGTCAGCCCTCGCTTGCAACGAACCGAATCTGAAATGAATTGACAAGCGACTGGGATCGAACGCCACCATTAACGGTCGGAGGCAGGTGACGATTTTGAATGGCGGGGGAGGAGGGGGAGGAGGGGGAGGGGGGAGGGATGTGATGGTCAAGGTTTATCATTTGTATTTGTCTTTTTGTGGGTCTTCTTTTTTTTCTTTTTTTTTCTTTTTTTTCTTTTTTTGTTCATTTTTGTTGGTTTTTGTTTTGGTTGGTCTAATTTATCTTTCACTCTCTCTCTCCCTCTTCCTCTTCCCCTCTTCACTCTCCCCTCTCCTCTCTCCTCTCTCTATATTGTGTGCGCATTCACTTTACACGATATGCGTACATGCGGTTTAGTCCACACGTGTCGGAATTACGGTTCAAACGACCATCCATACGTCTTTCTCTTTCTCATCTCTATCTATCTATCTATCTATCTATCTATCTATCTCTCGTCCTCTCCCTCTCGCCCGTCATCCCTCTCCCTCTCCCCCGTCCTCCCTTCCTCCCCCTCCCCCTTCCTCCCTCTCCCCCTTCCTCCCTCACCCCCTTCCTCCCCCTCCCCCGTCATCCCTTCCTCCTCCTCCCCCTTCCTCCCTCACCCCCTTCCTCCCTCCCCCCCTTCCTCACCCCCTTCCTCCCTCCCTCCCTCTCCCTCCCCCCCTTCCCCCCTTCCCCCCTTCCCCTGTGCCACTGAATCGCGTCGGCGTCCAGAACTTCCCCGGCGGATCGGAAAATCGACATTGCAATTTTTACGACGTTCGGTTTAGCGTTGCAGGACGGGACCCGCGCTCAATGGACCCTTCGAACGCCGCCGCGCCCGCCATCGCGTGAGCTATGGTTGTCGTTCGCGTTCAGGCCAGCGGCGCGTTTCGCTTTGGATTGGAGAGGGAGGTGGGGAGGGGGGAGGGGCGAGTGGGGGGGAGGGGAGCGAGTGTGTTTGTGTGTGGGTGGGTGGGTGGGTGTTTATGTGTTTGGGAGGGGGCGATTGGGTGTGGGGTGTGTGTGTGTGTGGGGATGAGACGAGTGTGTGTGTGTGTGTGTGTGTGTGTGTGTGTGTGTGTGTGTGTGTGTGTGTGTGTGTGTGGTGTGTGTGTGTGTGTGTGTGTGTGTGTGTGTGTGTGTGTGTGTGTGTATGGTGTGTGCGTGCACGGCTGAGATAACGAATGGTGGAATAAAAATCTTCGTACTGAATCTATTTCCCTTCTTTATCTTCCATTACCTTTTTCCTCTCTTTAATTCCCATTTTTATCCTTCCATTTTTAACGTTATCTCTCTCATCTCCATCTTTTGATAAATATTCTCTCCTTTCCATCCTCCTCCTTGTTATCATGCTTCTTTTTCTTCATCCTTCTTATCCCCCTCTCTGCTATCTCCCCTCTTTCTTTTATCTACGCGGAGATGAAAAAATGAAGATGATGATGATGATAAATGCCGCGTCATAATTCTTCGTTTCTTCCCGACCTCCCCTGCCCTTACCTCTCCTCCGCCTCTCCTTCGCTCCTCCCCTCCCCCCTCCTCTCTCTCCTCTCCTCTCCTCTCCCTAAGCCTCCCTTATCCCTCTCTTTATCTTTCCTTCCTTTTCTATTCCCAGCCCTACTTCCCCTCCTTCCTCCCTTCCCTCACAATCCCTCTCTCTCTCTCTCTCTCTCTCTCCTCTCCTCTTCACCTGCCCTTCCCTCCCTCCTTCCCTCCCTCCCTCCCTCCCTCCCTCCCTCCATCCATCCATCCATCCCTCCCTCCCTTCATCCCCATCTCCCCTCCCTCACCCTCCCTCCCTTTTCCTCCTCCCTGCATCGAGCCGTGTGCACGAGGTCACACGCAGGCGGCTGGAAGGCGTGTCAGATAAGGTCACGACGTTCTCGCCTCTTTCATCCGCCCACACGCCCGCCTGCCTGCCTGCCTGCCAGTTTGCCTGATCCTTTCTTCTTAATTAATATAAGGTTGAGATGCCGAGTGATCAGAGGGGGGTGGATGGTTGTGTGTGTGTGTGTGTGTGTGTGTGTGTGTGTGTGTGTGTGTGTGTGTGTGTGTGTGTGTGTGTGTGTGTGTGTGTGTGTGTGTGTGTGTGTGTTTGTGTTTGTGTGTCGATCTCTCTATGTGTCTGTATCTGTGTGTGTATACGATCCATATACCCTTAGGAATTGACATGTACTCATGTGTAGGTATACATGCGCCACCAACGTACACAGTTGCGCACACAGATGCTCCCCGCAGGTTTTCTTTTATGTCGATGCATCTACATCCGCTGGCCAACCACCAACGCACATAGCAATCATGCTGCAACATTCAGCGCGCCATTCCGGCAATAGCTGCCTCAGCAGGAGTAGAAGCGCGAGGCAAAGCGCCGCGTTAGAATAAGCGTATCGCGTCCCGAGGCCATAGCATCTCGCGGCCCAGGGTTATTCGCGTCCCGGGCCACGTTCGAGGCGGCGCGGCCCGCTCTCCGCCTGCCTTCGCCTTCGCTCTTCTTCCTTGTTCTCTTTCTTAATTTCTTTCTTTCTTCTTTTTTTTCTCTTTGGGTCTTCTTTACTAAGAGGGAGGGGGAGGGTAGAGTAGGAAGAAGAAGAAGTGGCGGAGGAGGAGGAGGAGGAGGAGGAGGAGGAGGAGGAGGAGGAGGAGAAGGAGAAGGAGAAGGAGAAGGAGAAGGAGGAGGAGGAGGAGGAGGAGGAGGAGGAGGAGGAGGAGGAGGAGGAGGAGAAGGAGAAGGAGAAGGAGAAGGAGAAGGAGAAGGAGAAGGAGAAGGAGAAGGAGGAGAAAGAAGAGGAGGAGATGAAGGAGAAGGTGAAGGAGAAGGTGAAGGTGAAGGTGAAGGTGAAGGAGAAGGTGAAGGTGAAGGTGAAGGTGAAGGTGAAGGTGAAGGTGAAGGTGAAGGTGAAGGTGAAGGTGAAGGTGAAGGTGAAGGTGAAGGTGAAGGTGAAGGTGAAGGTGGAGGAGAAGGAGGAGAAGGAGAAGGAGATGGAGGTGGAGGTGGAGGTGGAGGTTAGGGCGAGGATAGCGAGGAGTAGGACGGGTCAAGTTTGCTTCTGCGTCTTCCGCCTCCTGTTCGGCCGGGCCCGGCCGATGGCAGCGACAATAACCGCATCCCTGGACGAAACGCCGGCCGGACGCTGAGCGAGGTCGCCGTGGCCAGCGCTGCAGGAAGCAGTTCGTGTCTCGGTCGGCGATGCCCTTTGCGCTGTTGGTTAGCATCGCGTCACCCGATTTTTAAACGAATGGGGGTCTTGATTTTTTTTTCTTTATGCTTCGACTTCCTAAACACCCAAACAAACGAACAAACCCCTTTTTTTAATTTTCTTTTTATTTCTGACTTCCTGAATACGTGAGCGAATGAACAAAACCCTCATTAGACCTAATTTATCTCCTTTTCTCTTTATTCCCGACTTCCTACACGCCAAAGGGAACTAACAAAGCATTTATTGGACTCCTAATAGCGCATCAGATCGTCCACAACGGAGGCGAAGGAAGCAGGGAAGCGCGATTAAAGTGTTAAGAAAGAAGATAGATAGATAGATAGATAGATAGATAGACAGATAGATAGATAGATAAAGCTGTAGTCCCCGGGTAGCAATGAGATCGCCCTTTTTGAAACGTCTATCTAGCTCTGTTCTACCCACCCTCTCTCCCTTAATCCCTCTCCCTCCCTCTCGATCGCCTTTGGATGTCTTGGAAGGGGCTTTTCTCTCCCTCCCCCCTACAGGCCTCCCCAGGTCATTATTCTTATCCCCTTTACCCTTCGACTCTGACTCTGCTCGCTCTCCCTCACCCAATTTTCTTTCTCCACTCTCTCTCTCTTTCTCATTCTCTTTCTCTCACTCTCACTCTCACTCTCCCTCTCCCTCTCCCTCCCTCTCTCTCTCCCTCTCCCTCCCTCCCTCTCTCTCTCTCTCTCTCCCCTCCCTCCCTCTTTCTCTCTCTTTCCCTCCCTCTCTCTCTCTCTCCCCTCCCTCTCCTCTCTCCTCTCTCCCTCTCTCTCTCTCCCCCCTCTCTCTCTCTCTCTCTCTCTCTCTCTCTCTCTCTCTCTCTCTCTCTCTCTCTCTCTCTCTCTCTCTCTCTCTCTCTCTTCTCTTCTCTTCCCTTCGATCTCTCCCATCTCCTACCTTCCTCAACCACCCCCTTCTCCTACTCCCCCTCATTTCTCCCTCCACCCCCTCCTACCCTCCACCCCCTCCTACCCTCCACCCCTACCCCTTCCCTGAGAACAGCTTTGTCCGATGAGGTGTTCCATGATGTTATCGCTACCTTTACGTTCTATAAGATGGATGTCTACAAAATGACTTGAGACTCCTTCAAGAGGAGGAGGAGGAGGAGGAGATGGAGGGGAAAGAGGGGAAGGGGGAGTTGTTTTTGTTTTATGTGTTTTTCGTTTGTTCTTATACGAGAGAGAGATCCTTCTCTTATCTTCCTTCCTTCCTTTTTTCTTCCTTTTCCATTTCCATTTTGCTTGTTTAGCCTCCCCCCCCTTACCTTCTCTCCCTTTCCCACGCTTACTCTTCCTTCTTTCCTTTTTTCCTTTTTTTTAGTTTCTTCATTTCCTCTCCTTCTTCATCTCCTTCCCGATCTCTTGTCATTTATCTTCCTTGTTCTTCCTTCTTCTTAACCTCTCTCTATCTCTCTCCCTCACCCTCTCCCTTCCCCTTATCCTTTTCCTCGCCCTCACCCTCTCCCTTCCTCTAATCTTCCTCCTCTTCTTCTCATCCTCCCCCTCTTCCTCTCCCTACCTCTCCCCTTCTCTCCTTCT
>NW_028234436.1:21553382-21555882 GCF_977035675.1 Penaeus japonicus
GTGTGTGTGTGTTTGTGTGTGTTTGTGTGTGTTTGTGTGTGTGTGTGTGTGTGTGTGTGTGTGTGTGTGTGTGTGTGTGTGTGTGTGTGTGTGTGTGTGTGTGTGTGTGTGTGTGTGTGTGTGTGTGTGTGTGTCCTTTCCTTGCCCCCTTTCCTCTTTCGTCTTCTCCTTTCCTCCTCTTCTTCCTTTCCTCTTGCCTCCTTCCTTCCTTCCTTTCTTCCCTTTCTTCAACCCACTTCCCCTTCCTCCTTTCCTCCTTTCCTCCACTCCTTTCTCCTCTCTCCTCTCTCCCCTCGCTCTCCCTCTCTATGCATCCTTGTAAACAAATCTCCGTTAATTAGAGTCCCATTCACAGCGGTTCTGCGAGTGGGGAGGGAGGGAAGGAGGGAGGGAGGGAATGAAGGAAGGAGAGAGAGAGAGAGAGAGAGAGAGAGAGAGAGAGAGAGAGAGAGAGAGAGAGAGAGAGAGAGAGAGAGAGAGAGAGAGAGGGGGGAGAAGAGAGAGAGGAGAGAGAGAGAGAGAGAGAGAGAGAGAGAGAGAGAGAAGATGAGAGAGAGAGAGAGAGAAGAGAGAGAAGGAGAGAGGAGAGGGAGAGAGAAGGAGAGGAGAGAGGAGGTGAAGGAGAGAGAGAGATAGAGAGAGAGAGAGAGAGAGAGAAGAGAGGAGAGAGAGAGGGATGGAGAGGAGAAGAAGAGAGAGAAGAGATAAGAAGGAGTAGAGAGTAGATATAGTAGAGAGCAGAGAGCGATCGGCGGCCGTGTAGAGCTGGACCTGGCCAAGAGCGAGATGCTTAAGAGAGCTATCATGCCAGCGCAAGAGCGAACAACAGCTCTCTCCCTACCTGCTCGCCGCTCCGATCTTCGGGGCCTATTGGTAGTGATATGCCTCTGTTGCTGCTGTGTATGCAGCGATGTCGTTGTTAATGTGGTGCGAGGGATGGTTCGACTTTCGGGTGCTCCTCAAATTGTGTGTCGCTGGGTTCTAGGGATCCAGTCCCTAGCCTAGATGTTATACAGGTTTGTCGGTGTAGCTCGCGACTTGGCTTCGCTCTCTCTCATCTTCCTCGCTTTCACGTCCATGCATGCTCGCTGAACCCCAGCTCTCAATCCTATGTCCCTTCTCCTTGTGGCTTTTGCGATGGGCTAGTGGTAGTTGCGCTTCTTGTGTTGAGTTTTGGGTGTAGCTGAATTGTTAGCATATGTTGGTGCTTTTTCTTGATGCCTCCTTTCCATCCCCCTATAGTCGAGCACAAAACCCCGAGACAGTGTAGGCTGTGGTTTATATATGTGTTTAGGGTGAATAGTCAGGGGTACTCGTGGACTAAAGACGTCAGCTACGTTGTGCGATTTGGCGTGTGTCTTTGGGGTCGGAAGGGGTCTTGGTGGGGTTTGGGGGGTGTGGGTGGGGGGGTGTGTTTGGTTTTGTGGTGTGTGGCCTGTCGGCTGTTGTTGGGGGCGGTGCGGGCGGAGCTTGTTTGTTGTGTGATTTGCGTTCGGCATGATGCGGGGTTTGGGGGGTGACTGTGGGTTCATTTCTGGGAGTTCAGGCGGGCGTGACTTGTGTTGAGTGCTGGGTATGGGGAGTGTTATGCCTACGGATTTAATTGTGGGTTGGAACAAAGGATAAATGGCGAGTCCACAGAGGACAAAAGCCAGATGCATAAAAAAGAAAAATAGTGATCGAAACCCTAGTCATTGTCATCATCATCATCATCATCATCATCATTGTAATTATGACTATGAAAAGAAAGAAAACTAAGGAAAGACAAACAATCAAACAATCATACAAACAAAACAAACAAACAAACAAACAAGACGACGAAATAAAAAAAAGGAATCATCGGCGCCCGTGTCGATGCGGTTAGGAATAAGAAAATCAAAATAAAGCGGAAGGGTGAGCGGTGGGCGTGAGTCTTTTCATATCAGAGGGAGACTCTCGGATTTTATGTTGGGCCAATCTTGGGCGGCCATTGATCATACACCGTGCGGAGACCGGCTGTCACCTCCGGGGCGTGAGGACATGCTTGGATAGCTCTTGTGGGCGTGGGGAGAGGAGAGAGAGAGAGAGAGAGGGGAGAGAGGGGGACGGGGTGGGGGTGGTAAGGGCATGGAAGAGAAGAGAGAGAGAGGGTGAGGGAAACGAGAGAGAGGGAGAGGGAGACGGAGAGGGATGGAAGAGAGAGTAAGGGGTAAGGAAACGAGGGAGAAGGAGAGGGATGGAAGGGAGAGTAAGGGGTAAGGAAACGAGGGAGAAGGAGAGGGAGAAGGATGTAAGAGAGAGAAAGGGTGAGGGAAACGAGAGAGAGGGAGAGGGATGGAAGGGAGAGTAAGGGGTAAGGAAACGAGGGAGAAGGAGAGGGAGAAGGATGTAAGAGAGAGAAAGGGTGAGGGAAACGAGAGAGAGGGAGGGAGACGGAGAGGGAGAGGTTGGGAGGGGGTTCGGAAAGGATAAGGGGAATAGAGGGAGGAAAGGATGGCAGGGATATATGGGGAAAGGACAT
>NW_028234436.1:21558382-21563382 GCF_977035675.1 Penaeus japonicus
AAGGTGCGGAGGAGATAAGGAGAGAGGAGGAAGGGAAGGGGAGGATGATACTACGAGGAGGAGACGACGGAGGAGGAGGAGGAGACGGAGAAGAAGAGGAAGAGGAAGAGGAAGAGAGGTAAGAGAAGGAAGAGGGGCATTAGGTGTCGGCATGACACACCTGATCGGCTCACGCGACGCTAGAAACGTAGGGTTATTTCAGGGTGGCACTCTGGGAGGTTTTATCCGAAAATGGCACTGGAGTTCGTCCGGGAAACGGCATCGCAATTAATCAGAGACCGACGTGGCAATTTCGTCCGAAAATTGCACCCTGTGAGTGGATCACTTGCGTGGCTTGTTGAGTGCATATAGTATCAACTGGCCTTTTGTGTGTGTGTGTGTGTGTGTGTGTGTGTGTGTGTGTGTGTGTGTGTGTGTGTGTGTGTGTGTGTGTGTGTGTGTGTGTGTGTGTGTGTGTGTGTGTGTGTGTGTGTGTGTGTGTGTATTTGTCTGTCTTTATATCTGTGTGCATGTGTATGTATCTACTTGTGGGCGTTCCGACGGGGTGTTTTCCATCTTGCGTTGACGAAAAACAGCAGTGAAGATGAGTCAAGCGAAGATACGAGAGCAAACGGGCGAAAGCAATTGCGTATTCAGCGAAAGGCCGCCCATCACGAGCCACGAGCAAGAGGGGCGTGGTGGGCGACCAAGGATACCTTTCTAGGAGGGACTTCGTTTCCAAGACAAACTGGAAGCCCCAAGAAGTGAAGAAGGCAGTTAGGTACGACTTAGGATGACGTCTCAACCCTTTAGATGACCGCGGGACGTTCTGGAATAAATGTGCGTAAATTTGGCGGATTCTGTTGCTGTTCGTAGGTGTAGTTGTAGGATCTTGGTCGGTTTTCTTCTTCTTCTTCTTCTTCTTCTTCTTCTTCCTCTTATCCTTATTCTTATTCTTCTTTTGTGTTTGTTCTTTATTTTTAAGGTTTTGTACGTTTTGCTCTTTCTCTTTTTCTCTTTCTTTCTTTTTCTCTCTACCCCTCTCCCTTCCTCCCTTCGTCACCCCATCTCATCATTAATTTAGTTCCATGATATATTATTTCATCCCATTACATATTCTTGTTGTTCATTGATGTGTGTGTTGTTCATTGTACGCAAAGATGAAGCAGGATAGTGAAGAAGAGGAAAAGGAAAAAAATATAAAAAAAATAATAGAAAAAATAAAATAAAAAATAAATAAATAAAAAAAAATAATAAAAAAAAAAAAATAAAAATAATGAAAAAAAAAAAAAAAAAGGAAAAAAAAAGTAAAAAAAAGAGAAGAAAAAGAAAAAAAAAAAAAAAAAAATAAAAAAAAGAGATAAAAAAAAAAAAAAAAAAGAGAATAAAAGAGAAGAAGAATGATAAAGAAAAGAAGAAAGAAAGAATGAAAGAGGAAGGAAAATGAGAAAGGGAAGGAAAAGGAAAAATAGCCGAGGAGGCCTATGGACATTGAATAATCCCTTCCGTCTTGTAGGCGATGGGGAGCCGTTACTCGCCTGATGAGGCTATCACCAAAATATATACTCTCTCTCTCTCTCTCTCTCTCTCTCTCTCTCTCTCTCTCTCTCCCTCTCCCTCTCCCTCTCCCTCTCCCTCTCCCTCTCCCTCTCCCTCTCCCTCTCCCTCTCCCTCACCCTCTCCCTCTCCCTCTCCCTCTCCCTCCCTCTCCCTCTGTGCGTCTTTGTGTTTGTGCGTGTGTGTGTGTATTCCCCAACCCCCTCCCCCTCAAGCCGGCGAGAACCGCGTTTGACGTCCGATCTTCGGCACGTCGATGAAGGCGTAAAGGGGCGTGGTCCATCATGCGAGGCGTCCGTTCGTTCGTTCGTCCAATGGCTTACTCGACACGCCCAGATCCATTCGTTTGCCGTTTGCGATCGCCCGATTAGGTGATTCCATCCGGGACATCGGATGGGAGAAGATGGAGGGAAAGAGGAGGCTGGAGGGGGTCAGGGGAGAGGGTTGTTGGGGCGGGGGAGTTTAGGGATTAAGGTAAGAGGTAAGGGTGGCGTAGGCGATTTATGGGCGCGTGGCATATCCTTCTTCCTCCTCTTCTTCCCCCTCCTCCTCCTCCTACTACTACTACTACTACTACTACTACTACTACTACTACTACTACTACTACTACTACTATTATTATTATTCCCTTCATTATCCGTTCCCTGTACTTCCTCCGCCTCCCCTTCCGCTTCCTCCCCCTCTACTCCCTCTCGAGCACAAGATCTTTTAACATTTGGGTGAAAATGCAAAGATTCTTCTTAACATCCCTTCCTTTACCCTCTACCCCCACCCTCTATCCCCATCCCCCCCTCACACCTCCCTCCACCCTCGCCACACATCCTCACCCTATCCTCACCCTATCCTCACACTGACCCCAATCCATCCCCCTCTCATACCCCTCCTGTCTCCTATAGCCACACATCCCCAACCCTCTCCCCCTCTTCTCCCTCCTCCCTCCCCCTCTCCCCTCCCCAACCCACCCCCTCTTCTCCCTCCCACCTCCTCCCCCTTCTCCTCCAACCCTCCCGCCTCTTCTCCCTCCTCCCCTTTCCTTCTCTCTCCCCTCATCCTCCTCCCCCAAACCTACCCCCTCTTCTCCTCCTCCTTTTCCCTCCTCCCTCCCCCTACTCTCCTTACTCCCCCTACTCCCCCACCACGCTGAATTTCGGAGGGTGGGGTGGGGGGGTGGGGTGGGGGATGGGGGAAGTTTCAGTTTCTGTCCAAGAAGCCTCTTCTAACTCCTCTCCCATCCGCGGCGCAAAGTTTTGTAGTTAGGAGAAATATTTTTCCTCGTGCCCAGGCGTGGATTTGTGTCCTGGGAAGTTAACGCGGTGGGAGGGGGGCATGGGAGGGGAGGAGGAAGGGGGGATGGGCATAGGTGGGGAGGGGAAGGTTGGAAGGTGTGGGATCTGTGGGGTGAGAGAGAGAGAGAGAGAGAGAGAGAGAGAGAGAGAGAGAGAGAGAGAGAGAGAGAGAGAGAGAGAGAGAGAGAGAGAGAGAGAGGATAGGGGTGATAGAGGGAGAGAGAGAGGGTGGGGGTAAGAGAGGGGGGGGGAGTTTGCAAAGTGTGAGGTTGAGGGGGGAGAGAGTATGAGGAGGTTGGAAGGTTTGAGTTGAAGGGGAGAAAGAGGGGAAGGGAGGGAGAGGTAGAACGGAGGGGGGGGGGGAGAGAAAATGGAAGTAGGGGTAGGGTGTCTAGGGTAAGGAGAGGGGGAAAAGGAGGGGGGAAGAAGACAAGGCGACAGAGGGGACGGAAAAGGGGCGTTTCGGGAGATTGTCGAGTGACGGGCGGAAGGGCATCGTGACCTGCTCGTTGTAATCGCTAAATATCTTGGGCGTTTTTTCTCTCTTTCCTTTTCTTATTTTCATTCCTTTTTTTTTAGCCTCCTCTTTCTTTCTTTCTCTCATTCTGTTTTTCTTTCATTCATTCATTCATTCTGTTTTTCTTCCTTTCTCCCATTCTCTTTTTGTTTTCTCTCTTCCTCTCCCACTCATCTCCCTCCCTCCTCCCTCCTGATCCCTCCTCCCTCCTCCCTCCTCCCTCCTGCTCCCTCTCCCCTCCTCCCTCCTCCCTCCCCCCTCCTCCCTCCTCCCTCCTCCCTCCTGCTTCCTCCTCGCTCCTCCCTCCTCCCTCCTGCTCCCTCCCCCACCCTCCTTCCCTTCCACAACCCCTTTACGCGGACTTTTTTCTTCCTTTTTTACTTTGCTCTTTTTCGTGCCAGAGGGGGAGGGGGAGGGGGAGGGAGGGGAGATTATGCTTGGTATCTTTCCCGCTAAACTATGAATATGTTATGGGTTTTAAAAGCTGTTTTACGCTGCTCTGTAAAATTGCTCTCTCTCTCTCTCTCTCTCTCTCTCTCTCTCTCTCTCTCTCTCTCTCTCTCTCTCTCTCTCTCTCTCTCTCTCTCTCTCTCTCTCTCTCTCTCTCTCTCTCTCTCTCTCTCTCTCTCTCTCTCTCTCTCTCTCTCTCTCTCTCTCTCTCTCTCTCTCTCTCTCTCCCTCTCTCTCTCTCTTTCTGTCTCTCTCTCCCTCTATCTCTCTCTATATATATCTTTCTATCTCTATTTTTCACTATTTTGTAAACAAAATGACGAAAATAAAGGTGCTGATATTATAATACATTTACTGATACTCAGACTACAGAGTCATAGATAGCAAGACCTGTCTTTGGGCGTTCCTCCTGTTCAGTGCTCAGCAGGTCAGCGGTGCGTTCGTGTTCAGTCCATAATTGATTGAACATCGCGGAGTCTTTGAGGGGGGGGGGGGCATTGATGCTTGAATCAGGACTAGGAAGGAAGGGGCTATTGTAGGCTATGTACTGTACATAACAGGGCTATCTCCATACATCCATGTTTACGCATGCACACGCACATGCACACACGCACTCGCTTTTCCTTCACGCATATAATATGAAGTGAATCTGAGATCGCTTAGCTCTCTTGAAGTGATAGAAATAATGAAGATGATTATGAAAAAGAAGATAATGCAAATCATGATAAAGAAGAAACTATTTTTTTTCTTTCTTCATTTCTTTCCACTCAGTCTGTTTGTTTGTTTGTTTCTTTCTTTCTTTCCACTCTCTCTGTTTGCTTCTTTCTTTCTTTCTTTCTTTCCACTCCCTCTTTTTTCTTTATTCTTTCTATTTTTTTTTCTTCTTTCTTTCTCTCATTCTTTTTTCTTTCTTTTTTTTTTCGTTCCACTCTCTCTTTTCTTCTCCTTCTTTTATTTCTTTCTTTCTTTTTCTTTTCCTTTCTGTTTATCGTATTTTCTTTCTTATTTCTTTATTTTTCTATCTTTCTTTTTCTTTTTTTTCTATCTTTCTTTTTCTTTTTTTCTATCTTTCTTTTTCTTTTTTTTCTATCTTTCTTCCTTCTTCTGTTTTCTTAGATGTCGGTGTCTTTTTCGGAAGGGAATTGGGATTCTGGAAATTCAGTGAGCCGCGAAATTACAATAGGAGGAAAGGTGCCAGAGGGAGGTGCCAG
>NW_028234436.1:21575882-21578382 GCF_977035675.1 Penaeus japonicus
CTCCTCTCCCTCCCCCCTCCTCCCTCCTTCTCACACTTCTCCCCCTCCCTCCCTCTCATCCACTCTTCCACTCTTTTCCTCTCCTCCCACCTCTGTCCCTTCTCCCTCTCTCCTATTCCTTCTCTCCTTATTCACTCTCTGCCTCCTGTTATTCTCCCTCCTTATTCTCCCTTTCCATCTCCCTGCAATGTCGATCCTTCCCCCTTCCTCTTCCTCTTCCCTCCCCCTCTGTTTTTTCTCCCTTTGATCAGGCGGCGAATAGTGAATTTTCTCATGAAGCTAATGCGGGGAAATGCGTATGGATGGAAGTAATAAAATGCGGGGGAAGGGGAGGGGGAGGGGGAAGAGAGGAGGGCAGAGAGGGGAAAAGGAGGGAAGAAGAGTGGGAGGATATGGAAGGAGGGGAGAAGAAGGAAGAGGAGGAGGAATAATAATAATAATAAGAAGAAGAAGAAGAAGAAGAAGAAAAAAAGGAGGGAGAGGATGACGAAAGTGTTTTAAATCCTGTTTGCGCTCCCTTTCCCCTCACTTCTCTCCCTCCCTTAATATTTCCCCAAGGCGTTGGTGGACGTCCTTCCTGTTGCCATCATCCCTCGCCCTCTTTGGTCTCGTGTTTACTGTTGCTTTGGTACTTTGTTTCCCGCCATTTTCTCTACTCTTTCTCTCTTTTGTGCCCATAAGTCTCGCATTGTTTCCCCCTTTTAAATTTTTATTTTTCTCGCTTCTTTTTTCTCTCCCTCTGTTTCTCTTGGTTTTGAAACTTTGTTCTTTAGGATTTTCTCCTGTATGTCTATTTGCGTGGTTTCCCCTTCCTTCTTTATCTATTCTCTTTCTCTCTTCTGGCGGTTTACTATACCAGATCACGCCGTCCCGGTATGACGTGTAAGTGTTTCTATTTGGTCCAATGAACGAGGCTTCCGGGCTTCCGTCAGACCTGTCCTGAGAGCTTGACAGGACACAGCTCTCAGATTGACAGGCAGACAGATAGGCTGGCAAGCAAGCGCGCGTATCTATCTCTCTCTTCTCTTCTCCTCTTTCCTCTCTCCTCTCTCTTCTTTCCTCTCTCCTCCCTCCTCTCTCTCTTTCTCTCTCTTTCTCTTTCTCTCTCTCTCTCTCTCTCTCTCTCTCTCTCTCTCTCTCTCTCTCTCTCTCTCTCTCTCTCTCTCTCTCTCTCTCTCTCTCTCTCTCTCTCTCTCTCTCTCTCTCTCTGTTGCATGACCTGGGTGTGCAACCATGCGTTCTGGCAGTCAATGTGGATAACCGTTTTCCCACCTTGCCCGCCAGCCAGCCAGTGAGCCAGCTAGCTAACTAACCAGCTGTCGGGGTCCAAGGCTACCTAGCGGCCAAACCAGCTGCTAAATCAAAGCGCCTTACGCAGCCGAGGCCGACGCGGCGCGGCGTGGCGGGAGGGACTGTCGGCCCCGTGAAGTCGCACGCAGGACAATACGGGCAGACAGACAGACAGGCATACAAAGGCAGGCACACGCACGCAGACACGCACCCACACTCGCACAGTCACGCAGAAGTATGCCCCCACGCACGAAAGTACGCGCTTTTACACTTACATATCTCACGCGCCAACACGCAAGAATGAACGTACGCACAGACACGCAGGTAAACAGTTTCGCCCACGTCCCACACATAAACACGCACACACATACCGCACCCGTACCCCTACCCCTCCCCCCGCCCCTCCACAGACACAGACAGACACACAATGAGAGACCGAGTGAGTCCGAAGCTCAGTATGATTCCGATTTAGAAATCTAATCATAAATTTGAAGCGAGAAAACATTTTTTTTCTCGCCCTTCTTTTCTGAATGAAGCGGAAATTCATAGAAATATGGGGACAGGAGGAAGAGAAAGAGGGGAGGCTAAATGGTATGGGGGTAAGGGGAGGAGGGGAGGTTTAGGAGGGAGGAGGGGAAGTGTGGGAGGGATTGGAGGAGGGTGGGAGAAGGAGGGAAGGGATGAAGAGGGGGGGACGGGGGTAGAGCGTAAATCCAGAAGGCGGAACAGACTCGTGTCGGGGCGTGGCGGACAAAGAGGGGAGGAGGTGGAGGAAGGGGGTGGGGAGAGGATGGGACCAGAGGGAGCGGGAGGTGGGAGGGGAAAGGGGTCTGAGGGAGGAGGGGGGTGGAGGGGGTAGGGACCAACCGAACTTCAACATCCGGTGGTCAGAGGTTCCATAGGTCGCAGGTCAGGGTCGCGTCATGGGGAGAGGGGGAGTGGGGGATAGGAGAATGGGGAGGGGGGGGAGTAGAGGAGAAGAGAGGGTAATGTGGGGAGGGGAGGGGAGGCAAAAGAGGGAGGGGGAAACATATGCGTCGATTGATGGAAGAGAGTCGACACAATACAGCCTCGAGGCCTAACTGCGTCTTCCGTCAACCGTACTCATCCAATGTTGTTTCTCGCGCTCCCCTTCCCTTCCCTGACCTTATCCCGACCTTATTCTGACCTTATCCCTTTCGGCCTTCCCACGCCCTCCATCTTCTCTTCT
>NW_028234436.1:21585882-21595882 GCF_977035675.1 Penaeus japonicus
TAATCAACTGATTGATAAGTCTATATCCAAAGGAGATATGACTGCAAGCAAGAGCGGGGACATCTGCAATTGCATATTTGCTTGCTTGATTCGGAGTGATTAGTTTGAGCATTGGCCGACAACGGGGGTAGAAGGGGAGGGGGGGGGATAGCCTGTGTTCGGAGAGTGTGGAGGAAGAGGGAGGTATTGGGGAGGAAGGAGGGGGATAGGAGGGGAAACGTGATCCATTTGGTTCGGTTATTGAGGGTGGGAGTGGTGAGGGAGGGGGGAGGAGAGGGTTGGAGGTTAGGATTGAATCGGGGAGAGAGGGAGAGAGAGAGAGAGAGGGAGCGAACAAGGGGAAGGAAAAAGGAAGAGGGAGAAAGGTAATGAAGAGGTTGGAGGGAGTGGGGGATAGCAGAGATATTAAGAGGGAGGAGAGAGGGAGAAGGAGTTGAAGAGAGAGGGGAGTAGGAGTGGGAGAAGGAAAGAGAAATGGAGAGGGAATGAGTTTGGGAAGAAGAAGAAGAAGAGCGAAAAGGAGAAGGAAAACCGACGAACAGAATGAAGAGAGGAGGAAGGAGGTTAAAAGGTTTCCTCTTATGTTGAAAGACATTTATGAAAAGATAGATAATTACACATATAGAGAAGACAACACAAATATTTTAAATTAAAGTAATGAATTGACTTATGAGCCCTCTGATAAGCCCGAGAGACCGTACCCTACAAGCAAAGCAGAATGCGGAGGAAAATAGTAGGAGATCTATTGCAAAAATACCGAGCGGGGGAGAGGGGGAGAAGGAGAGTGGGAGAGGGGAAGGAGGGAGGGGGAGAAGGCGAAGAGAGGTGAGGGAGGGAGGGGGAGAAGGCGAAGAGAGGTGAGGGAGGTAGGGAGGAGGTGAGAGGAAGGGGAGTGAGGGGAAGAGAGGGAGGGGGAGAAGGCGAAGAGAGGTGAGGGAGGTAGGGAGGAGGTGAGAGGAAGGGGAATGAGGGGAAGAGAGGGAGGGGACTGAGGGGAAGAGAGGGAGGGGACTGAGGGGAAGAGAGGGAGGGGACTGAGGGGAAGAGAGGGAGGGGACTGAGGGGAAGAGAGGGAGGAGGGTGAGGGGAAGAGAGGGAGGGGAGTGAGGGGAAGAGAGGGAGGGGAGTGACGGGGAAGAGAGGGAGGGGACTGAGGGGAAGAGAGGGAGGAGGGTGAGGGGAAGAGAGGGAGGAGGGTGAGGGGAAGAGAGGGAGGAGGGTGAGGGGAAGAGAGGGAGGAGGGTGAGGGGAAGAGAGGGAGGAGGGTGAGGGGAAGAGAGGGAGGGGGATCAGGGGGTAGGGGAAAAAATAGGATGAAACGGTTTAACTTGCAGAGAAGCAATTCTGCCTCTCTTTTTCTCAGTCTTTTTTTTTTCTCTTCTTTTTTTTTTTTTTTTTTTTTTTTTTTTTTTTTTTTGCTCGCGAGTTGTGCGTGAGTGGATCTCTCGACGAGATTGGCTGTGATGGCTACCAGGTGTTCCTCGAACGTGGTCGAAAAGAGAAAGGTAGAAAGAGAGTGTGAGAGATAAGAGATAAATACAGAGAGAGAGAGGGGGGGAGGGAGAGAAAAGAGAGAGAGAAGGACAGGGGTAACACACTCGTGGATCAAAATGTCGCTAGTTGGCGATGATGACAATAGCGAAAGTAGTGGCGTGGGTAGGGGTTGGGTGGTATTTCACCCCCCCGCCCCTCCCCCTCCTATCAACGCCCTCAAATTAGCATAACGCGTCAAATAAGGCCGCCCATCAGCCTATCAAAGCTACGCTCGCGTTCGGTCAAGAAGTCAGCAACCAGCAGCAGCGCGTCAGCAGTCTGATCCAATAGGCGTTTTCGTTCCAGCTGTCAGCGATTGTCAGCGGCACGGGGAGGGCCTCCGTCAGCCTGTTCAAATATTCATCCTTTTCCGGTCTAAAGCGATCGCTAATGCGCCGCCATTGTCCGTCCGGGTCTTGGGACAGCTGGCTAGGACGCGGAACTTCCTTGGACTCTGGGGCTTTGGTTTGGGGGCTTTGGGTCTCTGGTCTGCCTTTTGGGCTTTGGGTCTCTGGTCTGCCTTTTGGGCTTTGGGTCTCTGGTCTGCCTTTTGGGCTTTGGGTCTCTGGTCTGCCTTTTGGGCTTTGGGTCTTTGGTCTTTTCGTCTTTGGGCTTTTGGTTTGTTACCTTTGAGTCTTTGGTCTTTGGTCATCTCTTGGGCTTTGGGTCTTTGGTCTCGAAAGCCGGACGGAATCTTCTTGGAAAGCGGAAGGAAAGTGCTTTTATCTCTATTTGTCTATCGCTTCAGTATTTTATTTCTGCAGTTTTTGTGTGTTATTGTTATTATTTTATTGTATTTTTCTTGGTAATGCTTTTGTTGTTTTGTGTGTTTTTATGTGTGATTACGATGTATCTGTGTGTATATATGTATATCTTTGTTATTATTTGTCTTTAATTCCATTGGCAAGGTAGTTGAGTGAACTGAGGTGTGTCTATGTTATTATTTTGTATTATGTTTTGTATTCTTGTTTAGTTATATATTTATGTCGCCGTTACTGTTTTTTGTTACTGTATTTTTTATTTCGTGTTATTATCATGTTTATTACCTTATAATTTTATTCTTGTTATTATTACGGATTTTCGTTAATCCCATGTTTCGTTATTCTTTAGTTATGATTTTTCTCCTTTTCTGGTTTTTATTTTGTTTTGTTAGTAGAGGGGGGTTGGTTAGAGGGTTATCCCCCACGCGGCAGCTTTGAAAACTCGCAACCACGGATGAATTGCACACTCTGCAATCACAAGAGAGATCGCGGAAATTGGTGCCAAAAGTTGTGCCGGCAATTTGGAGGGTCACGAGAGAAAGAGGCAAGGGGGGAGAGGGGGAGAGGAAGAGTGAGGGAGAGGGAGGGAAGGAGAGGGAGAGGAAAAGAGAAAAGATAAAGGGGAATGGTTGGGAAGGAGGAGGAGTGGGAGTGGGAGAGAGAAGAGCTAAAGGAGGTAGAGGGAAACGAATAAAATGAGAGAGAGAGAGAGAGAGAGAGAGAGAGAGAGAGAGAGAGAGAGAGAGAGAGAGAGAGAGTGGGAGAGAGAGAGAGGAATAACTCGCCAGGGGAAATCCCAGAGAAAGATCGCTGGTAAGAAATGGAATAGCGATTTCCGAATATTTGAGAAGCATATTGACACAGATAGGGGGTGGGGGAGGAGAAGGAGAAGCAAGTAAGGAGGAGGAACGATGGGGGAGGAGGAGGAGGGGGGGAAGGAGTGATAGAGGAGCAGGAGGGCAGGAGGAAAGAGAAGAATGAATATGAGGAGAAAGGAGCAATGGGAGACAGATGAAAGACGGAGAAGGGAGGGAATGAAGAGAGAGAGAAGAAGAGAAGGAGGAGATAGAAAGAGGGAGGTAGAAAGAGAGAGGTAGAAAGAAAGAGATAGAAAGAGAGAGAGCGAGAGAGAGAGAGCGAGAGCGAGAGCGAGAGCGAGAGCGAGAGCGAGAGCGAGAGCGAGAGCGAGAGCGAGAGCGAGAGAAAGAGAAAGAGAGTGGGGGCAGAAGAAGAAGTAGTCACAGGTGAAGCAGCATTACCACGGCGGATTACAGATGATGATTTGTGATGCCAATTAATGAGGTCCCGTGGGACGTCAAGACGCTCGCGGGGAAGGTACGGAGATTTCCTTTTTTCTCATTTTCACTTTTTGTTTTTCTTATTTTCACTTTTTTTTCTTATTTTCACTTTTTTTCTCATTTTCACTTTTTTTTCTCATTTTCACTTTTTTTTCTTATTTTCACTTTTTTTCTGTTGCTACTGCTCGAGGTTTGAAGATCTTCGGGGAGAAGGTCTGTCTCTCTGTGTCCCTCTCCCACTTCTTTGTTCTTTCTTTTCTGTCTCTCTCTCCCACTCTCTTTCTTTGTTCCTCTCTCTCTCTCTCTCTTCTGCTTCCCCGGCCTCACCCTCCATTCCGGTTCTTTCTCCTCGTCCTCTACCTCTCCCTTCATCACTATCCTTCTCCCGTTCTCCGCTCTTATCCCTCTCCCTCCCCATCATTCTCACTCTTACTCTCTCCATCCCTCTCCCTTCCTTCGTTTTCCCTCCCTTCCCCCTCCCTTTCCCCCTGCCCTTTCCCTCCCCTTCCCCCTTCTCTTCTCCCCCTTCCTCCTTCTCTTCTCCCCCTTCCCCCTTCTCTTCTCCCCCTTCCCCCTCCCTTCCCCCTCTCTTCCCCCTGGAATGGAATCCTCCTCCTCCTCCTCCTCCTCCTCCTCCTCCTCCTCCTCCTCCTCCTCCTCCTCCTCCTCCTCCTCCTCCTCCTCCTCCTCCTCCTCCTCCGTACCCCCCTCCCTCTTTTAGTTATAATTGTAACAAAAGACGTGCATGACGATGACGATGACGATGGCGATGAAGACGACAACGGCGCTTCTGATAAGCAGTGGTGGGGGTGGGGGTGGGGGGAGTGGGGGTTGATGCCTGAATAGAGGGGTAAGGGGGGAGGGGGGAGGGGGAGGAGAGGGGGTCGATAGCCCGATACCTCTTTCATGGAATGGACACGGGTGGTTATCATTTATGCAAGGGCTTTGACTCGAGTGGGGGTTATGGGGAGGGGAGGGGATGGGGTGGGGAGAGGAAGGGGAAGAAGAGGTGATTGCGGTGGAAGGGTAGGAGAAGGATATGCGGGGGAGGGGGGTATAGAGGATTGTCTTCTTGTCTTCTAATGGATTTGGTCTGAATGATCCACGTCTCTCTATCCCTTCACTCGTTTTTTTTTTGTTTGTTTGTTTGTTTTTTTACTTGTCTCTTTCTCCTTTTCCTCTCCCTCCTTTTGTCTACCTATCTGTCTTTCTATCTATCTATCCTCCTCCATCTGACTGTAGACTGCACATGTATTCCATATATACTTGGACATAGAGATTAAAGATGCTACGAACAGAAACAGAGAGATGATAGAAGGAGAACAAGAATAGGAAGAGAACGAAAGGAAAATTAAAAGAAAGGAAATCAATGGGAGGGACAGATATAAGAGGCATAAGTAAAAGAAGAAGAAAAAAACAGTTACTTGTCTCGACTCCCTCTTGCTCTTCCCCCCCCCCCTCCCCCCTTAAAAAAAGAGGAGAAATATATCCTCTTTGCTTCTAATCTCCTTTTATTTTCCATCTCCCTCTTTCATCAGCATGGTTATTATCGTCATTATCTTTTATTCGGAAGTCGCCCGAAGACCCGAGACACGTCTTATGTATTTATATCTCATCAGGAGTATTTTCCTCCCGCTTCCTTCTTCCTCTTTCGTGATTAGTTGCGCTCGAAGGGACGAAAAGAGGAGGAGGAGGAGGAGAAGAAGTAGAAGAAGAAATAAAAGTGAAGAGGAGGAGGAGAGGAGAGATTTCTTTTTCGAAATTGGAATATAAGATCATATTCTTTCTTTTCTCTTTTTCTTTCTTTTTTTTTTCTTTTTTTTCTTTTTTTTTACCACTCGAAGGCGACGTCCCGTTGGAGAAGAAAAATGCGATTCCTATTCCGGAATGAGGCAAGCCGTTTGATAGGGAAAGTGGAACCATCGCGGGTGTGTTTCCTTAAGAAACGGAAATGTTCTTTGATCTTGCTACTCCCACTTTTATATGTATATATATATATATATATATATATATATATATATATATATATATATATATATATATTATATACATATATATATATATATTTATATATATAATACATATATATATTATATATATATATATATATATATATTATATATATATATATATATATATATATATATATATATATATAAATATATATATATACATATATATATATTATTATTAATTATATATTTTTATATGAATATAATATAATATATTATATATATATATATATATATATATATATATATATATATATATATAATATATAATATATATATATATATATATATATATATATATATATATATAATTATATATATATAATATATATATATATATATATATATATATATATATATATATATGTATATATATGTAAAATTTATATATATATATTATATATATATATATATATATATATATATATATATATATATATATATATATATTTATATATAATATATATGTAAAATTTATATATATATATGTATATATAATATTATATATGTATATATATATATATATATATATATATATATATATATATATATAGTTAGTTAGTTAGTCTTTTTCACTTTCTTTATCTAACCCTCCACTTTAGGGTCAATCGGTCACTGTTGGTCTTGAGGAAGGAGGGATAGAGAGAGAGAGAGAGAGAGAGAGAGAGAGAGAGAGAGAGAGAGAGAGAGAGAGAGAGAGAGAGAGAGAGAGAGAGAGAGAGAGAGAGAGAGAGAGGGAGAGAGAGAGAGAGAGAGAGAGAGATGGGTAGGGTGAAAGGAAGATGAAGTGTTGAAGGGAGATAGATATTGATAGATGGAGGTGGACATGTTGAGCAGAAAGAAAAACAAAGTCTTCATAATCTGTATGCGTCGCCACCTAATTAGGGCGTAGATTGGTGAAGATCAGGACTATGTGAGAGCATGTTGACAGCGACGGACAGACAGACACACAGACAGGGAGACAGACGCGCGAACAGATAAATAAAGATAGGCCTCGTCCATCCATTCTAGATCCCCCCCCCCATCCCTCCGAGTCTACCCTCCCCTCTTCCATTACGGTATTTTATAATCATCCATCAACATCTACCACCCTCCCCCTCCCCTTCCCCTCCCCCCTTTCCTCCCAACATACCCCCACCCCCTACATTATCAATTTTATAATCACCCATCACCATCTACTACCCCCTACCCCCCCTCCTTCCTTCTTGGCTTCACCCCCTCTCCCTAGCCTCCCCCCCCCCCATTCCTAGGTTAACCCCCTCTCTCATAACGGATCGCGTCACTGTGTAATGGGGGAGGGGGGAGGGGGGAGGGGGGATGAGTAATATGCCAGTGAAGGCAGCGTCTGTAATGGCCGACCGAGATAGAGAGATAAGAAGGAAAGGAAGGAGGCAGAGAAGGAAAGGGAAGAAGAGGGAGAATATGAGGAGAAAGAGGGGGAAGGAGAACAAAGAGAAGAGGTAGAAGAAAAGAGGAAAAAAATGATGACGATAATGAATAAGAATACGAAAGGGTAGGGACGATAAGGAATAAGACTACGAAAGGGTAGGGACGATAATGAATAAGAATACGAAAGGGTAGGGACGATAATGAATAAAGATACGAAAGGGTAGGTGGCCATCATGAAGAAGAAGAAAGCTAAGGTGACGACAGTAAAGAAGAAGAAATAAAATGGCGTAGGAGAAGGAGAAGGAGGAGAAGAAGCGTCGTCGTGACCGAGAGGCCTACACGACTACGTGCGGCGGCGCGAGGGACGACAGAGGGGAGATGGACGACCTTTTTGAAGCTTCTGGTCGTGTTGCCATCTTTCTTCGGGAGGGGGCAGGGGGAGGAGGGTGGGGGGGGTATTTGGAGGGGGAGGATGGTGGAGGGGTGATGGGGGTATTTATTTAAGGGTCTGATCGGTTTGTTTTATGTATGTATATATATATATATATATATATATATATATATATATATATATATGTATATATATATATATATATATATATGTATATATATATATATATATATATATATATATATATATATATATATATATATTATAATATATATGAAATATATATATTATATATTATATATATAATATATTATATATATATATATATTTATATACATTATACATATTTATACATATATACATATATATTATATATATATATATATATATATATATATATATATATATATATATATATATATATATATATATACATATATATATTGAAATTTATTTGGATTTTTTTTCGGTAATATTATCTTGGACACGGTCGATTTTCTTGAGGAATTTTATCATCATCCGCTGTGTCTAACTTGTGAAGAATGTCCTTTATTTATTAATTTATTTGTTTGTGTATTTATTCATGTTAGGGGGATCTTTGCTATGCTATAACAATCTGTCAGTACGAAAGGACAATACAGATAAAAGAAAACAAAAAAGAAAGAAAGGAAAGACAGATTTTATGATAACACAGATAACAAAACCTACCTGTTGCCTCCTCCTCATTCTCCCTCCCTCCGCCCCCCCCCCCCACTTTCCACCCACCCACATTCTTCACCTCCCTGCCCCTCCCTCTTCCCTTCTACCCCTCCCCCCCCCGCACTGCCCACTTCCCCTTCACCCCCCCCTCCCCTCATGCCCAACTTATGCTCCGGTCACGCTCGGCTGCGGAGACCAGAGCAACAGGAGGTCCACCTCGCGGACATGGGGGAATAAGGGGGGGGGGGGATGGTGCAAGCGGTGTGTGGGGAGAGGAGGGGGGGGCAGGGCAGTGGTGGTCCTTAATGGCAGCGTAAGGGCCGGCTAATGAGGTGATGGAGGCGATAATGGGCTACTGTGGGACGAGCGGCCGAGGAGGCGAGGAGGCGAGAGGGAGGTTGGAGGACGAGGAAGAGGACGAGGACGAGGACGAGGACGAGGACGAGGAAGAGGAAGAGGAAGAGGATGATAAACGATGGGGAAGAGAAGGAGAATGAGGATGAAAAGAAAAAGGAGGAGGAGGGGGAGGAGGATGAATATAATGACGTGTATGTGGTGGATTGTTGCGGGGGGAAGGGGGGAGATGGAGGAAGGTGTGTGGGGGGGGGGGGAAGCTTATTGTGGAAGGGAAGATGGAAATGGAGGAGGTTTGTAGTGGGATGGGAAGATGAAGGAGGAAGAGAGAGGAAGAATGAAGACGGAGGAGGGAGGGGGAGGTGTCCTAAGGGACTGAGAAGGGGGAGGAGGGAAAGGCAAAGATACATCCGGGAGCTTTGAAGACAACGCATCATGTGTGTGTGTGTGTGCGTGCGTACGTATGTGCGTGCAGGGTTTATATACACCATGTGTGTGTGTGTGTCCGTATGCACGAATGCGAGTGTGATTTTTTTTTGTCTAGGGAGGAGTGCAGGTACTTAACGTGTCCCTAACGTGTGTCCAGTGTGTCCGACTGCCCGCGCTAATCCCCGAACAGGAGTGGGAGGATTCCGTTCAGATCCTGCGGGGGAATCCTGCCTTTGGCCCTCCAGGTAGTATTGCCGGGGGAGCTGGACAAGTTCCTTAAGGAGGCCCGATAAGATAGGAGGCAGATGCGAGGGCGCCTTATACGGTCAAGGAAGATATCGCCGATGTGGGAGGAGGAGAAAAAGGCGGTTAATGATTTGCATCTTCCCCTAATGGTGGAAGGGGCCAGTCAGCCCCTGCGCGTTTTTCGTAAACATCAATAAGCAATAAAAAAAAAGTACAGATCTACATCATCTCCAATATAACTTTGCAATGTTAGTAAGAATATTTTATTACTCTCCCCCAGTGAAAATTTACATTAGTGACGTAATGAATGACGCAATAATGGAGTGACGTAGGTAGTGTCATCAGTTTCGAGATCTCGATGACGCATGGTAAGGAAAACGGCGAGAGAGGAGAGGAATAATGGTGAGAAAAAGAATAAGAATGGAAATATAAGGCAAACGAGGAAGATGATGAAGAAAGAAGAACACGAAGACGAAGAGGGATAGGAAGAGGAATAGGAAAAAAATGACGCGTAAGTTAGCGCCAGTGTTCTCTCGCGGAAAGAGGCACGAGCACCGTCCCTTCGGCGATGGACTAATGCATTCTTGGGCGAGATAAGCGATCGGTTTGTTTTTAGCGTAGTCTCCTCTGTTGTCTGGGTCCGTTTTCTTTGATTGATTATTTATTTAGGGGCGTGGATTGGTGATACTTTTTTTTTTTAGGTTTATTTTGGTTGACTTTCTGCTCTAGATTAGTGGGAGTCGTTGCCTGTATAATTCTCAAAAAGAAATTGAGAGAGAAAACACGTATGAGTGTGTATGTGTCAGTTTTGCGTTTGTATGTTTATGCATGTGTAATTACAAACACACACACATTTATATATATATATATATATATATATATATATAT
>NW_028234436.1:21598382-21600882 GCF_977035675.1 Penaeus japonicus
GGAAAGAAGAAAAGAGAAGGATTGGAGAAAGGAGAGGAAGGGAGAAGGAGAGCCATCCTTTACGGCCGCCTATTCCTCATTCCCCCCAGACGTGCCGTCATTACCCCAACTGCTGTCGGGAAATGGAATAATAAACCGCCCCAACTTCCGGTGCTGTTTGCTAAAGGGGGGTTCGGGTGGGGGTGGGGGTGGAAGGTCGATAGGGGTGAGGGGAAGGGTTATAGGAGAGGGGGAGGGAGGTCGATGAGGGGGTGGGGAATAGTTAGAGTAGATGGTATGTGTTATAGGGTATAGGGTATGAGTTATAGGGTATGAGGAGAGTCGATAGGAATGAGGGAGGGGGGGGGGTATAGTGAAAGGGGTAGCATAGATAGGAGGGGGTGTAGAACGAGGGGGGAGGGTAGATAAAGGGGTAGACGCTGCGGCGAAAAGAGGTTAATGGGACTTTGATGTCGGGGAATGCATCGATTGCGGTCTATCTCTCTTATATATACAATATATATAAGATTTATATGTAGATGGATCGGCAGGAGGAAGTGAGGGAGGGAGAGAAGAGAAACGGGAGAGGGAGGGATGAAGAGAGAGCATAGATAAACGGAGAGAGAGAGAGAAAGAAAGAGAAGGAGAAAGAGGAAGAGGAAGAGGGGGAAGATGCAGAGAGAGAGAGAGAGAGAGAGAGAGAGAGAGAGAGAGAGAGAGAGAGAGAGAGAGAGAGAGAGAGAGAGAGAGAGAGAGAGAGAGAGAGAGAGATAGTTAAATTGATAAAGGAAGGAAGGTTAATTCTGCAAGGGGATGTGTTTCGTCGTCCCCTTCGTCACAATGGCAGTTATTTTCTGCCTATTAATGTCGCCCTTCCAAGTTTACACAGAAAGGACACGTTCTTCGTGTGTCGGTGTTCAGGAATTATATAGCCACGGGGAGAGGGAGAGGGAGAGGGAGAAGGAGAGGGAGAGAAGGACGAGGAGGAGAAGAAGGAATGGAATAGCAAGAAAAAACTAGTCAAAGGGAGGAGGGAGGTGGGGTTGAGTGCAGGAGGGAAAGGGGGAAGGGGGGGATGAGCAGGTCGTCCTACCAACGCCGGCTATGTCTGTCGTGTGTGACGACCGCGTCTGCTGGTCTTCTTCCGTTTCGAGGATCTGCATACCTGAAGGATGAGCGCATCTTGGCGGAGACGGCGCCGTGTCCTCGCGTTTTTACTCGGGTACTTTTCAGCTGCTGGATTATCCCGGCTGCTAGATTATAGCACCTCGTCCGTAGCCGCCGGTGATTGCAGGCGCAGATGATGCACACGCGGGATGAGAGAGAGAGAGATGGTGGAGGGAGTGGAAAGGGCAAGAGGGAGGATGATGGTATATGAGGGAGGCAAAAGGGGGAAGGAATAAGAGAGGGAGAGAGCCGAAGGAGAAAGAGAGGCATGGAGGGACCGAGAACGAGAGCGAGAGCGAGAGCGAGAACGGCAAGGAGGGAGACAGGAGAGGCGAGAAGCGGGCGAGAGGCGAGGACCGGCGGGAGGAGGGCAGGCTGTCTGGCTCCGGGTCCCGGGCGAAGAGAATGCCGGAGAACCCGTCCAGCCAAGTGTATCAGAAACATTAATCATGAGTCGCTCTTGGCTCTTGATGGCTCAATATTGTGACACCTGGACGCCACGCCCCTCGCGATGCGCCCAGGGAAGGAGATGGGCGCGATATCGAGGGCAAATGGAGGAGGAGGAGGACGCAGGATGCGGGTGGGGGAGAGTGAGAGGGGAGGGGGGATGGGGGAGGGGAAGAAGATGGAGCGAGGTGAAGAGAGAGAGAGGGGGGAGAGGAGGAGGAGGAGGAAAAGGAATATGGGGTTGATTTAGAGAGGAAGGAGAAGATAGAAGAGAGCAGAGAAAAGGAGGAAAAAGAAGGAAAAGAATAAAGAGAAATTGTAGGAGGAAGACATGATTGTTGATCCATATAAATATGGAAGAAAAGAGAGAGATAAAAAAATCGTACGAAGAGGAAAAGGAGAAAAGAAAAACGGACGCGAAGAAAGGGGGATATGAAGGAATATAGAATAAGAAAGATAATAAGTAATAAGAATAAACGCAATGGAACAGGAAAATAAAAACAACAACAACACATAAAAACAAATAAACAAAATTTCAAGAAGTTGACGAAAAAAGAGAGAGAGAGAGAGAGAGAGAGAGAGAGAGAGAGAGAGAGAGAGAGAGAGAGAGAGAGAGAGAGAGAGAGAGAGAGAGAGAGATCATGGAATAGAAATAAATGAATTTAACCAGAAAGACCGACCGGGCTGACACATAATAATGATGATGATAATGATAAAAAACAGGTGAATGCCATTATCGCCATATTGGAAGCGATATTGGCAGAGGATGATTGATTTCTCAAGGCCAAGGATGAATAAGTGAGTGAGGGATGAGTCCGGCCTTTGGCATGAATATATGTATGGCGGGGTTTAACGTAGGTCGGTGTGGGGGGAGGGGGAGAGGGGGAAAGGAAGGGGTGAGTGTGTT
>NW_028234436.1:21605882-21608352 GCF_977035675.1 Penaeus japonicus
CCTCCTCTTCATCTCCTCCTCCTCCTCCACCTCCTTCAATAACACCTTCAAGTAAAAAAAGATCGTGGAGAAGCCACAAAGAAACCTGCTACTCGCTCTTATTATTACTTTTACTCCAGATACGAGGAGGGGGGGGAGGGGAGAAGGGGGTCGTCTGTGGGTGGGGGTGTTTGTGTGCAATATGTCTTGCATTAGAGGTGACAGTTGCCAATAGCAAGGTGGAGGAAGGGGTAGGGGGTGGGGAAAGGTTCTATTTAATTATTATTCTTTTCTTCCCCTTTTCCTCATCTCCCTCCCTTTCTTATTCCCCTCCCTTCCCTCTTCTCCCCCTTCTTCTCCCTCATCCTCCTCCCTCCTCTCTTTCTACTCTTCCTCATCTCCCTCTTCTTCCGCCCTCCCTCTCATCTCTCCTCCCCTCTTCTCTCTCTCCCCCCCCCATTCCCTCTCTCTTCCCCCCCATTCCCTCTCTCTTCCCCCCATTCCCTCTCTCTTCCCCCCATTCCCTCTCTCTTCCCCCCCATTCCCTCTCTCTTCCCCCCATTCCCTCTTCTCCTCCCCCTCCCTCTCCCTCATCTTCCCTGTCCTTTGTTCTCATTGAAGTTGAGTCTTTGGCCAATACAGGGAAGGTGTTATTAACTTCAATAAAACAGGGCGTCTCGGTAGGTGGAGAAGAATCAATTTAGGTCATATTATTTCTGGGACAGGCTGGCACACCGCCGCCCGTCCCCCACCCCACATTCTCCCGCCCGCCCCCTCTGCCTCACCTTTTCCCTGTCTTTTGTTTTGGTCTTTCCTTCTCTTTTTTTTTATTTTTTTTTTTTATCCCTCCTTCCCTCGTTTCATGTGTCATATTTCTCTCTCTCTCTCTCTCTCTCTCTCTCTCTCTCTCTCTCTCTCTCTCTCTCTCTCTCTCTCTCTCTCTCTCTCTCTCTCTCTCTCTCTCTCTCTCTCTCTTTCTCTCTCTCTCTCTCTTTCTCTCACTCTCTCTCCCCCTCTCCCTTTCTCTCTCTTTCATTAAATTTTTCCCCTCGGCAGTGTCTCATATGCCAACCAATTACAGGTACAGAGGGACAGCAAGACAGGAACTCCCCCTCCCTTTCCTTCCCCTCTTTCCCCCCCATCCTTCATCGTCTGTAATTAAAAGTTCATGTTTTTCTCTTCTTTTGCATCTTCAGTTATCATCTTTTTCCTTTCCACTCTCCTGTTCTCTTCCTTGCTTCTCCCTCTCGACCCCCTGGGACCGCCTCGGGTGCTCTTAGCAACACCTCGACATGGAGTGCCTCGCTTCTTGTCACCCCCACCCCCAACGCCCATGCCCCCATGCCCTTCCTCCTCCTCCTCCTCCTCCTCCTCTTCTAGTTTCTTATGCTCCAGTAATTTATACATATCATTCTTCCCTTGTCATTATCCTCTTCCTCCTTTTCCTCTTCTTCCCTCCTTTTTTTCCTTCTCCTCCTCCTCCTCCTCCTCCCCCCCTTCATATCCTCTCCCCCTTCCCCTCCTCCTCCTTTTCCTCCTCCTCCTCCTCCTTCTTCTCCATCATATCCTCTTCCTTCCTCCTCCTCCTCCTCCTCCTCCTCCTCCTCCTCCTTCTCCATCATACCCTCCTCCTCCTTCTTCTTGTCCTCCTTCTCATTTTTCTTCTCCTCCTCCTCCTCCTCCTCCTCCTCCTCTTCTTCCTCCTTATTTCATGATTGTAGATGACGAGATTCCCACTATTATACTTATTTGTTCGCATATTGCTGATTATTTTTGTCGATTTTTTTTATCTTTGTTTATGTATAGTTTGCTAGTTACATCATTCTCATTTATATCATGATACATCGAAGAAAGTAAAAGACTCTTTTTGTGTGTGTGTTATTTTGTACCTGTTATCTTTATTGATTTTATTGTTTGTTGGTTTGTTTGTTTAGCATTTTTACATCAATCTATACGGATGACACGCATCGAGGACAATGGTCTATGTTTTGTTAAAGTGATCTGTTTTTATATATATATATATATATATATATATATATATATATATATATATATATATATATATATATATTATTTATTCTTATTCTTTTTTTTTATTTTTTTTTTTTTATAATTTTGTTCATATAACTTAGAGACAGACACAGAAAAATGAAGATAGAGAAATAGAAGAGAAGAGAAGAGAAGAGAAGAGAAGAGAGAGAGACCATTTCTATAAATGTAATATCATTTTTTCTATCATACACGAAGGGGGTTAATATTGGCTGTGGAACGGGGCCAATATAAGCGAAGCCGCTTCGTATTCGTTAACGCCTGCGCAAGTACAAATAAAGGAGAGGAAGAGAGAGAGTGAGAGTGAGAGTCAGAGTTAGAAGATGCCATTATTGTGACCCTGTTTGAGACGGTGAGATATTGGCACTCGGGGAAGGGAATCGGGGGATGGGTGGATGAGGTTGGGCGGGGGGGGGGGGGGGCATTATGTAGACGAAATGGG
>NW_028234436.1:21608452-21618452 GCF_977035675.1 Penaeus japonicus
CTCTCTCTCTCTCTCGGAGGAAAAAGTGGATAGAGAATGACGTCACCAAAGGAAATGGCTGAACGAAAGCCGTTGATAAGAAAGATAATGATGACGCGAAGATAATCCGTCAATTATGTTTTTTTAAATTCCTTTTCTTTTCTTTTCTGTACACTCGAGATATCAAAAGCCTTATCACAGATGGCCATCATCACCTACCACCCCCTCCGTCATCACTATCATCACCATCATCATCATCGCCGTCTTTCGTTTTTGTTTTTTTTCGATGATGATAGTGATGATTGGTTGATGGCGAGGAATATTGCGGCTGTTGAGATTATCAACATTGCATTCATCATCATTATCATCATCGCCCTCTTTGAAAACACGCTTCTCGATTTGCAACTGAACAGGGCGTTGCAAGCAGGCTGGCAGACAGGCAGCTTGGGCGTAAGGAGGAAGAGGAGGAGGAAGAAATGAATGAGGAGAGATGGAGAGGAGGAAGAAATGAATGAGGAGAGATGGAGAGGAGGAGGAGGAGGAGGTGAATGAGAAAGAGATGAATGGAGAGGAGGAATAACTTAGGAGGAAGAGGGAACAAGATAGGATAGATAGAAAGAACTGTGGGCGTAAAATGACAGCGGGTGAGAAAGGAAAGAAATAGATAGAAAGAAGGAAAAACTGGATAGAAGGAAGGCACCGCGAACAGGAGAGGAGAAGCTGTAAAGAGAAAAAAAAAAATATGTAAACCCAATCTCCCTCTTGTTCCCTTTTTCCTCCTTCCGTTTGCTTGTTTCCCCTTTTCTCTTTCTTTAATCTGTTCCTACGGGTCTAATAGGAGAAAGAAATGGGGATAGGAAGGAAGACTGATAGGAGAAAAAGGATAGGGATGAGAAGGATAGACCGAAAATGGAGATAGGGATAGAGAAGGGAAAGATCTAAGAGAATAATAGGAAAAAAATAGCTAAGGAAAGGAAGGAAGAGGAGTAGTTAGCGAGTGAGCTGGCGAGTAGAACGAGGACTCGCCAACCGACCGACCGACTGCCTGAATGCCTGAATGCCTGGCCCCGTGAAAGTTCATGCGCGGGTCAGGCAACTTTCCTATCTCGGTGAGCGCTGTGTGGGTTCCTCCGTTTTATTTATTTATTTTTTTTTTTTTGTGTGTGGGTACCTTTTGATTAGGGAAAACGGCACTCTCTCGTTGGCTACATGTTCGCGTGGGGGTGATGAGGCGCGGGGGGGGGGGGGGGGATAGGGATAGGGAAGAGAGCAGGATGAGGGGAAAGAGGTGTAAGGGGATGGCGGGGAGAGGGGGAGGAATATGGAATAAGGGAGAGCAAAGGGGAAGGAATATGGGAGGGTGAGGAGGTCTCCCTCTCCCATATCCCTCCTTCTATCGTTCTCTCTCTTTCTCTCTCTCTCTCTCTCTCTCTCTCTCTCTCTCTCTCTCTCTCTCTCTCTCTCTCTCTCCCTCTCTCTCTCTCTCTCTCTCTCTCTCTCCCCCCTCCTCCTCCCTCCCTCCCTCCTCTCCCCTCCCTCCCTCCCTCCCTCCCTCCCTCCCTCCCTCCCTCCTCCCTCTCTCCCTCCCTCCCCCCCCTCCTCCCTCCCTCTCTCTCTCTCTCTCTCTCTCTCTCTCTCTCTCTCTCTATTGCTCTATCTGTCTATCTATCTATCTTTATATCTCTATCTCTCTATCGCTCCCTCCCTCCCTCCCTCCCTCCCTCCATAGAACGAGAACCACCTATGTCGTCACGCTCTTTTTCCGCGGCCGTAACTCGAGCTGCAACCGGATGTGAAACATAAGATTGTGGTAGAAAGAGTTTGCTTCTGTGGCGTCTTGAAAGATTTTTTTTCCAAGTTTTTCGGTTTTCGTATTTTTGTTTTGTTTTTCTTTTGTGTGTTTGTCTGTCTGTTGTGTTAGTTTTGGTAATCGTTTTCTGAGCCATTCTGTGTGCGTTTTTGTTTTTTTTGTTTTTTTTGTTTTTTGTGTATGTGTGTGTCTGTCTGTTTATGTTTGTATCTGTCTATGTCCGCCATTCTCTGTCTGTGTGTCTGTTTCTGCGTCTGTGCATAGTAAATTATGTTTTTGTTTTTACTCTTCTTCTGCTGGACCGAAAGTTGAGAACATTCGATGAGTTAGTGTTTCGTACTTCCTTCCTCGTAGATTTCCTGATGGCCGAAACTTTTGGGAAAGAGCAGCCAGACGTTCATGAGAGGAGAAGGGGAGGGGGAAGGGAGAGGGAGGAGAAGGAAAGGAGAGAAGGAAGGAAGGAGAAGGAGTGAGAAGGCAGGAGGGAGGAATGGGAGAGAGGGAAGTAAGGAAGAAGGGAGGAGAGAGACAGAAGGGGAAAGAAAAAGGGGCAGAATTAGACAAGGTGAAAGAGAAGGAAAAGGATAAAGAGGATAAGGTAATGGGAAAGAAAGAGAGAAGATAGAGGGAATAAGAGGAAAAAAAAAGAAACATAAATGTTTGTTTGTGTGTCCGTGCCCGTCGGTAGAAGTAGGTGTAATCACCACGGGGGTAGTTGGTAACGCTGTCTATCCCAGAGGTCAAAAGGGTGACGCTCGTTCCCGCATCGCAATCTCCCCTCCACCCTTCCACCCCTCCACCCCTCCACCCCTCCACCCCTCCTCCTCACCCCCCTCTCCCTCTACCAACTTTTAACCCCCCCCCTTCCCCCCGCCCCACTCTCCTTACCCTTTATCGCAACCTCACCTACCCCTCTACCTTGCCTCTGCCTCTCCCCCCCCCCTTCTCATCCTGATCGCCTCTTCCCTCCCCCCTCTATGCAGTCTCCCCCCCCCTCATCCCCACCCCTAGCCTGGTTTTGGGGCGTCCGTTTCACATGCACGCCCGCCCGCCCGTTGCCTTGACTAGAATGGGCGTGTGGAGTTAAGAGGGGAGGGAGAGGGCGTGGAAAGGGTGGATGGGCGTATAGGGGAAGCGGGATGGGGAAAGGGAAAGATTTAGGAGGCAAAAAAGAGGAAAAGTCAAAGGTGTAAGAGGCGTCAGAGAATGGGAGGGGAAGGGGGGAGGGGGAAGGGAGAAGGGGAAAGGGGGGATGAAGATGGGATAAGGGGAATGGGAGGGTACGGGGGAGGGATGGGGGAGAAGCAAAGGGATAAGGGGAAAGAGAGGAGAGAAGAGAAGAGAAGAGGGATGGAGGGGCAGACGCGTAGGAGGCGCCTCGTGAAAGAATTGGAGGAAGAGAAGGAGGGTTGAGGAGGAGGAGGGGGGGGGGTAGGGAGCGAATAGGATGATTAGGGGGGGAGGGGTTAGGTAAGAGGGGGGAGGAGTCGCCGAAAGAGCCATATACAGCAGGAGAAAGTGAAGACGAGGCGCTGATGCCCAACGTCTCCCACGGGCATAGGGCACGGGCGGGGCGCGGGCGGCGGCTGAGGCGGCGGCGGCGGCGGCGGAGGTGTGGGTACTGGGTATGGGGGAGGGGGAAGGGGGGAGGCAGGAGCGTCGATGGTGTGTAAGATGGAAGGTCGAAATAAACTGCATTAGAGTTTTGCTATTCTTGTACTATAACAAAGGCTGCAATTGCATCCTCAGTGAACAGAACAGAATGTATTGCTTCAGAATTGTGTTATTCTGATGGTTATATCGAAACGTTTATATATCTTGTATTGAGGAATAATTCATTCTTGTTCATATTTTATCAGTAACTTTAGTCATACACTAACTATACACATACACCATATCTTGTATATACACACTATAACTGTACACGCACTCACTACAACTGTACACTCACTAACTATAACTGTACACGCACACACAATTACTGTGCACTCACTCATTTTGACTACAAACTCACTCATTATGACTACACACATACACTATAACTACTTACATACACTATAACACTCGCTACAACTATACAAACACATATAATATCTATACACTCGCTTAGACACAAACAAAGACATATTGGCACCGAGCAAACACAGCTTCCCTCATTCTCCTCAGCCTCGTTAAGGCTCCCAAACACAACAGCGGAGTCTCTTGTTTACGGCTGTTCCGTCGTTTTCACCCCCACCCCCCCTCCCCCCGATCCCAACTACCCCCACGTCCCACTGTTTCTTCGCTCTTCCTTCACCGTTCCCTTTCCACTATCCTTCCATCTACCCACTCCAACTTCCATCCTTTCATCTATCCATCCATCCAACCATCCAACCATCCCTCCATCCCTTCCTCCCCACCACCCCTTCATCCTCCCACCCTCACCCTTCCACCTCTCCCTCCATCCCACTCTCTCCCTCCATCCTTCTTCATCCTTTCCTCCCCACCACTCCCTCCATCCTCCCCACCACTCCCTCCATCCTCCCACTCTTCCTCTCCTTCCAACCTTCATCCATCCCCTCCCTCCATCCCTCTCCCACCCCCTCCATCCCATCCTCTCCACCACCCCTTATTTGACGACCGTGCATCCGTAATATGGCAACAGGGATGCAACATGTGTTTGTCCGTTGGTGTGACAAGTGTTCCATCGTGCCAACAATGGTCTGACACCAGGCCTGACAACATATGACAAACGTTGGCTTGTGTAAGGTGCTGGAGCTGGGGGAAGGGGGAGGGAGGGGGAGGGAGTGGGGATAGGGATGGGTTAGTGTAGGAGGTGAGGGGTTGGGGGGAGGGGAAGGGTGAGAAATAAGAAAGTGTGTGTCTGCGTGCGCCTGCGCGTGTGCTGTGTGTGTGTATGTATGTGTGTGTATGTGTGTGTGTGTGTTTGTGTGTGTGTATGTGTGTGTGTGTGTGTGCGTGCCTGTCTGTGTGTATGTGTGCCTGTCTGTGTGTATGTGTGCCTGTCTGTGTGTATGTGTGTGTGTGTGTGTGTGTGTGTGTGTGTGTGTGTGTGTGTGTGTGTGTGTGTGTGTGTGTGTGTGTGTGTGTGTGTGTGTGTGTGTGTGTGTGTGTGTGTGTGTGTGTGCCTGTCTGTGTGTATATGTGTGTGTCGGTGCGTCAATGTCTGTGTCTTCTTATCACCTTGGTCAAGACGGAGGAAAGTTTTGTCTCGTGTTGATTTATTTGTGTTTCGTCCCGAAGATTACGATCTTCTTTTAATGGAGTTTCGCCCCGTCTTTTCGGCGTTCCGGGGATTCCCCTCTCGTGTCTCGCGGGCAGTTCTCTTTGCTTTCTGTGTTTGTTTCTCTTTGTTTTTGCTTTTTTGTTAATTTCTATGTTGTTTTTTAGTTGTTGTTTCTCTTGTGTTTTTTTGTATTACTTTGGTTTTATTTGTTTCATCGCTTTATATTTGTTTTGTTTTGCTTTTCTTGTTTAATTAGTTCAATTATTTACTGTGTATTTTGTGTATTTTCCTTTCTTTATCTTTGACTTGGAGAGAGAGAGAGAGAGAGAGAGAGAGAGTGTGTGTGTGTGTGTGTGTGTGTGTAAGGGGAAGCAAAAATATATTAACGACAAGGGGAAGAGAAAGAAAAATAAGAGAAAGGAAAATAAAAAGGGGGAAAAAATGTGTATAAGTTCATATAATATTACGTTATTGTCTTTGTTTCTTGCGTTGTGTTTCGCTGTATTTGTCTTTGTTTCTTGCGTTGTCTTTCGCTGTATTTGTCTTTGTTTCTTGCGTCGTTTGTCGCTGTACTTGTCTTTAGTCTGCGCCGTGTATTGCTAGTTGTGGTGTTATTGGCGTCGTGTTTTGTTCTGTCCTGCTTGTCGTGGGGGTTGAGTGAACGTCGTCGTGTTTACGCGTCGCGTTCCGTTCCTCGCGTCGAGTTCCGTTCCGCGCGGGTCGAAAAGAGAACCCATTGTGGAAGCGTTTTTTTATTTCCCCCCGAGAACGCCGCGGGTTCAGCCGGAGCGCGAAATCTGTTCCCGCCATAAATTAGTGAGGTGTTTGTTCAATCTTACACACGCTCGCGTAAGAATGATTAATGACTGGGCGTTATTAATGAGCGGTCATTAGCTAATGAGGATGAGGGGGAGGGAGGAGGGTGTTCTTTTCATTTTTTTTTTTTTTTAGTGTTGTTTGTTTGGTTTCTTTCTATTGTTGTTTTTGATGTTATTGTTATTCATTTAAGATGGTGGGGTGAGTAAGAGTGGAGAGGCCCGTAGAAAAAGTCTGTAAGGGACATGCAGTCATACTCATGTATGGAAGGAGACTCATAATTATAAACATCACCCATATGTGCTCTCTCTCACACACACACACACACACACACACACACACACACACACACACACACACACACACACACACACACACATTCACTCACGCACTCTTGTCTCTCTTCCTAACCCATTTCCTTTCTCTCCCTCCCCTCCCTCCCTCCCCTCCCTCCCCTCCCTTACACATTCCCTCCCTCACTCACCCATACACGCCCAGTTCCACGCACTCGCTACTCACCGCATGAGGCGCAAGGACATTATAGCGTGAATTATGTTATCGAACCTAAGGACTCGTATCCCGCGGTGCCAAGGTATTACAATAATGACCCTGATGCATCACTGTCCGCTGGCCCTTCTCCCTTCTTCGGTTGTGAGTTATGGCTTCTTGGCTGTTCGCTTGTTATTCGGCCGTTTCGGTTTGCGTTTTCGTTTTATTTTTTCTTTTATTTTTTTTTTATTTTTTTTTTATTTTCGTTTCTCTTTTTTTTCCTTTTCTTTTTTTCTTTCCTCGATCCTCTTTTCTGTTGTCTCTTCTCATCCTCTCCTCCATTTTTTTTTTCCTCCGTGCTGCCTACCGTTCTCATTTACCTTCCTCCCATCCTCCACCAATATTCTCCCTCCCTCCCTCCCTCTTCCATTTTCTTTGCTCCCTCCCTTCCCTCTTCCATTTTCCTTCCTCCTTCCTCCATTACCCTCCCTCCCTTCCTCCCTCTTCCATTCTCCTTCCTTCCCTCCCATTCTCCTCCCTGCTCCATTTTCCTCCCCCTCCTCCTTCCCTCCTCCCTCTACCGCCCCCCTCCCTTTCCTCCTCCCTCTACCCCCCTTTCCTCCTCCCTCTACCCCCCTTTCCTCCTCCCTCTACCCCCCTTTCCTCCTCCCTCTACCCCCCTTTCCTCCTCCCTCTACCCCCCTTTCCTCCTCCCTCTACCCCCTTCCCTTCAACGAAATAATACAGGCGTATTTTGACTAAAGCTTCTCGCTCGCCGATCGCCCGCGAGTATTAATTACCTGTTCACTCGGAGCCATCATTACTTGCGGATTAATTAGAGGCTGTTGTTGCTCCTGTTGGCGCTGCTGTTGTCATCGTTGCTGTTTTATTGTTGTTGTTGTTGTCGTCACCGTCACTGTTTTGTTAGGGCTGTTGTTGTCATCGTTGTTGTTTTGTTAGGGCTGTTGTTGTCATCGTTGTTGTTTTGTTGGGGCTGTTGTTAGGGGTCTTGTTATTGTTGTTGTTTGTCACTTCTGTTGTTCTCTCATTGTTGTTGGTTTTGCTGTTTGTTCCGTTTGTTAGCGGGTCTTTGTGACGAGGCATTTTGGGGGACGTGGGTAGAGGGAGGGGGGGTGTTTTATTCTATGTATGTCTGTCTGTAAAAACGGTGATAGGAGAAAAGGGAGGACAGTCCTATTAATTTATTCTTTTGCATACTCTTATTATTTTATTATTGATTTATTTTTTTTTTTCTTCCTTTGTTCACGCGATATAACTTATTCCGAGTTCAACTGCTTCGTCATGCAGACTACGTATCAATGGCTCTCGAGGGCATGCGAAACCTTCAGTCATTCAGCGCAGACGAGTACGTGAGAGTCCTGGGAATAAAAAAAAATATATATGAAAATGGGAAAAAAAGAAAGATGAATTTAAAGATAGAAAAAGAGATAAAAAAAAGGTAAAGCTACTTGAGTCTGCCATGGCGGGGCGCGAAGAGGCTCTGAAACGCGACGGTACGGAAGGAAAAGTTGCAAAGTTGCTTCGGGTGCAGACATGGCCGCGCTCCATCTTATTGCTGTAGGGGGAGGGTGCCCTTAAAGGGGATAAGGAAGGAGTAGAGTGTCCTAAAAGGGGATAAGGAAGGAGTAGAGTGTCCTAAAAGGGGATAAGGAAGGAGTAGAGTGTCCTAAAAGGGGATAAGGAAGGAGTAGAGTGTCCTAAAAGGGGATATGGAGGGAGTGGAGTGTCCTAAAAGGGGATAAGGAAGGAGTAGAGTGTCCTAAAAGGGGATAAGGAAGGAGTAGAGTGTCCTAAAAGGGGTTATGGAAGGAGTTGAGTGTCCTAAAAGGGGATAAGGAAGGAGTAGAGTGTCCTAAAAGGGGATAAGGAAGGAGTAGAGTGTCCTAAAAGGGGATAAGGAAGGAGTGGAGTGTCCTAAAAGGGGATAAGGAAGGAGTGGAGTGTCCTAAAAGGGGATAAGGAAGGAGTAGAGTGTCCTAAAAAAAAGGATAAGGAAAGGGGAGGGTGTCCAAAAGGGGATAAGGAAGGGGAAGAGGAGAGGGTGTCCAAAAGGGGATAAGGAAGGGGAAGAGGAGAGGGTGTCCTAAAAGAGGGTTAGGAAGGGGGTAGGGGGGAGGGTTTCCTAAAACGGAAGAAGGAATGAGTAGGGTGAGTCGGAGACAGACACAGACACAGAGGAAACGGAAAAAGTGAACGAGTGATTGGGAGAGAAGGGAGAAAAAGTGAGAGCATGTTTCGCGTATATATATTTCTTTATTACTTTCAACTGGTCGAAAGTGCGAGTCATGTAACAGGTATCTAGTTATTGATAACAAAAATGCATATATGCATGGCAAACGTGCATGAATTGATACAGATCATTTGAACATTTTATTGCCTTACATATTACATCGGTGTAGAAGTGAAGGCGAAATTGCGTAGCAATATATCTCTTGCTTACTCCTCCCCCTCCCCGCCCACCTCCCACCCCCCTCTTCCGCCTTTCTTCTCTCCTCTTTCTCCCCCTCCTTTCATCTATTTCTTGCTCCTGTTATTCTTCTTCCTCCTCTTCTTCTTTATCCTTCTCCTTCCTCCCTCCTCCTCTTCCTCCTCCTCCTCCTCCTCCTCCTCCTCCCCCTCCTCCTCCTCCTCCTCCTCCTTCCCCCCCCCTCTTCCTCCTCCTCCTCCTCATCAAATCTCCCTCCTCCTCCTCCTCCTCCTCCTCCCCCTCCTCCTCCTCCTCCTCCTCCCCCCCCCTCTTCCTCCTCCTCCTCCTCCTCCTCCTCCTCCTCCTCCTCCCCCTCTTCCTCCTCCTCCTCCTTTTCCTTTGCTTCCTTCTTCCTCCCTCCCTCTTCCTCCTCTTCCTCCTCATCAAACCTCCCTCCTCCTCCTCCTCCTCCTCTTTCTTTGCTTCCTTCTTTCTCCCTCCTCCCTCCTCCTCCTCCTCCTCCTCCTCCTCCTCCTCCTCCTCCTCCTCCATTCTCCTTATTTTCCCCTCCCACAGACTGTTCTCCTTATAACGATAGTAATAATGATGATAATGATAATGATAACAGTGATGCTTGTGGTGATGACAAAAGAGTGAAAATAGGCCGCCCATTTCTCAAATTGGCAAAGATGCAATTGTCACTCCACCCAATTTACGGGCGCGATCCTTAATCAATTGCCTCCATCAGCTCATTCAGTCATTAAAGTCGATTTTGCCCCAAATTACGACCTTGGAATAACTGGCTCTCATTTCATTAGGATTGTATTTAATGAATAATCGAGTGAGTGAGTAAGTGAGTGGGTGAGTGAATGAGTGAGCGAGTGGCTACAGGGACCGCGGTCAAGTGTGATTTCCTCGTCCTTGCCTCTGATTGTGTCTGATTGTGTCTTCTCGTACCTCAACCTCCATCTCCTTTCCACTCCTCTTTCCGATCTTTTTTCTCTTTTTCTCTCCCTCTTCCCCTTCCCATTCCCCTTCCCCTTCCCCTTCCCCTTCCCCTTCCCCTTCCCCATCCGCGCGCCCTCTCCTTTCCACTCATCTCTCCATCTTTCCCCCCTACTTCTCCCTCCATCTCTCCCTCTCTTATAACTTTCTATTCTCTCCTCCTCCTCCTCCTCCTCCTCCTCCTCCTCCTCCTCCTCCTCCTCCTCCTCTCCTTCTATTCCCCTCCCCTTCTCCCCCTCCCCTCTAC
>NW_028234436.1:21628452-21633452 GCF_977035675.1 Penaeus japonicus
TTTTAGCTTACATGCAAGAATGTCCAGGCAGAATGAATGACCTGTTTTATGCGAATAGGGAGAGAGAGTCGGGCACTAGAGCACACAGTTGGATGGTGGGGGGGAGGGGGAGAGTTGGGGTGGTGGGGGGGATAAGAAGGAAGAGGAAGGGAGTGAGATAGTGTGAAGAAAGAGTCAAGGAAGGGTGAAAGAGAAGGTCCTTTAAGGGTGTGGCAGTGTGGGGTGAAGGAATGGGGAAGGAGATATTTGGGAATGGGAGAGAGGTGGAAGGTGATGGAGTGGGGGGTGGGGGGGGTGGCTGGAAGAGGAAGGGGAATTGGAGAGTTATGGTGGGGGGTAGGGAAGGGGTGGAGAAGGACCTTGGTCGGGGGGGAGGGGTGGGGTAAAGAGGAGCAGGACCAAGGAGCGGTTCGTAGTACATGTCGTAAAGTGGAGGGATAAGTGTGTATTGCGACCTAGTTAGAGAGGCGGGAGGTGGATGGAGACGGAAGAGGGAGAGGGAGAGGGAGAGGGAGAGGAAAATGGGAAAAGGGGTAAGAGAGGAGGGCAAGATTTGGGTAAGGAAGAGGGCGAGAAGAGAGAGAGAGAGAGAGAGGAGGTTGGGGAGAGGAAGAAAAGTGAAGGGGGATAGAGAAACGTGAAGAAATGAGAGGATTTTTTTTTTTTTTTTTTTTTAAGGGGAGAGTATGAAAGAAGGAGAAGAGGGAGGGGGAAGAAACGGGGGAGGGAAGGAAAAAAACAGACGAGGGGGTAGGGGGAGGGGGGCCGTAATCCGGAGTGCAGCTGCGGTGGTTATTTATGGAGATTTTGTATGGAATAAATTTTCTCGCGCTTATTAAAACGTCTTGGGTCCTGTGTCCTTGCTTCCTTGAGGGCGGATCTGCAAGGGGGGGGGAGAGGAGGAGGAGGAGGAGGGGGGGAAGAGGGAGGGAGGGAGGGAGGGAGGGACCCAGGAAACACTTTATTCATACTTTGTGCAATTTATGATGCTCTGTTTCCTGAAATCCTCAAGAAGGCGCAGAGGAACTTTGCGATCGAGTTACGCGATAAGGATAGGGCGAAGAGGGAGAAGGAGAGAGAAAGGGAAGAAAAAATAACTAAACGGCGTAGAGGAAAGCGACCGTAGGATGTGGATTGAAATTGGAAAGATGGCGGGAGGTAATGAGGGAGGGAGGGAGTTGGTGAGAAAGAAAGAAAGAGAGAAATAAAAGAAAGGGAAAGAGAGAGAAAGAAAAGGAAAGAGAGAAAAAGGAAAGAGAGAGAGAGAGAGAGAGAGAGAGAGAGAGAGAGAGAGAGAGAGAGAGAGAGAAAAAGAGAGAGAGAGAGAGAGAGCACCCGAAAAAAGATAAATAACTCTGCATCTGCTCTCTCCATAGTAGAACAATATTCGGTGCCATGCTGAATACATAAGCAGTTTTGATATGTGGCCCTTGCCAAAGGTGGCTCTGGTTTCGCCTGAGAATTCTTGTATATTATTTCTTCCTTTTTTCGGTAGCTGGAGCTTGCTTGTCTGGTTGTTTGGTTGTTTGGTTTGGAGGGTCGTGGTTGCGGGTCCATGCGCTTGCCGATGCTCTTTTGATTTAGAGACGCGTAGCGCTCCTTTGTTTGACGAATCGGCGGTTTTTGTTTGTTTGTTTGTTTGTTTGTTTGCTGATTTATGTTTTTGTTTTTGTTTGTGGTTATTCCTTGTGTTTTTTTTTCTTTTCTTTTGCAATATCTACTTTTCTTGCTTCATGTTTCCTTCTTTTTTTCTCTAATTGATGCTTATTAGTGCTCTCTTCTTATTCCACTTCTCATTCATTTTACTTTATTGCCCCTTTTTTCTTTGTTTTCTTTATATTCTTCTTCCTCTTCTTCGCGCATTCTCTCTCTTGATAATACAAAAACACAAAAAAGGTAGATGGATATAAGGCTAAAAATCTACTCTACGAATTCGGACACAGCTTGCGCCAAGCTGAACTCAGCTGTTACGTCGTTTGGGCGAAAATAAGAGAGAGAGAGACAGAGACAGAGACAGAGACAGAGACATACAGAGACAGAGACATACAGAGACAGAGACAGAGACAGAGACAGAGACAGAGACAGAGACAGAGACAGAGACAGAGACAGAGACAGAGACAGAGACAGAGACAGAGACAGAGACAGAGAGGAGGTAAGGAAATCAAGAGAGAAAAATGGAGAAAGAGAAAGAGAAGGAAAGAGGAAAAAAATGTATATACTCCCTTGGCGTAAAGAGATCGAGGCTTTACAGCTCACCATAAACAATCCACATAAACAATATCCCAGGAGGAGAAGGGTGATAGGGGAGGAGAGGGAGGGGAGGAATCTCAGAGGTGGGGGGAGGGGGGGGGCAAAGGGTGTTTCTGGAGTGGAGTGAGGTGGGGGGTCGAGATGTAAGGGGGGAGGTGTGGGGGTGGGATCAAAGACGAGAGAGAGAGAGAGACGAGGAATGGGAGAAGAAGAGAACATAAAGGAAAAATAATGAGAAGAAGAAGAAGAAGAGCAGAAGAGGAAATAAAGAAACGAAAAAAAAGAAGCACTAGAATGAGGAGAAGAAGTAGCAGCGGGAAAGTAAAACAAGGAGAAGGAGGAGGAGGAGGAGGAGGAAGAAGAAAAAAGGTGATGGTGGAGGTGGGGTTTGTAGTAGCGAGGTGGGTGGGTAGGGGGGGGGGGAGTTCCTTATATGGGTTTATCCTGTTCTTGGCCTTCTCTTCGTGTTGCTTATCCTAACCATATCATAGTCTGCGAGATGCATCCTATGGCCTGGCCTTCTTCTCTCTCTCTCTCTCTTTTTTTTTTTTTTTTTTTTTTTTTTTCTTTTTTTTTACTTTCCCTTTTTCTAGGTGTGGTTTAGGTTCTTTATTTTTTATTTTTTTTGTCTTTGCCTTTGTTTATTTGCTTTGTTTTCTTCTTCGTCGTCTTTTGGTTTTGTTTTTGTTTTTGTTTTTTTGCTTTTCGTTTATATATGTTTTTTCTTTTATTTTTTCTACCTTTTACTTTGCTTTTTCCCTCTTTTTTTTTCTTTCTCTTCTCCTCCCTTCTCCCTCTCCCTTCTCCCCGTCTCCCTTCTCTCCTCTCCCTCTCCCCTTCATTTCTCCATCTCCCCTTCCCCCTCCCTCTACCACCACCCCTTTCCCCCTCCCTCTCCCTCTCTTTATTGTCATTCCTGTCGTGTGTGTGCGAGTACCCGACGAGTGTCCCAGCGGGGTTATGGGCGTGGTGGGGTTCCTCGTCTAAAAAAGAAAAAAAAAGAAAAAAAGGGCGAGGGTCTTGAGGGGAGGGGGGTAACCAGGGAGAGGGGGAGGGAGGAGACAAGGGGATGGTAGGTGGGGGTGGAGTAAGGAGAGAGGGAGGGAGGGGGAAGGGAGAGAGGTAGTTGTAAGGAAGAGGAGGGAAAGAGAGAGAGGGGGGAGAGGGGGGGTGGGGGTAGGTGAGCGGTAGTTGGTGCAAATGTCGTTTCGGCCTTACCGAGAGAGCCAGCTGGAATGGGCGTGTCGTTTCTTTTTGTTTGTTTGTTTTGTATGCCCGCCATCTCGTGGCACTTTGGAGTATGTTGGCTGCATGGCTCTTGCATGATAGGAAAGCTTGTCAGGATGGGGGGGGGAGGGGGTCGTTTGTTTCCTTTGAGAGATGTAGATGTTGATGTACAGAGAGTTGGGATTTTTTCTGGACATTTGTATATTTGTACTTTTTGTTTTTGGTGTATTTCTCTCTCTCTCTCTCCCTCCCTCTCTCTCTCCCTCCCTCCCTCCCTCTCTCCCTCTCTCCATCCCTCCCTCTCTCTCTCTCTCTCTCTCTCTCTCTCTCTCTCTCTCTCTCTCTCTCTCTCTCTCTCTATCTCTTTCTCTCTCTCTCTCTCTCTCTCTCTCTCTCTCTCTCTCTCTCTCTCTCTCTCTCTCTCTCTCTCTCTCTCTCTCTCTCTCTCTCTCTCTCTCTCTCTCTCTCTCTCTCTCTCTCTCTCTGCCAGCTTAATCTAATCCAGGGATATGAACCGTGCCATAATCCATGTGTATAACCGTCAGATACAACAACTTCATAGCATTTTATATACCCCCTCCTTCCCCTCCCTCCCCTCCCTCCCCTCCCTCCCCTCCCTCCTCGTCATGTCAAGGCATTGGATATACTCGGTAGTTGGGGCAGAGAGAGCGATAGGTGGATGCAACTTGCCCCTCCTTTTTAGCTCTCTTTCCTTCTCTCTTTCCCCTCCTCCGCAAATCCTTTTCTTCATTTCTATCCTTCTCCCCATCTCTCCCACTCCCCAACTCTCCCTCTCACCACTTTTCTCTCTCTTCCGCTCACCCACCTGTGTCTAGCTCTTACATGAGCACCTGTGATCACACTAATGAGTTTTTACCGAGAATGGAATGTTGTCTTGCGTGGAAGTTGTAATTCCTCCTCCTCCTCCCCCTTCCTCCCTCTTAATCTTCCTCCCTCCTTCTCTTCCTCCCTCCTTCTCTTCCTCCTTCTTCTCCCTTCTACTTTACCCTTTCCTCCTCTCCTCCTTCCTCCCCCTCCTTCCTCTTCCATCCTCCTTTTCCCCTTTCTCCACCCTTATCATCTCCCCTCTCCTCCATCCATCTCACATCCCTCTTCCTCTCTCCTCCTCCTCCTTTCTCCCTTCCTCTTCCTCCTTTCTCCCTTCCTCTTCCTCCTTTCTCCCTTCCTCTTCCTCCTTTCTCCCTTCCTCTTCCTCCTTTCTCCCTTCCTCTTCCTCCTTTCTCCCTTCCTCTTCCTCCTTTCTCCCTTCCTCTTCCCCCTTCCTCCTCCTCCTTATCCTCCTCCTCCTCTTCCTCCTCCTCCACATGCTGTTGTTACTCCTCCTTCCTCTTATTTCTCTTTCCTCCTCATCCCCCTTCTTATCTTATTTTGCCTTGTTAAATATTTTTGTAGCATTGCTGCTTAGAGGAATTTTGGCCAAGGTTTCGAGTGTCCCTCTGAATAATTACGTTTGAAACGGCAAATTTGAGAAGGGGACGAGGATAATGAGAGGAGAAAGGGAT
>NW_028234436.1:21638452-21641240 GCF_977035675.1 Penaeus japonicus
GAGGGTCTGGTGTGTGTATGTATGTATGTGTGTATGTATGTATGTATGTATGTATGTATGTATGTATGTGTGTGTGTCTTTGTTATCGTCATCATCAGTGGACTAACGAGGGACAGTAATTAAAAGAAAGGAAAAAAAGGAAAAGAAGAAGGAAACTTCTGCATCACCGTGTCGCGATCTGCGTTCGTTCCCGAAGACAGGTCAAAGGTCGATGCCGCGTCAACCGGACTTTTGTTTCGGGTCAGAGGTTGTCCGTGGATGCTCGGCACTACCGTAGTCCACCGTCGCTACTGCCATCCGCCTGTTTCTCTTTTTCTCTCTCTTTCTTTCTCTGTTTCTTCTTCTTTCTTTATTTATTACTCTCTCTTTATTTCTTACTCTCTCTTTATTTCTCTCTCTTTCTCTTTCTTTCTTTCAATCCTCTTTCTCTCTCAAATATTTCTCTCACTACCTTTCTCTCTCTTCTCTCTCTCCCCTCACCCCTCCCTCTCCCACACTCCTTCCCTCCCCCCCCCCCTCTCTTTCTTCTCTCTCTCTCTCTCTCTCTCTCTCTCTCTCTCTCTCTCTCTCTCTCTCTCTCTCTCTCTCTCTCTCTCTCTCTCTCTCTCTCTCTCTCTCTCTCTCTCTCTCTCTCTCTCGCCCTCCCCTCGTTCGCCAGCACACAAGGATCCGGTGGCAAAATTCAGGCCATTCGCTGTTTTATAGACGCATTAGACTCACAAGTAAGAGTCCCCGTAGACCCCCCCCCCCTTCCCGCCCACCCGCTAATTGCATGCACGGGCGGCGGTCGCAAGAAAGCATCGGCTCGCCTCCTGTCCGTAAGGCTCACTGGAAGCATGGCCTAATAGGGATTTTCGACCGTACGGGGACTTCCACAGAGGGGCACCCGCGTCTTGACCGAGGCGAAGGAGGGAGGGGAGGGGGGAGGGGGAGGGGGGTTTCTTCCTTGTCATGCCTGTAAATTGGTAGTATGTTTTTTCCCTCAAGCAGTCTTAATGATGGTCTAATTGTAGTGGGTCATTTGCCGAATGGTTGCAGAGATAACAACCTCCCTCTCTCTCTCTCTCTCTCTCTCTCTCTCTCTCTCTCTCTCTCTCTCTCTCTCTCTCTCTCTCTCTCGCTCGCTCTCTCCCTCTCCCTCTCCCCTCCCTCCTCTCCCTCTCTCCCTCCCTCCCTTCTTCCTTCCCTCTCTCCCTCCCCCCTCCCTCCCTCTCTCCCTCCCTCCCTCACGTCCTCCTCCCTCCATCCCCTCAATATGTTAATGTTTATTGATGTGCTCAATGTTGCAGATTAAAGTTGCCTATGCTAATCCACATGGCATTGCATCGAGTAAACCCGTCATTGAGAGGGAATCCATGAAAAATATTGTCCGGTGATGGTGAGGAGATACTTCCCACCCATCCTTCCCACCTCCCCTCCCCATCCCTCATCTCTCCTCCCTTTCCTTCCTCCCATTCTCTCTTTCCATGCTTTCCTCTCCTCCCGTCCTCCTCCCTTTTCCCTCCCTTTTCCCTCCCTTACTCGCCATCCCTCTTTCCTCCTCCCCTTCTTTCCTCTCCTCCTTCCCCTCCCCTCTCCCTTTATCCCTTCCCTTCCCGCCCCTGTCCCCTCCCTCCACCGCCCCTGTCCCCTCCCTCCACCGCCCCCTCCACTGCCCCCTCCACCGCCCCCTCCACCTAGCTATCAATGGTAACATGTCAGGCTAGCATTCCTGCTTGTCTGTACGCATGTAAGACAACACGAGTGTTTCTGTACGTACATTCGCCGGTAAGATTATCTCTCTTGCATGCGTCTGTATCTGTGGATAATGCCGCGCGTTACGATATTTATGCGACAAAAAAAACAAAAACAATAACAACAAGAAAAAAAGCAAGTATTACGACAGCGCGGGGAGACACTTACACTGCGACAGTAATATCCTCTGTTAATGACGGTAATATGCGGTATCAGCTGGATCTTGGCAGGAATGACAGCGCCGGCACTTTGCTAATGTAAATTTCGTATTCTCGTAATAGTAAAGGAGGAAAAAGACAATGAGGGAGAGACAGACAGACAGGCAAGCAGGCAGGCAGACAGACAGACAGACAGACAGACAGGCAAGCAGGCAGGCAGGCAGGCAGACAGGCAGGCTGGCAGGCAGGCAGGCTGGCAGGCAGACAGGCAGGCTGGCAGGGAGGCAGGCTGGCAGGCAGACAGACAGGCAGGCAGGCAGACAGGCAGGCAGGCAGGCAGACAGGCTGGCAGGCAGACAAACAGACAGGCAGGCAATCAGACAGGCAGGCATACAGACAGGCAGGCTGGCAGGGAGGCAGGCAGGCAGGCAGGCAGGCAGGCAGGCAGGCAGGCAGAGAGACAGACAGGCAGTCAGTCAGTCAGTCAGTCAATACATCATATGTAGAGAACGACTAGTAAGTGCATGTGTCGATTAGCCTCGAAAAAGGTGGAAAAATGAAAAATAGGACAAGGGAGAGATTTTAAGGCTTGTCTCGACCTTCACCCCACCTTACCCTCCCCCCACCCCCAACACACAAACCACACCCAACCCCCACCATCGCTTCAGAAAAAAAAGGGTAGAATAAAAGCACACTTCTCAGATCAGCCTGTGATCTTGGTTCTACGCGACGATGAGGGCGAGATCCGGATATATCGACTTCTCCTCTTCCTCCCTCCTCTTCCTCCTTCCTTTTCCGCTACCTCCAAACCTCTTCCTCCTTCACTGTCACTTCTTTTCATTACTCCACCACCTCCTCTTCCTCCTCCTACGCCTCTTCAACCTCCTCCTCTTCCT
>NW_028234436.1:21653840-21656340 GCF_977035675.1 Penaeus japonicus
TAATAATGATGATGATGATAGTGATAATGATGATGATAGTGATAATAATGATAAGAATAACAATAATTATGATAATGATAATGATCACGATAATAATAATATTAATGGTGACCGTGATGGTGGTGACTTTGGTGACGATTAAAACAACAAATAAACAAAAAGCATAATCTTGTTACAAAAATTAAAAAAAAAAGTCTTTCCCTTCCCCTTCCGCCTTTTTCCCCTTCCTCCCCTCTCCCTACCCTTCCCCCTCTCTACCCCCTCTGTGCTCCCCCCTCCGTTTTACCGCCCTCTTTCCCTCCCCCCTCCCCCCCCCCCTCATCCCCCCACCCCCCATGCCCACAATAAATCCTCGTGCCCCCACCTTCCCCCCTACACCCTTAACCCCCCAACCCTTACCCCCCCACCCTTAGGAAGTTAGGCAGGAGGGCCCCCAAATTAACGGCCTACACTGGAAACGTAGAAGTTGCGGGGGCAGGAAAAGACGATAATTACGACAAATGGGGTCATAATCTCAGACTTAATGGTGTACCTCTAACCCTAATGGTTGCTGGTCCCAGTAAGAGGTTAACGGGACGGGATGCCTGATACCTTTTTATTATTGCAACCTGTATATGTGCGGGCGACTGCAGGTTTCTATACACGGGGCACGCACACCCACACGCGCCGTCACAGGCACAGTCACACACACACACAGACAGACACAGCCACACGGATAGGCACAGACGCCCACACACGGACGCTCACGCACACGCACATACAGACATGGTTTACGTAACACAGTCTCAGTTACTGTCGCATTCCCAATAACTGTATGTATGCTTTCTTGTCAGTCTGTCTGCTGTCCCTCCCTCTCATTCTCTCCCTTTACTTCCTACCCTCTCCCCACCCTCTCCCCACCCTCTCTTCTCATTGTTCTCCCTCCTGTTCCCCTCCCTCCTTCCCTTTCCCCTCCTGCCCCCCCCTTCCACCTCCTACCTACCCACCCACCCACCCAACCTCCCTCGCTCTCTCGCTCTCCAAACACGAGAGGAAAAAAAAAGAACAATTTAGCCAATTACGGATAAACGGAATTCCCAGTGTAATTTGATCAACTGGAAGTCCGCATAATTGGAACGGTTATCAAAACAAATGCCGTCGCAGCTCGCAGGAGATTAGCGAATCGAAATGAGTCATGCCATGGGCCGAGGGAAGCAATGGCGGATTCGGTTGCAGCGCGGACACTATATCGGGAGGAGGGGGGATGGGGGGACGGGAGGGGGACGTGAATCGTTGTTCGTTCTTGCGCTTTTGCAACATCCGCGAAAGGGAACAGAGGAGGTAGGTTATTTGTGAGATGGGATAGGAATGTGGTGGTGGTGGTGATGATGATGATGGTGATGGTGGTGGTGGTGGTGGTGATGAAGATGATGATGATGATGATGATGATGAAGATGTGATGATGATGGTGATGATGAAGATGAAGATGACGATGAAGATGGTGATGATGATGATGAAAGAGGAAAGTAGGCCTATCTCCACTCATCCCTTAGCCCCATATCAATAACAGTCGCAATAGCAGCCTCCAAAACAGACAAATTCTAATATTCGGCCGATATTCTCATAAAATGCAAAAAATAAATAAAAGAAATAAACTTTTGCCCGAAAACTTCCCCATCGCCCCCCCCCCCTATCAACTCCGTTCTCCTTACCACAGTGGCTATGAATGTCTACCTCTGTTTGCCCATCCCTTGCTTCCTCAAAGAACAGAGGAGAGGAGAGGAGAGGTGGGGAGGGGAGGAGAGGGGTGGGGGGGAGGGGAGGGGAGGGGAGGGGAGGGGAGGGGAGAGGAGGAGGGGAGAGGAGAGGAGATACGAGAGGGGAGGGGAGGAGAGAGGAGGAGAAGAGAAGAGAGGAGAGGGGAGGGGAGAGGAGGAGAAGAGAGGAGAGGAGATAGGAGAGGGGAGGGGAGGAGAGAGGAAGGGAGAGGAGGAGAAGAGAAGAGAGGAGAGGAGATAGGAGAGAGGAGGAGGAGAAGAGAGGAGAGGGGAGGAGAGAAGAGGAGAGAAAAGAGTAAAGAGAAGAAGAGAGAGTGAAGGAGAGAAAAGAAGATATGAGAAGAGAAGATAGGAGATGAGAGAGGCGAGAAAAGAGAAAATGAGAGGCTAGGGAAGAGGAAAGGAGAAAAAAGAGGAAAAATAAAAATAAAATAATCAATAGAGGAAAGAGAGGAAAAGAGAAGAGAAGAATAGAAACAGAAGAAGAAGGCAAAGAGCGCAACAGAGAACGGGAGAGGAGAGGGGAAGGCATTACCATCACCGCCCAATATATGGGAAGTGGAGAGATGGGTATCCCAGCATCCATAGTAAACAGCTTGTATTCCCAATATAGTCGTGGCTGACAAGAGAGGGGGTGAGAGCGGGAGGGAAGGAAGGGAGGGGGGAAGGGGGAGGGGGAGGGGGAGGGGGCTTCACTCAATACTTTGGCGAGGTGGAGAAGGGGGACTTTCTTTTCTTTGTTT
>NW_028234436.1:21680245-21682745 GCF_977035675.1 Penaeus japonicus
TTCGTTCTTTCATCCGTTTTTCTTTTAATTTTCTTTCTTTTTCTTTCTCATTCTTTTTTTCTTTTCTTTCGTTTCTTTTCTTTTTTTTTTGCTCTCTTTATTTTACTTGCCTTCTTTTTCTTTCTCTTTCATTCTCATTTTCTTTCCTTTCATTCTCTCTCTCTCTCTCTCTCTCTCTCTCTCTCTCTCTCTCTCTCTCTCTCTCTCTCTCTCTCTCTCTCTCTCTCTCTCTCTCTCTCTCTCTCTCTCTCTCTCGCTCTCTCGCTCTCTCGCTTCTTTTCTTCTTTTCTTCTTCGGTCAACATCACGTGGACCTTGTCAGCTGCTTAACATGTACTTCGAGGTTCTGATGGACGAAAGGAAGATGGTTCCGCGACGGTTCCCCTGGTGGTTCTCAAGTGGTTCTCTGGCGTAGTGTTTAGACTTTGCGAGGGAGGGGGAGGGGGAGGGGGGAGAGAGGAGGAGGAGGTGGCGAAGGAAGAAAGGCGAGAGAGGTTAAAAGGTCCAGTATAGGACAGGGCGAAAGTTTTAGGAAAGAGTAAAAATATAAAAGGAAAGGCGGTGGTTTGCCAACTTTTCTTTCTTCTCTCTCGCTCTCTCTCTCTCTCTCTCTCTCTCTCTCTCTCTCTCTCTCTCTCTCTCTCTCTCTCTCTCTCTCTCTCTCTCGCTCTCCCTCCCTCTCTCTTCTCTCTCCTCTCCTCTCTCACTCCTCTCTCTCTCCCTCTCTCGCTCTCTCTCCTCTCTCACTCTCTGCCTCTCTCTCTCTCTCTCTCTCTCTCTCCTCTCACTCTCTCTCACTTTTCTCTCTCGCTCTCTCTCTCTCTCTCTCTCTCTCTCTCTCTCTCTCTCTCTCTCTCTCTCTCTCTCTCTCTCTCTCTCTCTCTCTCTCTCTCTCTCTCTTTCTCTCTCTTTCTCTCTCTTTCTCTTTTCCATTCTCACTCTTCCCTTCTATTCCCTTCCCCTCTTCTCCCCTCCCCTCTTTTCCCTTCTCTCTCTCCCCTTCCCATTCCCTCCCTTTCTCTCCTCTTCCCTCCCCTCTCCTGTTCTCTCCCCTTCCCATTCCCTCCCTATTTCCCCTCTCCTCCCTTCCCCTCCCCTCCCATCCTCTTCCCTTCTTTCCCTTACCTCCTCCTCCCCCCTCCTCCCCTCTCTTCTCCTCCCTCCTCCCCTCTCTTCTCCTCCCTCCTCCCCTCTCTTCTCCCCCCTCCTCCCCTCTCTTCTCCTCCCTCCTCTCCTCCCTTCTCCTCCCTCCTCCCCTCTCTTCCCCTCCCTCCTCCCCTCTCTTCCCCTCCCTCCTCCCATCTCCTCCCCTCCCCTTCTTTCCCCCTCCTTTCCCCCTCCTTTCCCCCTCCTTTCCCCCTCCTTTCCCCTCCCCTCCCTCCCCCCGGCGACGAGGAGAGTGACCGTCCTCAGCCCGACGGAAAAGCTCAGATTTCAAATCAACCTTTTTTTTCAATGTTTTTTTTTCCGTTATAATGGATATGCTAATGACCTCTTTGTCAGGAGTGCAGCGAGCGATCAACATCTATAACCGTGCCCGTTGCAGTTGTTGTGCGTTGTAATTTTTGGTTTTTTTTCCTTTGTCTTTGATTTTTTTTTCTTTTTTTTTTCTTTTTCTGTTTTTTTTTTTCTAGCTTGTTTGGACTAAAAGATATGGAGAAAAAGGGTTCGTTTTTTTTTTTACCTGTAGTCGTGATGTGGGATGCTTAGGGTAGGGGTGGGGGTAGGGGGGTTTAGGGTGGTGTTGGGTAGGGGGAGAGGGAGGGATGGGAAAGCGGAGATAAGCTGGTAGGGGGATAGAGGTTAAGGGAGGGGGAAGAGGAATGGGAGGGGGGGGGGAAGAGGTATGGCAAGGGGAGTGAAGATGGGGGTTGGAGTATGGGTCATGGGCAAGGAAGAGAGTGGAGTGAGGGGTACAGCAGGGGTTGGGGGAGGTAAGAGTAGTAAGGCAAGGGGTAGGGTCTAAGGCAGGGGAGAGGAGAGGAGTGGAGTGGAGGACTACCTAGTAAGGTAAGGAGCACTAGGGGAAGGGGAGTAAGGGGGTAAAGGGAAGGGGTAAGGGTAGGACTAGGGAAGGGGGTAGAAAGATGGGTAAGAGGCAGTTTGAAGGGGGTAAGGGGTAAAGGGAAAGGTGGAGAAGAAATGACGTTTGAAGGAAGGGGGAAGATGAAGGATAACGAAAGGAGGGTAGAGGGAGGGGTGTGGAAGGGGTAAGGAGGGGGGGGTAAGTGGGGGTTGCTTTACTCTTGCGTTGTTCCATTATGTATGCCGGAGTGTGTTTGTTTATCTTGTTTTGTGGACGCCACAAGCCCATGCATAATTTAAGTGTTTTGTTTTGTATCTGTCGTCGAATGAAAAAAAACGCGGTTGGCAAAATAATGTCTGCATCGGTCTTTGAGAGAGAGAGAGAGAGAGCGAGAGCGAGAGCGAGTGCGAGAACGAGAGTGAGAGCGAGCATATTATCCAGCATATTATGATGCCTCTTATACGGAGACCTTTTC
>NW_028234436.1:21687745-21692745 GCF_977035675.1 Penaeus japonicus
AGACGCCGCGACTCAACGCTCGAGGGTCATCGGGACTTCGAGAACTTAGTGAGAGGCCATATATATATATTTTTTTTTTCTCATGGCCTGGCAAGACCTGACGACAAGGGATGATAGACAAACAGACACAGACCATACTTTTTCTTTCTCTCATAAGGCCCGATACGAGATAAGGGATGACAGACACACAGACAGACACAGACACATTTTTCACCGTAAGGCCTGACACGAGCTGACGACAAGGAGTGACTGACAGTGTGCTTTTGGAGAACTCGCAAGACCAAAGGGCACGAAAACACAGACAGCGAAGACGTGCTTGCTTGCAGTCAGAAAATGGTCCAAGCCTCAGATGGAAGCAGAACAGTGGGTAGGAGGAATCACTCCCCCACCTCCCCTTTGGCCTTGGGATTGCTCAGAAAAGGACTTTTAGGAGTTTGGAGGGTAGGGGTAGTGATGGGGTGGGAGGGGAGGGGAGGGGAGGGGGATGTCGAAAAGGGTATTGACTGGTGCGAAAGGTAAATGTTTGTGTTTGTAACTTCTTTGGCGTCTTTGCCGGTCAGGATTCCCCTACTGGAATCTTCAGTCGAGATCTCTCTCTTTTCTATCTTTCTCTTTCTCCCTCTTTCTTTCTTTTTTTCTTTCTTTGTTTCTTCATCCCTCTTCATCGTCTTTGTTCTGCTCCTGTCTAGGTCCTACTCTTTCGTTCTCTTCCACTTCCCTTTCGTTCTCTTCCACTTCCCTTTCGTTCTCTTCCACTTCCCTTTCGTTCCCCTAATAGCCTGCTGCTCCTCCTCCTCCCACCTCCCCCAACGCCCCTCCCCCATTAACCCCCTCCCCCCTTAACCCTAACCACCCTACTCCTCCGCCCATTCCACCTCCTCTTCCTCCTCTTCCTCCTCCTCCTCCTCTTCCTCTTCCTCGTCTTCTTCCTCTTCCTCCTCCTCCTCCTCTTCCTCGTCTTCTTCCTCTCCTCCTCCTTCTCCTCCTCCTCCTCCTCCTCTTCTTCCTCTTCCTCCTCTTCCTCCTCCTTTTCTCCTCGTTGATCCCGTACACAGTTTCCCCTCTGAGTTTCCCTTACCCAATTATGGAACAACCTTTGATTGCATCAGAATTTAGGCTTTGCTTACGATGGGTAGATCTCCCACTCCTCTCTCTCTCTCTCTCTCTCTCTCTCTCTCTCTCTCTCTCTCTCTCTCTCTCTCTCTCTCTCTCTCTCTCCTCTCCCTCTCTCCTCTCTCTCTCTCTCTCTCTCTCTCTCTCTCTCTCTCTCTCTCTCTCTCTCTCTCTCTCTCTCTCTCTCTCTCTCTCTCTCTCTCTCTCTCTCTCTCTCTCTCTCTCTCTCTCTCTCTCGATCTTCCCTATTAGACCTCTCCTTTCTCTCCATAGACTTTCCCCTACACTTCTCCCTCCCCCTTCACCCCTTTCCCCTTTCCCTTCCCAATTCTCTCATCCCGTTCCACATCCCCCATCCCCAATTAGATTTCCCCCTCCCCTTCTTCCCTCCCCTTCTCCCCCTTCTCCCTCCCCTTCTCCCCCTTCTCCCTCCCCATCTTCCCCCTCCTCCCTCCCTTTTCCCCCTTCTCCCCCTCCTCCCTCCCCCTTCTCCCCCTCCCCATCTTCCCCCTCTCCCCCTCCCCATCTTCCCCCTCTCCTCCCTCCCCCCTCCCCCTCCCCCTGTCTTTGTTCCCGGAGATGAAGCATGGCGGCTGTACAATCGATGCTGATGGAATTCCTTCGATATGTAGATCAGTGTTTGGACACCTGATCAACCATTTACCCGACGGAGCACAAGTTTATACAAAATTTAGATGAGCTCTCCGATACCTGGAGCCGCCCCCCCCCCTTCCCTTCCCTACCCTATCCTACCCCCCTTCTCATCTATCTGTCTTCTTTCCTCTTTTCTCCTTTTTGCTTGTTCTTTTCTTGTCCTTCTCCATCTTTCATTTTCCCTCCCGCTTCTTCTCTGTAATTTCTCTTCATCTTTCTAACTTTCTCTTCTCTTCCCTTCCTCTCTTTTCCTTCTCTACCTTTCCTCCCTTCTCCTCCGCTTTCTCCCTTTTCTCCTCCCCTCCCTTCCCTTCCCCTTCTCTCTGCCTCCCTTTTTCCTCCTTCATTTTATTGTATATCTGTCCACTTTATTTCCCTCTATCTTCGTCTTCCTTCCCCTCCTTCCCCACTTCCCTCCTCCCCATTCGCTTCCCTGCTGTGCCTTTCCTTCCCCTCCTCCCTTCCCTCTTCCTCTCTCTCCCTCCCTCCTCTCTTCCCCCCTTCCTTCCTCCTTCCTCCTCCCCACCCCTCTTCCTTCCTCCTCTCTTCCCCCTTCCTTCCTCCCTCCCCACCCCTCTTCCTCCCTCCCCACCCCTCTTCCTCCCTCCCTCCTTGTCAGTCAACAAACAAGCGAACTTGGCGGTTCCCGATAATTAATATTTCCTTCGTAGAGTGATCTTTTTCTTCTTCTTTTTTTTCCTTTTTCCTTTTTATTTCTTTGGTCGTCCTTTATTCTTTTTTTTTCATTTTTCTATTTTCTTCATTTCTTTATATATATATTTTTTTATTGATTTGTTGCCTGTGTTTGTGTTAGTTCTTTATCCATTATTCTGATTCGTCCTTCTTGTTTTAGAATTTGTTGTGCATTGTATATATATATTTTTCTTTTATAGATAGATTAATTGATTCATTGATTTATTCGTTTATTTATTCACGTCTTGAAGAAATATGTCAAATGAACTTTTTTTTTTTTCTTTTTTTTTACTTTACTTTTGATATTTTTTTCATTCCGTTAAATCGTTATTTTTCTTCTTGACTTGTTTATTAACTTTATCGGATGTCGAACTTCTCAGATGTCGACGTTGATGCTTGTTATTTGTCGTGGCATTGGGGGGGAGGGGGGTAAGGGGGGTGATGAGGGGGGAGGCCGTTGTCAAGGATTCTCGTTCTCTCTTTTTTCTGTTTTTTTTTTCTTTCTTCTTTTTTTCTTTTCTTGATTTTGTTCATGATTATTTGCTGGTTTTTTTTTTTATCTTCTTACGCTACTCTTTCAGAGTCTCTTCCTCCCCCTCCTTCACCACCACAAACCGCCTTCTCCTCCACCACCACCTCTTCCACCACCACCTCTTCCACCACCTCCTCTTCCACCACCTCTTCCACCTCCTCCACCAACACCTCTTCCACCTCCTCCACCACCTTTTCCACCTCCTCCACCACCACCTCCTCCACCACCACCACCTCCTCCACCACCTCCTCCCCCCACCACGCCTCACCTCTTCCACCACCACCACCTCTTCCACCTCCTCCACTACCACCTCCTTCACCACCACCACCTCCTCCCCCCACCACGCCTCACCTCTTCCACCTCCTCCACCACCACCTCTTCTACCACCTTTTCCACCTCCTCCACTACCACCTCTTCCACCTCCTCCACCACCACCTCTTCCACCTCCTCCACTACCACCTCTTCCACCACCACCACCTCTTCCACCTCCTCCACTACCACCTCCTTCACCACCACCACCTCCTCCCCCCACCACGCCTCACCTCTTCCACCTCCTCCACCACCACCTCTTCCACCACCTTTTCCACCTCCTCCACCACCACCTCTTCCACCTCCTCCACTACCACCTCTTCCACTTCCTCCACCTCCTCCACCACCACCTCTTCCACCACCACCACCACCTCTTCCACCTCTTCCACCTCAACCCCCTCCCCCCCCACCCCCCACCCACGTGTTACATGTTGTTTTGTGTTGTGTGTCTGGGAGAAACTTTGCCTGGCGCTACAAACTTATCTTGTTAGCTGTCTCGAAAGGCGCAGGTGATATGTGTTTTCAAGTCGTCTGATTGCTGAGATTTCTTTGCTTTTTTGTCGTTGTTGTCGTTATCGATGGTGGGGTGGGGTGGGGTGGGGTGGGGGGGTAGGTCAATGAGGATAAGAAGTTTTTTTTTCACTTTTTTTGTTTTGTTTTGTTTCTTTTTTCTCTTTTTCATGTTCATTCTCTGAGGCCGCCATCTCCACTCTTTTCTACTGTTCCTTCCTCATTCTCGTCCTCTTTACCCATATACCCCATCATCACCTCACCATCACTCCACATGTTCTATTCTTCTCAATTCCTCCCCCCCCCCCGCCGCTCTCATTCCCCGCTGGCATAAAAAGAGGAGGAAAAAAATATATATATATATAGATAAATATATAGATATATAAAGAATAACACAATTGGATCTTAGAGGTTGTATGTAAGGTCGATTTTCCCTCTCACTCACACGGCCTTCCTGCGTCTCATTTTCCATCCCTTTCCCCTCCATCTCCTCCCGCTCCCCCCCGGCTCCCCCCTCCCCCCAAGTCCGTTTCCCGCCATTTGTATTCCGTGGGCGTGCAGGCATACCTTCCGCTCGCCCGTAACCCCCGCCCACCCGCCTGTAGTCCGAGGTTTCCGCGAAGCCTCGACTTGCTCCAGGAGGTTAATGAGGGGGGGGGGGTCTATGGGTTAGGGGCTAGGGGGATCTTGGGAGAAGGAGGTGATGGGGTGTCGGAGGGGGTGGGGGTGGGGGGGGTGATGGGGTATTAGGCCTCAGTTTAAAGTTTTCCTTTCCTGTCCGTTACATAGCTTTCGCTGGATTTCTTGATATTGATTTGAAAAAAAGGAAATACTTCTTAATGTCTCTCTTTAATGTTATCCTACTTCTTATTCACACTGACTCCCCTTTGGTTATTATTGTTATTATTATTATTATTATTATTATATATATGTGTGTGTGTACGTATATATATGTATATATTTTTCCCCCCATCTTGTTTTATCATCCATAGATATTATTGACTAACTTCATCTTCTGTTTCTTTGTTTTCAGGCCAACTCTATTTTCCTGACGATGTCGCTGTTCATTATGTGTCGCCACGCCAACCTCTCGGCCTCCGTCAAGAACAAGGAACACACTAAGTTGGCCTCCGTCAGGTAGGTGTTGAAGGAGGAGGAGGAGGAGGAGGAGGAGGAGAAGGAGAAGGAG
>NW_028234436.1:21697745-21700245 GCF_977035675.1 Penaeus japonicus
TCTCTTCTCTTCTCTTCTCTTCTCTTCTCTTCTCTTCTCTTCTCTTCTCTTCTCTTCTCTTCTCTTCTCTTCTCTTCTCTTCTCTTCTCTTCTCTTCTCTCTCTTATTCTTCTCCTGTATGAAAAGTCTGAATGAACAGTCTATTTACTCTTTTGTTTTTTATATTTAGTGTTGTATCATAACTCCCTGTTTTTCACACTTTGCATATACTATTAATCATTTGTGGTTATGGATGTCCTCACAGTATCGTAAGACTAATAATTTTACTAAATGTACTTTGCTGTAGATACGATTTTGCTATGTTACATTATTAACCTTCCCTTGGTTATGGTTAATGTGTGTATTCTTTATTTAGTCTGTAATTTTTTTTTTCTGTTTGATTACTAATTTTGGAGTAATTATTTTATTTATTTATGTTAACGATTTGAAGTTGTTTTCGTTTATTTCATTAGTTAATCTCTTGTGTATAAAGTAGCCTGAATGTTCATCTCCTTAGACAAAGCAGTGCCTTGTGTAGACATCACCGACGCATAGCTCGGCCGCCTGCTGGCTCGGTGCGGGCTGTGTACCGTGACTCCGGCCGCGGTGCACGGGCTGTACCGGCCGGGAGGAGGGTACGCGTGCGCCTCTGCCTTGGCGGGTACGCTGCATGCAGAGCGTACCCTTCAAGGAGGGTGCACGGTGGTGAAGCTCTGCCAGGTGGATACATAGTGTGTGTCTGTCCTCTGTAGGTGAAGAAGGAGTTACGTAGGGCGGGTCGCCGACACCCCTGGCTGCGGGCGTGCCTGTGCGCCGCCCACGAGCGCTCGCAGACCGGCAAGGACGCCCGCGCCTCCCACAATGCCGCCTCCCACTCACAGTCGAACTCGCACTCCTCGCATACAGTGGGTAGCTCCTCCCACGACGCCCTTGCTTGCCACGCCGCCCCGCCCGCCACCCCGCCCCTTCCCCCCGCCCCCCTGCCGCACCACCTGCCGCTCCCCGCCACCCTCACCCACCTGGCCGCCCACCACCTGTCCCAGACCCACCCGGCGGGCGTGGACGAGTCGGGCTCCCCCGCCGGCTCGCTCGGCGTGGCCTTCAGCCTGCCGGCGCTGCCGCCGTCGTCGTCGGCGCCGCCGGCGGGCGAGACCGCCTCGGCCTCGCCCACGTCCCCGCCCGACTACCAGAACTCCCTCCCCTTCCACATCCAGCAGGTCAACGCCGCCCAGATCTATTCCTCCCCGCCCCCGACGCCCACCCTCTCCCAGCTCTACGACACGGCCGGCCCGCCCATCTCCTCCGCCGCCCTCCACCACTACATCCAGCCCCGCTCCGCCCCCCTGCCCATGGGCCCCCACCTGCGGGCGCAGCAGCAGGCCGTGTCGGGCCTGGCCCTGAGCCCCACCATGCTGCAGGCCGCCCTCTCCTCCCTGCACTCGAGCAACCCCAAGGGCCTGGACCACCACCACTACCACAACCTGCTCCAGCTGCCCCTCTCGGCCGTCCACCTGGCGCCAGACGACTCCAACTACCTGCAGCCCAAGTCCCACTTCGCCGCCGGCACCCTTGGGGACGCCCTTGGGGACGCCCTTGGTGACGCTCTCGGCGGCGGCCTGCAGCACGAGGGCGGCGGCGTCCCCCCTCACCCCTCCTTCCCCCTCACCCCCAAGGGCGGGGGCGGCCACCCCCTTCCAGCCATCCCTTCTCCCGAAGACCTTGCTGACGCGCCCCTCCACCCTGCCCCTCAGTCCCCCCCCTCCTCCACTGCCACCACCACAACCACTACCACCACCGCCACCACCTTCCCCCTCCCCCCCAGCACTCCCAAGAGTAAGCTCCCCCCCACCAAACCGGAGAGGCCTCAAAAGAGCACCAACAACAGTATGAAAGGTATTTTTTTTTTATCCTCTCGCCTCAAAAAAAGAAATCCGATTAGAGTCGCACGCACGCTGTCACTCACTCCCAAGACCTCACGCAAGCACTCTCTCAGTCCAGAAGTGGAGGTCTGCTTTCATAACCGGCGACTGAGGAGTCCCTTCAAGTACCTGGTGGTCTTAGATCACCACGGTTGCTATTAACGCTTCTGGGGTACAACTAGATGTCACTTCTCGTGGTGAACGTGCAAGAGGTTCTGGCGCATGTAGATTTTAATGTTTTGTTCTTTTAATTTAAAGACTATCATCACTATAACATGCTATAAACTGCAGTTTCTCAATGAACAGGATTTAAAGCAACAGGACCGAGGCAGACCGAACTGGAGGCTTGGTTTTAGAATGGAGGTGTCCCCGTGGCACCCTGCAGTCTGGTGGCGGGCAACGTAAACTAGAAGGCATTAGCGACGTAGATGATCTGGTAGATGGAAGTAACTGGTGTAACCTACCTCTTTGAAATGATGTTTATTTATTTTTTATTTTTTTGTATTTTTCATATTAAAGAGAATTCAGTGTTAGTTTAAACTCGCTAAAAGCAAGCCACAGCGATGAGTGAGCGGCGAAGCCAAGGAGCGGACTTCTTGACG
>NW_028234436.1:21705245-21710245 GCF_977035675.1 Penaeus japonicus
CTCCTCCTCCTCCTCCTCCCCCCCTCCTCCTCCTCCTCCTCCTCCTCCTCCTCCTCCTCCTCCTCCTCCTCCTCCTCCCTACGGTAATTTTCCCGCTCGCGACCGGAGAGAAACTTAATGTAGCGGCGTAATGCTGATTGCCGGCGGGATGTGATCTCAGAGTTGTTTCTCTTCCTTCTCCTCTTCCTCCTTTTTCCTTTTTTCCTTTTTCCTCTGTCGTTTTTTCTTCTTTCTTTTTTCTCTTTCTATTTCGCTCCGTTTTCCTTTTTTTTTTTTCTTTATCTACACCCCCTATTCTTCATATATAACCCCCTCCCCTCCACCTCAAAAAAAGGGGGAAAAAAAGGGAAAAAACGAGAAAGAAAGAAAAACACGAAAGAATTAACCTAAAAAAACCGGCCGACCACCTCCGTCTCCGTCTCTAGCGCCCATAACGAAAGGCTTGTGGCTACCTTATAACGAAACGAAATCTGTGTGCCTTCAGGAAAATAGTAACCTGCTTGCCTGCCTGCCTGTCATGAGAGTGCCATATAACAGTGCCATGAAAGAGCGTGAGTGCCATGCGAGAGCGCCTGGCACCATATCGTCCCTCTGAGCACCGGTGTGGGCTATTTAACTAGCACTAGCGGGGCAGCGGGGCATCTTCGGCATCGGGGCATGGCTGGTCTCTCTAAATAACAACCCCCTTGATGACAACACCACCATCACCTCCCATCCTTGATCCTTTTTTGATTAACCTTTCGGGCTCTCTGGTGACCTCCTTCCCTGGCAATGCAAACACAATCCTCCCCTGTTTTGTGTTTTTGTTTTGAGTAGTTACTCTTTTTTTGTTGTTGTTGTTGGTTATACTAACGTAAATGGTGCAGGTTATTAGTTTACTTTAGTTTTTTTTTCTCGATTTTTTTTTTAGTTTCATAGATTAACTCCGATATTTATTTATTTTTTCTTGAATGATTTTTTACTATCAAATATCCAAGAGGAAAAATATAAGAGTAACGATATATCATGGAAATATGTAAATAATGTAGATTTGCACTTTTTCTTTCATTTAGGTTTTTGTATGTGTGTATATATATCAGTGAGTCTCACTCATAGCCTAGAGTCAGAATCAGAGTTAGAGAGAGTTAGAACGCTTAGGATCCGCTCGGAGCCAGGACCAAGACTTGAGCGCCGCGCCAGCGCCGCCGCCGCCGCCGCAGCTGGTGTGACTAACGAAGTTCCTCCTGCCGTGTCTCCCTCAGCTGGTTCCTCGCCTGACGTCCGGCCGCTGGACGCGGGGGGGAAGCAAGAACAGCACCACCACCTCCTCCTCGCAGGCCGGGGCGGGACTGCCCCACCTGCCTGCGGGGGCGTCGGGAACGGCAGCGGGGGCAGCGGGAATGGGAATGGGGGCGGGGCCGGTGCGGGCGGGCTCGCTGTCCAGGGCCTCCCTCTCCAGGGGGTCGCTGGGCAGGGGGTCCCTCTCCCGGGCCTCGCTCTCGCGCACCCCCCAGAGGAACAGCAGCAGCCGCTCGGCTCGCCTCCACCACCACAACCTGCACACCCGCACCGCAGCGCTCGACCACGAAGATGAGGTTACTGTCGCCGCCCGCACGCCCGTCTGCCTGCCTGTGCCTGCCTGCCTGCCTGCCTGCCTGACGTCCCATGCGCTGGAGCCTGTCTTCCGCAGGATTCTTTGCTGCCTCCGCTTGCGCCTCGATGCTGGCTTTTAGGATACTTGCGCATGATTTGACCTTGTTTTTCTTTTTTTTCTATTTTGAGTTATTGCTTGTATCGAGGCTTAGAATGCTCTTGTTTAAAGGATTGTTTGCAAGCACCGCTTGAGCGACGCTCTGCGTGTAGATGTTTCCAGCAGGAAGACCGTAGCACCATTTGCGCATGAGTTTTATCGTAGTTCACTTCCAAGATAGTAAGATAAAAAAGATTTGATCGCGTGACGATTTGAAAGAACATTTTTTAGCACGCCGGTAGTGCATGAAGCATGGTTCTAAGCTTTCATTTTCTAGTGCATGTTTTGACTTTTGCATGGCTAGGCTAATCTTTTAGTATGATCGCTAATGCATGTTATTTTCCTAGGGTAAGGTTTTAGCTTTATCTTTTGTGCATGAGTAGTTGTATTAGCAGATTAGTAAGGCACGATTCTGTGCATGATTAATGGTAATGCTGAATTAATAAATATATATATAAGCACTAGTTATGCATTGTCAGCACCATTTTGCTTTTCACTTAAGATGAGTACTGTTGAGATTGACAGAGAGAAGGTTTAACGTCAGTTTGCATCGTTATCACTATCATCTCCATTGCCACGGCCGATGGCCACGCTAACGCCCCTGTTTCCTCCCGCAGAAGTACTCGTTTAAGTCGTGCGGGCGAGACAGCGGCCACGGCGGCTCCGAGCAGGAGGACTCTCCGCGCGCCGGCCCCGCCGCCAAGCTGGCCGCCCTTCGCCTCAACAACAACGTGGCGCCGCACCTGCCGCCCGACCACCTGGTCAACCCCTTCACGACGGCCGGGGGCGCCGCCGCAGCCGCCGCCGCAGTCGGCGCCGCGGGCCACGAGCAGCCGTCGCCCGGCCCCGAGGCCCTGCTGCCCGACTACCGCCTGGGCGGCGAGGCGCCCACGCTGCGCCTGCCGTCGGGCGCCGGCGCCCGGGCACACCGCACGCACTCGCCCTGGAACCACACGTATACGGAGATCCCCGACGGCGCCGCGGTGGGCGGCGGGCGCGGCGCGGGCGGCGACGGCGGCAGCGACCCCGTGTACGAGGAGATCGAGCGCGAGGGCCGATCCGAGCTGCAGGTGAGCGACCTGAGCGACGAGGACGGGCGCCGCCACAGCTCGGACATCTCGCGCCAGTCGTCCCGCTCGTACGGCGACCACCGCCCGCTGCTGCCCTACACCGTGCCCGACCGCCACGCGGCGCCGCACCACCACCAGGCGCTGCCGCAGTACGACCCGCGCCTCAAGGCCCGCCCGCGCCACCCCGACGGCCTCGATGACTCGCACACGCTGCCCGGCGGCCGCCTGGGCCCCCACATGGGCACTCACATGGGCCCCCACATGGGCCCCCACATGGACCACACCGTGGTGAGCCCCGGCCACATCCTGCCCATGTCGCACCCCGCCGTGACCTCCGCCCACGCGCTGCCCCCCGGCAACGGCCACATCAGCGGCCACCAGTACATGGAGGCTGCGGCGGCGGCGGCGGCGCACGCGGCGCACGCGGTCCCCGGCGGCCAGCGCCTGGTGGACGGCGACAGGGACATGCTGGAGGCGATGCCCCAGTACAGCCCGGCGGTGCTGTCGGCGCTGGGGCACCCGCTGCCCGTGGTGCACCCGCTCAGCGAGCCCAACCTGCGCAACTGGGAGGCGGCTCAGCGGCACCGCGACCTGCAGCAGCTGCAGCAGCTGGGCGAGATGACGGTGGCGGTGCTGAGCGGCGAGCAGGTGGTGTGCAAGCTGAAGCCGCCCCTGGCGCCCATCCACGAGAACGCGGGCGCGACGACGCAGGTGGAGCGCCACCCCCAGCCGCCCACCTACAGCCACTGTTAGGAGCCGTGTACAGTCCTAGTTGTGTACATACGTGTATAGTGCTTTAAACCCATTAAAGGCCTTTACGCTTTATGAATGTAGGTATGCGAGTGTGCGAAAAAGTGTAAAGTAAACTCACGATAATCATTAATCTCTGTTGTTTAGACACGGACGACGCGAAGGAAAGCAAGTGGACGGACGGCGAGCCTTTCGCTAAGTGACGAGGACAAAAAGTGTCCCTCTGACACGGCTTGTCCTCAGTGGGAGTGAGAGAGGAGTGCCAGTCGGCTGTCATCCTAGTCAGGTCTCTAGCAGGAGGAGGAACACAGCTGCTGTGTCCATCCTTCAAGACTAATCCTTATCCAATTGCCAGAATCAAAGGTGGTCCTACTTCCTTCCTCAAGTGGAAACGTGAACTACAAAATAACACGGGAGACAGTACGTGTGTGCTAGAACCGGAATCCCTTTGAAAACTAAAAAAAAAAAAAAAAGGCTTTTAGGGGGAGATATCTATGAAAGCGAGACTTTCCGAAATCGAGTTTAATGAAATATAAAAGAAGAAGAAGAAAAAAAAAAAACTTCGAAGGAGAATAAATGATGACGACGGTCTGGATGTGATGTAAACGAGTATTTTTTGCTTGCATTTTTTTCCATTAATTCTCGGCACTCAAGCTCCTCCTGCTGATGTGACCATTGCGCACTGCTGCACGAACTCAGCTGACTGACTGAAGCAACAACAGCAGCAGCCCCGACGCGTGTGAACATATTTATTGCACAATATTTTGGATGATGATGGTGACTGATATGATGTTGGTGATGACAATGATAATGAAAAAAAAAATATTCCCATTAAAAAAAAAAAAAAAAACTGCAAAATACTTTGTAGATAGTCACATTAAGGACACATAATGAACATTAAGGAGAATTCTGTTTTTTGTGACCATTGGAATCGATCTATGGAGTGTTTCCTTCAAGCATTACAGGATATCAGATGCGGCTTAAGAGACACTTTTTTTGCATTTGATTTGCATATTTTTTTTTTTGTTCTTTTTTTTTGTCTGCTTTGTTTCAGGAAGTTCTTAGGATCAAGTAACCCAAGTTCAGACTTAGGAAGCTCTATTTGACCGGCGATTTAAATAAATAAAAAAATAAAAAAAATATAAGTGAAATGGATTTTCTAGGCTCAGAGAAAGGGGGACCTCCTTGTAGAGAGAATATAAAAATGTAGATATTGCTAAAATGGTTGTAAGGCGGAGTGGAGAGAGGATAAAAAGAGGTGTGAGAGAGTGAGAGAGAAGGAGAGGAGAGGTAGTGTGTGTGTGTGATAATGAGTGAGAGAAAGAGAGAGAGAGAAAAAAAACATGATGTTGAAATCCTCAGCATCTGAGAGCTTAAGTGAATGATTGAGTGAAAGAGAGAGAAAAAAAAGTGAGAGAGAGAGAGATTGTTAAATAAAACATGAAAGATAA
>NW_028234436.1:21727745-21735245 GCF_977035675.1 Penaeus japonicus
CGCGTAGCTGTGAGGATCATCCACGTAGCTGTGAGGATCATCCACGTAGCTGTGAGGATCATCCACGTAGCTGTGAGGATCATCCACGTAGCTGTGAGGATCATCCACGTAGCTGTGAGGATCATCCACGTAGCTGTGAGGATCATCCACGTAGCTGTGAGGATCATCCACGTAGCTGTGAGGATCATCCACGTAGCTGTGAGGATCATCCACGTAGCTGTGAGGATCATCCACGTAGCTGTGAGGATCATCCACGTAGCTGTGAGGATCATCCACGTAGCTGTGAGGATCATCCGCGTAGCTGTGAGGATCATCCACGTAGCTGTGAGGATCATCCACGTAGCTGTGAGGATCATCCACGTAGCTGTGAGGATCATCCACGTAGCTGTGAGGATCATCCACGTAGCTGTGAGGATCATCCACGTAGCTGTGAGGATCATCCACGTAGCTGTGAGGATCATCCACGTAGCTGTGAGGATCATCCACGTAGCTGTGAGGATCATCCACGTATCTGTGAGGATCATCCACGTAGCTGTGAGGATCATCCACGTAGCTGTGAGGATCATCCACGTAGCTGTGAGGATCATCCACGTAGCTGTGAGGATCATCCACGTAGCTGTGAGGATCATCCACGTAGCTGTGAGGATCATCCACGTAGCTGTGAGGATCATCCACGTAGCTGTGAGGATCATCCACGTAGCTGTGAGGATCATCCACGTAGCTGTGAGGATCATCCACGTAGCTGTGAGGTGCGCGCGAGTGAGTGCCGCCGTGGGAGCGCCACCGCGGTGAGGCACCTTCAACACGCCCTCGAGTAGACTGTCGAGAAGATTCGAGTGAACAATAATGATGAAAGAAAGCGAGCGAAGTGTTCACTGTGACACGAGCGTCGCATTGAAGCAAAAGTCTAAGGGAATTGTGTGCAGACTTTTGCGACTCTGAGTGATATTGTTTTTTATATACAACATAAGTACATCCTGCTCTGTTTCCAGACTGTAAGGATTTGATGGAGCTAACAAACTCTCAGAGACCTGGAAGCTGTAGTATAAAAACATTTTAATCAGTTTCCGAAGGAGAGATTTATTTATGGTTCATACAAGACAAGGACAAGACAATGTGATACTGTGACTGCAAGAATCAGACTTGGATACAGAATGTATTGGCAGGTCAGTTCAGAATGCAATGTAGAAGAAACTAAATGCAGACTTTGCAACGAAGAGTATAAACGAACACTCGAACATTACATTTCAGAGTGCCATATGATACAACCTTCCAGGCCACCTAGCATGAGGTATGCAGAGTTTTGTAATTATTTCATATCATCAACTGTACTAGCAGATATACTCAAGCTATATCCGAAATTTGGTATGTGATATCCTATTAGAACCATTTATCAAACGTCTTTTCACAATTGATATGCTAGAAAATTTAATCACGTTATTACCTTAATTTGTAATACAATGTTAGCAACAATGTCATGAATCAACATCAATATATCAAAGCTTGCCCATGCCTGTGCAGAACTAAACTAAATATTTGTGAGCCTGTGTCTGTGTTGGGTGATGGTGTCCCGTCTACTCAGAGAGTCTACAGGACCACACATATTTAAAAATCATAAATAATTTGTGAACCAGGGTTGACATGTGTGACCACTAAGAAGCGTTGGATCTTTCGAAGGGGAAGGAAATTATCAATATGAACCTTTCAACGATAAGTCCAGACAACACTATGGATTCCCATGAGTGCTCGAGTAGCTCCATGGCTGACAAGAAAAGCACTTACCCTCGATGCAAGCCTGTAGAGACTGAATTTGATCTGAAGAGTGGCTCTACTCTTGGACATCAAGTGTATCTCTAGAAGCAGATACACCTACCCAAGTCTTGGAAGCAAAGTTAGTGATGATTTGCCGACTAACCTCAGAGGAGTTTTCACTGGAAGAGCAACTCATAATAGTGGCAGGTCTGTAGATGCTGTGCCCAACCTAGGTAATAGACTTTTCATCGGGAGAGCAAATCATAATAGTGGCTGGTTTATAGATGCCATGCCCTACTCAGGTAACAGAGCTTTCAGGGGGGGAGCCATTCATAAAAGCGGACGGTTTGTAGATACTGTGCCCTATGATGTTGGAAAAAGGTTAAAAGAGGGATCAGTTCTTCCATGGGACAGGCTGGATGATGGTCTGCCAACGACCTTAAACAAAACAAACAACAATGTCAAATCGGTCGATCTTGGAGAGATGAAGAACTGCCGGTAGTGAGCTGACAACATAGTCTTGTCACTAAAAAAGAGCAACAGCCAAGATCTCAGAGAACTGAATTATATTAATCATTACAACAGGTAATAGCCATCATGGTAGAAATAAGAAAATTCGGATCAGAAAAACGACCGGCTCGACTCAGGACTGTCATCAAATCGGGTGACGAATCATTTGGCTCTGACTGGGAAAAGGGCAGTCAAAGGTCAAAGAGAACACATGTCAGTGACCCTTCTGATAATGCTCATGTGATTGCAGGACTTTGCAGCAATCAAGTCTGTTTAACTACCTAAATTTCAAGAATGAAACATTGTAGAATAATGGTAATTTTAAGTCTCTATTCAAGGTTATAGTAATAAGAATGTCCATGATGAGTATACATGTAACATACTGTACAGAGCAAGCAGGGATGAAGTGCAACCTAAACTTGCTCATTGTTGCAGGATGCCAGTAAGTGAAGGGCTTAATTAAAAATGCCTTCTCAGTTCTAGGAGAACAATGCGGTGATGAGCAGGAGTATATAGATCAGGATTATTCGGCCCTAAAAACATTTCCTTGCCATTTGTTTTCTTTAACTGGGATTTTCTGGATCCTTTGAGTAAACCCAAGATTTTCATAACCAGATCTTAGTTTTTATATTATCAAGAAGTTTGATAAAGACCTAGGCCGAAAATGGATAGTCCCAGTTTCGTAAAGAGAGAATCAAAAGTGGCAAGATGATTCGAGAAATGGGATGTCATGAAAGAGGCTCTGAAGATCAAGCCAAATTGGAATAAACAAAACCCACACATCGGAGTCTGTGATCTACAGCAGACTCTTGAAAAGAGCCAATCCTGGTGAAAGTGACAATTCAGTTTGAAGAACTTATATGAGAAAGAGAAATGTCCATTATGTCATGATCACCATTAGTTTGCATTTTGTACAATTTTTAAAAGGTTACCGGTAAATTAACGCAAAATACTCGAGAAGGTACATGGCAAATGGTAAGGTAATGTAGGGGCCATCCATGCAACATCGATGGGCGTAGGAGCCCCACTCCAGATGGCTACATGAAAAGAAGCAAGAAACTAAACAAGACGAAAGAAAGCAGATACAATCAGAAAGGGAATCTGTGTACTGATGAGGTGATGGAACCTCAAACAATAGTTACAAGGTACTCCTATCACATCCAAGGAAACCACATGGTAGAACTATTCAAATATGTGCCTTGCTAGATGGTGTTAGCACCAGATTCTTTTGTTCAAAACGAAGAGCAGAAGAGATCAAGATTACAACCCTTTTACAGGAGGCTACTGAATTTATCAAAGAAACTGAAATAATGGTAAAAGGCTTCTTCATAAGAGGGCAAATCTTTTACAGTGTAATAGAACCATTGTCCTAAAACCATTTACTCGAGATCTTGGAAAAGCCAAACCGCCCTACTATTCGTGGAATTGTTAATTGGACAAGATGCTGGAAATTTGAAGAGGTTTTGATGGGGAACCATATGGACACAACCCTAGACAGACGAGTGAACTATTTTAGGAGATAGAAGGCCATGAAGACCCATAGAGCAAAGGAAATTATGTGGAAAACAAACAGGGTTGGAACATGTCGGAAACTCATGAAGAACGTATGGGCTCTCACCAATTCCTATACGATTTAGGGATGAGGTTTCTGATCTACCAAACAATAAGATCATAGCCTTCAAAAGGTCATGACGATGATCGAAGGCAGAAATACATTGACGAGATGTGTGCTCTCACTGAAAAGGGTTATACAGAGGTAGTAGATAACAATTCAGGAACAATGTGCTGCATTTGTCTTTACGCAAAACACTCAAAATATGAAGAAATATCATGAAGGAGGAAGCTAAGAGAAACTTTTAAGTAGATGACCTACTTCTGCCTACACATTAAGCTCAATAGCTGCAACAGAGACTGCAACAAGGGAGTTTCAGTCTAAGAAAGCGGTTAAGCAATTCAAAGGCAGTCATAGCTTCGATAACGCCGACGGAAGGAATACTTCCATTAAAGATATAAATTTACTGGATCTCCCTATTGACAGAGCACTTGCTGTACTATGGTATTTGCAAAATGATACTTTGAAACTCATAACAACCACACACTGTGGCATTCTTAGCATACTGAGCTCCATGTATGATCCATTAGGTGTGCTGTCCCAATTAACAGTGGGAGCAAAAAAAAAAAAAAAAAAAAAAAAAAAAAGCCATAAGATTAAATAGGACCAAGAACTGGCCCTAGGAAATGTGACCAAGTGGACATTTTGGCTTTCAGACCTTGGAACATGAGAGGGACTTGCCTTCTCTTTTACCTATTTATCTGAAGACTTCACAGCCACAAAAGTAGTTGAGTTTCGCCATTATTGTGACGCCTTGCAAGCCGCTTAATCAGTCGCGTCTTACCCACATTCCACGACTAAGGACAGTCTGATACACTGCAAACTGACTCTTGCACATGTCAGATGGGAACTTCAGCAACCAGTGAAACCATCGACATTCTGGTCAGATAGCTTGGTCATCCTTCAATACATCAAGAACAGCTATCGTCGATTTTACACATTTATTTTCATCAAGGCTGGGGATGATCCGCAGAAAATCAAAATCATAATGTCGCATGTTTGTTCTGACAAAAATCCAGCAGGTGATGCAACCAGAGGTTTGACTGCAGAACAAATAGTTGGTGGAAGGTGGAGAAATGGTGCAGAATTCTTGTGGCAACCCCAGAGATACTGGATTCAACCATTTGAAATTATAGAAACAACAGTAGATGAACCTGAGGTTAAAAAAAAAAAAAAAAAAAAAAAAAAAAAAGATATGGTCACTGCTACCCATACGAAAGAACCTGGTCTGATAGACGGTCTATTCACTCGACTCACATCATGGTATGCTCTACAAAGAGAGCAGTTGCCTGGTCCTCAAATTCTGCTCGTAGTTCAAATCTCGAAAATCCTATCAAGGGGAACACAGACTTACGGTTATCGAGATTCAAAGTGCTCGCGAGTGCATCATCATCCGAGCAGTTCAGCAAAGCAGCTTCGACAGAAAATATCATTCCTCTAATAAGAAACAATCCCGCCATTACATAGCCACATATATAAATTGGAGTCCGGTCTCGATGAAATAAGAATCATACGAGTGGGAGGCCGATGAATACATGAGCCCAAGGATACTTTAGGATCCATTCTTCATATTCCTATGTTGATTGTATGTGGCGTGCATATCTTTCTAGCTAGCCATGCAGGTCGAGAAGACACTATAGCATCCTTGCATCAGACAGTGGTCACAAATGGAAAACAATAATAATAATAGTGCTGGCCAAAAGTTCAATTTCTTGGATATTGTTAAAAACATATTCACATTTATAAATTTTGCCTGAGATAATATGGAATGAAAGTTTTCAGTGATTTGCAGAGTGGAGCAAATAAGAAAGATGAACATGTATAGATAATGCTAAATATATAATTACAAGAAAACCGACGGTATTAATACGACAATATGAACATCATATAAGTTGATAATATCACTGGCAACACTACCTGCCAGATATAATGATATCTTGAACGTAATTTAAATCATGAACCCTCCAAAAGTATACTAGAAATTATGTTAGATATGTACAATTATATTCAATTAAAATGTTCTGCTAAGAAATGTAAATCTTCCAGCCGTTTTCTATACGACACCGTTTTCTTTCTTTCTTTTTTTTCAATTTAAAAAAGTTTCGTTGATATCTCCCAGCACTTTCTCGCACTTACAGATTCAAAGGTATCTAAAGGTATTTTCTCATTATTCACAATTCTGTGAAATTGTATCAGATATACAGATGTTATATGATTAGCACTAAAGCCAAAATCACTGCTATATAATTATAATCTTGAAACGAACTGCCGAAAGATGGATGAAATATTTGAAATATAATAGTTACTCCTTTATTTAAAAAAAAAAAGTTATAACAAAAAACGATTTTGTTGGTAAACTATTTTAGACTAAAACTATGTAAATTTTACAGATGGATCTTACAATAAAGCAGAAAACAATCATAGATGAATATTTGAATACGAAGTGAGCATACATTTGTTGTTAATGATGTAATAAAACAACACCGAGAAACTCATGGCCACAAAAACACCAAACATGGCTAAATGGTGATATTAAACTTGAAGAAAGTGATGTTTTAGAATATCAAGAACTATGTTATGTAAACGAAAATTCTAAGCTGTTAGGTGGACCACAAACAGCCTTTTCTCTCTGAGTGAGCGGTCCAAAAGAAGGGGGGCAGAAAGTATTAGTTCTAGATATTCTGCCAAAGAGCTAATGTTTACAAGCCAAATGAATATTCATAAGGATAGAAATACTGATACTTCTAAAGTGTGCAAAGCAATAATTTCATCACCTGCACGACCATCAAAGTTAAATTATTAATCCTAAATTAACAAAACATAAATGTATATACCTCAGAAATGCACATGAGAAAAATATGTATTGTATGAGAAAATATTAGGAGAAAAGCAACAACATTAACATTGAAGATTTCAAAGTACCTATTCCCCTTCAGTCACTAATAAGTCTTTAGTCTTTAGCTCTAAGGCACACCACCGAACGACTCTTGATGCCCAACATCCTGCAATGGAGATCCTTTCCAAAAGTGGATCTGACATCCCTATCTTTGATTTTCTATGGAAGTGTGGGTTTTATGGGAGTGGCTGTCATTTGGTCTTCTTTGTCTTTCGGATTATCTCTGTATCAGGGGTCGCCACAGTGCGTCAACTTATTCCATCTCTTTCTATCTTGTGTGTCTGCAGCACCTACTTGCATCATATCTTCTCTGATGTTGTCCATTAAATATCTTTCCGGTCTGCTTTTACGTCTCTTTCCTGGTAGTGCCATCTGCAACAGTCTTCGGCCAACATAGTTCTCTTCTCTTCTCTTCACGTGTCCAAACCATCTCAGTCTCCACTCTCTTAACTTCTCCTCAAGCCCTCTTGTAACTAACATGTCCCTCACTGTCTCATTCCTTATTGTTTCTTTCCGTGTGAGACCCAGAGGGAATCTCAACAACATTCGCATCTCTGCTACGTCCATCTTTGCCTCTCCATGCCATACAACATTTCTGGTCTTACACACGTCCTATAGATTTTCCCCTTCACTCCTATTGGCATGTTCCTGTCACACAAAACTCCCGTCACTTTTCTCCACCCATTCCAGCCTGCCTGCGCTCTCCTTTTAACTTCAGCATTGCTAGATC
>NW_028234436.1:21777745-21792745 GCF_977035675.1 Penaeus japonicus
GGAAGAGGAAAAGAGAAAGAGAGGGAGGGTTAGAGGGAGGAAGAGAGGAAGAGAGGGAGGGAGGGAGGGAAAGAGGGAAGGAGAGAGGAAGGAAGGGACACAGGGATGGATGGAGAGAGGGAGAGAGAGAGAGAGAGAGAGAGAGAGAGAGAGAGAGAGAGAGAGAGAGAGAGAGAGAGAGGGGGAGAGAAGGAAAGAAGGATAGAGGGAGAGGGAGAGGGAGAGGAAGAGGGAGAGGGAAAGAGAGAGAGAAAAAAAAAAGAGAGAAAGTGAGGGAGGGTTAGAGGGAGGAAGGGAAGGAGAGAGAGAGAGAGAGGAGAGAAGAGAGAGAGAGAGAGATGTGTATAAAATGAGTTTGTGTTGAAGTGTGCTGTTAACAGTAATGCTGTGTGATGCAAATTTAATCTGGACACTTTTTTGACAACTTCTTTTGAGCTTCATCAAGTGTGTATATATACTTGAGAACAATCATACTTTATCTTTTAAGCTCTCATGGACAGGTCCCATAATCTTACATGTCTTTAGGCAATCTCTTCATATATTCTTACATCCACCATTCACTACCCTTTACACTAACACAATGCCAATACATGAGAGATACAAACATTTTTTATCTATTTTGTCATTACTGATTTTTTTTTTTTTGTAAAAGGCAAAATGCTTTTATCAATTGAGATACATAAACCGTATGCCTATATGTGGGTATTGCAGTCACATTTAGTCTGTCTACGAAATTTTGTTGGTTTCTTCACATATTCTTATTTCCTTTTCTTTGTCATATGTTTTTCTTACTAAATATCAATTAGACCAAGTGTGTATATATATATATATATATTATATATATATATATATATATATATATATATATATATATATATATACATATATATATATATATATATATATATACATATATATATATACACACACGCACATTCATACACAGTGTCATGGTATAAAATTGCATTTATAGGTCAATTTTTTTTTTCATTTTTTCATTGTTGGTAATTATAAAAAGAAACTTCAAGATTTTTTTCACTTTTCTATTCAATCCTGTCTTTTCTTTTTCTCATGTTTCATTTTAAAAAAATCATTACAACACAAGATATTCTATTCAAATTTCTTAATTCCAGCCTTACAGCCTTATATCTCTTAGAGCATCTTAATTTCATTTATCATCATTTATATGTATTCATATAAGTCTTACAACATTTTTTCTCTTTTTCATAAAGTATGTTAGATATAGATATATCATATCCTCTATCATATTAAGAGCAGTGTAATGTAATCCATTATGCTATTGGATCATCAACAATAAATAAAAAATGTATTTGGTCCCATCTCATTCCTTAAAAAAAAAAAAAAAATCTCATTCCTTAAAAAAAAACAACAACAACAACAACAACAAAATATATATTATATATATATATAATAATAGATATATATATAGATATATAATATATATATATATATATATATATACATATATATATTATATATATAATATAACATATATATATATATATACCTATATATATATATATATATATATATATATAAATATATATATTATATATAAATAAATATATATATATATATATATATATGTATATATATATATATATATATATATATATATATATAACTATTCTATACATATCAGAAAACAAATGACCAATAATTTTGTCAAAGAACCTTTAATGATACACATATGAAATACAAATACACACACATATATATACATATGTAAAAAAAAAAAGTGAATGAAAAAAAATATATATATCCTCGACAGACTGCTACACACTTCCATAACACAGCCATAAAAAGACGCTATGCAGCACATGATCAAATTCGACTTCTTTTGGCTGGTGGCGGGCTGTCTGTAGCAGGCAGACCTCTATGTTCACTGGGATAATGCAGAAGTAGTTCCTTGTAGAAGAGGGGATTTCCACGCTGGTGTGGTAGAATTCCGAGAGGAGTGACATCGTCAACATCTGGAGGAATATAATAAGAAATGAAGTATGTGTGTGGGTGGGTTAGGGTGAGTATATGGGAGGGAGGGAAAAGGAAGAAGGGAAGGGAGGGAGGGAAGGGAGGGAGGGAAAAGGAAGGAGGGAAGGGAGGGAGAGGGAGGGAAGAGGGAAGGGGGAGGGAGAGGGGAGAGGGAAGAGGGAGGTAGAGGGGAGAGGGAAGAGGGAAGAGGGAGGTAGAGGGGAGAGGGAAGAGGGAAGAGGGAGGTAGATGGGATAGGGAGGGAGGTAGAGAGGAGAGGAGAGGGGGGAGGGGGAGAGACTTTTTTGACTTTGACTTTGACGAGTTTATTGAGACAAGTGATTACGAGAGAGAGAGAGAGAGAGAGAGAGAGAGAGAGAGAGAGAGAGAGAGAGAGAGAGAGAGAGAGAGAGAGAGAGAGAGAGAGAGAGAGAGAGAAAGACGAGAGAAAATTATTGTGAGAGAAAAAGAAAAATATAAAAGTAGTAACCAACTCCACTATAAGCAAAGGGGATGGGGGGAGGGGAGGGGCATCCCTCAAAAAATTAACAAAATCTTACCTTCATTTTCAGATGTCTTCAAAGATTCCTTCACCATCTTGGCTATATTGAATGCAAAGGTTGAGTGGTCCAGAGATGACTTGAGAATATCGTTGACATCGAACCATTCTTCAAGAGTTTTCGATTCTTCTTCCTTTTCCTCTCGGTGCAACGCCTCCCGGATCATCTGCGTCTGCTCTTTGACATCTTTCTTCTTCTGCACCAGATTCACTTTCTTCTTTTTACTGTCCGCCTCTCTCCTGGGAGCGATTCTTTTCCTCTTGTAGGCCTTAATCAAGCTGATCACATTGTTTATTTGGTCCTGGGTAAAGTTGGTCTTTGGGCTCTCCATGATTCTGGAACAACAATTTTATGAGCAACATATGGAAAAAGAAGAAGAAACTAACAATATAACATTTCTGACAATATACATAGGAGAACAACAACAAAAATTATATCCTCTACAAACCTGTGTTATATTTACATAAATACTACAAGTGTGCATGCATGTGTGTATGTGTGTGTGTGTGTGTGTGTGTGTGTGTGTGTGTGTGTGTGTGTGTGTGTGTGTGTGTGTGTGTGTGTGTGAAGAAGTGTGCATGTAATTGTGGGTATAAGTGTGCATACACTTTTATGAGTAAGTGTGCATATACTTTTGTGTGTAAGTATGAGTTAGTATGTGTGAATATAAGTATGAGTGTGAGTGTGAGTGTGAATGTGTCTACATGGGTGCTCCCAGTAGGACCACAGCTCATTTAACATGCTACAATACCACAAAGCTGACACCCAACAATCACCCCTCCCCTCACCTTAAGCCCAACTTGTAACTCCATTCCTGTCCGATCAGGTAAAGATGTTCCACGATCCTTTCCCACTGGACAATACTGGTGTAAGGAAAGTGGAAATGGTGGTAAATGCTTGCCTTGCAGAAGAAACCGAGCTGAGATTCTGCTATTATAGTGATCCACTGAGATGCTATTTCCTTGAAGTCTGCAAATGACATTAGTTTAAGTGGGATATAGAGAGGGAAAGGGGGAAAAAAATATACACACACACATACATTTGTGTTTGTTTATCCAATGTCACTTAATTGTAAAAGGATTCTACATGGTTATCACAAAAACTAATTTACATTGATATTCTCTGCATGAGAGATGCAAAGTATGAAATCCTCAAAAATAGAACAAAAATGACAAAATGTTTCATCTCAAGTGATAAACATATGGAGACAATTATTGGCTAAATGCAGTAAACGTGATTTTCTTATACTTACCGGTACTGCTCTTGTTCAAAAGCGAAGATATGAGTAAGTCAAAGGCTCCAGGGAATTGATTTAATATTTTCATGACAAATATATATCTCTGGATCACTGTCAACTTGAAGAAGCAATTACACTCATGACTTTTCTCTGCTGAAGTTGAAAGACATATGTGTGAATATTGTGAGATAAAAATATTTCACTTCCAACATCTAATTAGTGTTGTCATGAAAATAATAACAATAAAAACAAGAAGATAAATAATAATAATAATGATGATAATGAAAATTACAATGATTATGGTTGCAATATTGATAATACTAGTGACAGTAGCAACACTAATATCATATATACACTTATAAAGGAAACTATAACCTTCTCAGTATTCAAAGCCTAAAAGAAGCAGCCTAATCTTTTAAATACAAAATTTTGAAAAAAACATACATTTTGTCATACTTACATAAAAAGTATCTAAAAAAAATTTGTTATGGAAACTTACTGTGCAATTTCATACAAATTCTGTAGTCTACGACAAGCAAACAAAAGAAATATAAGTATTTCAACAAAAATTACGTACAAGGGATGAAGTAAAAGAAGATTTCTAGTATCTAGCTTGTATGTATCAAGAACCTATTAATATAAGCTGAAAATAAAGTGAATATCAATAACACAGGCCTCAAAAATCATCACAATAAAAAGGTCATGATTAAGGTCAGACACAAGTAAAATCATAAGAAATGCTTTGGTATTATAAACTCAGCCTCTGACCAGAGCAGCACCAATATGCTTTGTCCATATTAACTATTTGCTGTAATAATGTGAAGATGAATTAGGCAACTTGGAGCGACTGGCATATCTGTTTGAAATTTTCCTTGGCCTTTCTTGGAGTGTTCTTTATTCTTAGTACAGCTTTTTGGGTATATATTATTAAAATATGGATATATACTATTATAATATGTGTCAGCGTCTTATGTAGGCTTTGTCTGCATGGGAATAAAAAGTCCATGAACTGTTCAGAGCTAGAAGCATAGCCTTAACTTTATGTCTTAACCCACACAGGACGGGTGGTACAGCATGTGTACCGCGCATTCAAAAGCCCAGTTGCCGGGCGGCACAGTATTGTGCCAGCCATTCAATTGATTTAGGCCTAATAATTCGAACGCCCCGGCATTTGGACATTCAAGGCTAGAATTCCCCCGTCGGGAATGGGTTAAGTAAACATCTTGAATAATACAAACTAGTTTTTTTTTTTATTATTAGAAGTAATATTATGAGTAACATCAACTGTTTATTTGTATTCAGTTGACTCTAGCCTTTGACACTTTGGCATTAGTGGTTCTGGCACAGTGCATGCAGGGTAATTTATGTATAATAATAATAAGAACAATAAAAAATAATCTTATAGGCAGGTAAATAGGCTATGTGTAATTTGTGCCACCTATTGGATGTGTTAAAATAACTTAATGCTATAATAACTGTGTGAATTACTGTGGTAATGTGTACAATGAAACTATAATGATCTTTGGCTAAATAGTTGGCATCTCTGATATCATAATGATTACAATAATGATATTATTAGTAATAACAGCAATACTGTTATTAACAGCAATATTGGTTTGATCTGACCAGGTTAAGTAATGTAAATAAACGAATATATCAATATCTACATAAGAAGAAATATTTACCATTTGCAAATTTGGCCCTAAAATTTTTTATATAAGATGGTAGAAACATGATGGAAACGAGGGCGTCTATACACTCCTGTGGATCTTCCTCATATTTATCCTGTATAGCATGTAGAACCTGCGAGGAAAGCGTAATTTTCAGAATCAAATTTCAACTCTTTTGCATTCTCTATATCTGGGGCAACATAGTGACATCTCTACACAAAGTAAAGGCATTTGGTGAGGGAAAAAAGGGACAAACATCTAACTTTTTGTTCTTGCTTGAATCCATTGCTTACAATAATTGTTAACTTGACATGATAATTTTCATGAAAAGAGTGCAATCATTCTTTTATATGTAGTCAACCTATACCTAACTATAATTTAATCATAATCACAATTCAATACATACAATGTTGTAAACACACTGCCAAAACCAAACACTTTATATGAATATATATATATATATATATATATGTATATATATATATATATATATATATATATATATATATATATATATATATATATATATATATATATATATATATATATTCACATATATACATATACATATACATATATATAGATATGTAATCTCTCTCACACACACACACACACACACACACACACACACACACACACACACACACACACACACACACACACACACACACACACACACACACACACACACAAAAAAAATACAATATAATAAATGTAAACCTGAAAGTCTATACAAAAAGCATCACAACAATACAAGTTAAAATATGCAACCACACTTACCTCAGCCAGAAGTGGAAACGATGGCCTCGGCTTCTCGAGAATGTCTGTGCAGTAGAGACGGAGCTGCTCCTCCGCAAACTCCCATTCATCAAGCTCGTTGGAGGTGACTGATTTAAGCTTCTCTGGGTTGCTTGGGGTGTTGGGGGCGGCTTCATCCCCTGTGTTTAGCAGGGCTTTGTCTGTGCTTGTAGCCTCTGTGGTTTTGTCTGTGGTTGCGGCTGTGTCTGCAAGTGGTATAGCTTTTTCCGGGTCTGTGTCAGCTGTGGTTGTGGTCTGTGGTGTGGAGTTTTCTGTTGTTTCCTGCTTGGTGTATTTAGCATACTCTTTGTCCCAATAAAAATCCTGAAAAGATTTATGATCAATGGTATAGTGTCAGCATTGATTGTAATTCTGTTTTGAAGCATTATGGGGTATAGAGGTTTTCTCTAAATGAGAGATATTTTGAATTACAAACTAAAGATAATTGCATTTTATGAAAGAAACATGAATGTTTATTCAGTACAAAGAATGAGAATAAAAAAAAGAAGAAAAAGAGGAGGAAGGAGAAAGTGAAGAAGAGAAGGGAGAGAGAGGGGAAAGAAGAGAAGAGAAGAGAAGAGAAGAGAGAGAGAAAGAGAGAGAAAGAGAAAAAAGAGAGAGAGAGAAAGAAAAAAAAAAGAGAGAAAGGGAAGAGAGAAGAGAAGAGAAAATGAAAGACAGACAGAGATAAAGACAAGGACAGAAAATGAGAAAGATAAAACGCATCCCACCTTGATCCACTTATAACACATATCTAACGCCATGCGCACAGTCTGCCCCCCAAACCAACTCCGGTTCCCGTGGTTCACCTCATTCCTCAGGTCAACCAAGAACACTGGCAGACCTATCTTCGCTGCCAGAAAAGCTTGCGACTGGGCTTCGTGGTAATGCTGAGCGGGGATTTTGATGATGTTGCTGACGAATCTGGAAAAGTGGATGGATTTTAGTAGGGTCCTTTCTTTTATATCTGTTCTCAATTTTTTTGTTTGGTAGTTCATATTAAAGATGGTGATAATGATATAAAAAAAAAAATTATAACAGCAATAGTATATGTAATCATATAATTAATCATGAGGATAATAATAATAGGGAAAATAATAATAATAATAATAATAATAATAATAATAACGTACTAGATCTCATTCACTCAATCTCATTCTAACTCACTTTCTTATTCACTCTCTCTCCAAACTACCAAGCTTACTTAGTTATGGCAATAGCATTTGCTCCCGACTTCACCTCTCGGCTAGCAGTTGAGTCGGAGTCGATGATCTTAGCTTGGAGAAGATGCCTGGTCACGGCAATACCTATTTGCACTCTTTTCACTCTGAAATGGCAAAGAAATAACAGATTTCCCCAACACTTCTGCCCATCTAGCCAATCACCTGAGGGGAGGAGAGAAGAAGGGAAAGGAGGGAGAGGAGTGAGGGAGAGAGGAAGAGAAAGAGGGAAGGAGAGAGAGAAAGAGAGAGAAAGAGAGAGAGAGAGAGAGAGAGAGAGAGAGAGAGAGAGTGAGTGAGAGAAGGAGACAGGGAGACAGGGAGACAGGGAGACAGGGAGAAAGAGAGGGAGAGAGGAGGGAGGGAGAGAGGGAGGGAGAGATGGAGGATGGAAGGGAGGGAGAGAGGGAGGAAGGAAGGGAGAGAGAGGTTAGGAGTTAGAGAGAGAGGGAGGGAGGGAGAGATGAAGGGAGGGACAGAAGGAATGGGGGAGAGAGGGAGGGAGGGAAAAGGGGAGAGAGGGAGAGAAAGAGAGAGGAGGGAGGAAGGGAGAAAGGGTGGGAGGGAGGGAGGGAAGGAGAGAGGGAGAGAGGGAGGAAGGAAGGGAGAGAGAGGTTAGGAGTTAGGAAGAGAGGGAGGGAGGGAGGGAAAGGGGGAGAGGGAGAGAGAGGGAGGGAGGGAAAGGGAGAGAGAGGGAGGGAGGGAGGGAAAGGGAGGGAAAGGGAGAGAGAGAGGGAGGGAGAAAAAGAGAGAAAGAGAGAGGAGGGGAGGGGAGGGGAGGGGGAGGGAGAGAAGAGAGAGAGGGGAGAGAGGGGAGAGAGGGGAGAGAGGGGAGAGAGGGGAGAGGGAGGAAGTGATGGAGGGTTGGAGGGAAAGGAAAAGAGGGAGGGAAGGAGAGAGGGAAAAAGGGAGATTGGGAGAGGGAGAGGGAGAGGGAGAGGGAGAGGGAGAGAGAGAGAGAGAGAGAGAGAGAGAGAGAGAGAGAGAGAGAGAGAATAGATCCATGATAAATTAATAAATTAATAATAATTTATGTAAAGATATCAACAATAAGAAAATAACTTCCCTCTTGGCATACCTTGCTTGCCAGACTATCATGGTATCGTAGGCATGTCTCCATTTGTTGACATCATCTGAAAACGTTGCATTGTAAACCTCTATCCATTCTTCTCTGTAATGAAAATGGAGTCATAATTATGATTCAACTTATTATCATATTTAGTATAGTTACTATCACAATGGGTTGCAAAGTCATCTCCCCATAGATTAGGGTTGCACTGTTCAAAATAGTAAGAACAAGAATGAATCTTTTAACTCTTGTTTTCAAACTTTGTTTTTATAGAAAAACCCAATGTGAGCTTTTCATATGAAACAATAATTTGGTTTTCCAGAAAGGTAGTATAAATAGGGCTTTGAGTGTCAAAAAGTAATATATACGATGGTTGAAATGAAATAGCCACAAAATGAAAAAAATATTTATAATATTGTGGTTGTAGTTTATATCATCTCTGCATACACCTTATTGTGTTTGTATATTTATTATTATAACAATTGCTGTCCATCACCAGATGATCAGAAATCCATAAGCTAAGTAAGTGGTTTACCTACAATGATAACAAACCTTAGCATAGGTGATTTTTCAATAGACCTTCCATGTGTAAGGATTAATTCCATTTGTATCATATAGGAGAAGTTAAAGGATAAATGAACACATAATCATGTCCTAAATATATGTCATCGCAGTTCATTTGATGATACTGTCAGATTTGTAAATGCTTCAGCTGACCTATTATTGCTCTTTTATACCATTTCAATGGGATATATTATAGATGAAAAATGTCTCTGATTTTGTTCAATTATTGTTCCCATGAACTCTTTACTGGCTGTCCAAATCAAAGCCTAACCTTGGTGGCTAACCATCACAGATCACAAGTAAGTTCAGGTGAATTTAGATAGTTATAAGTGTGATTTTCTGGCTGTCCTGTGATGCTAATACATTCATCTGTTTCTGCAAAAGTCCTGCTCATATAATGGTAGTTTTTACTAAAACATTTTATTGGTTGTACAAAAACTACACCCAAAATATCAGTACTAATGGGCTGTGTGCAATGTATACCAAGTATCTATAGTTTAACTCAACAAAGGGCCATATAGTTGGGGAAGTCATAAAATATATCAGAGAAATAAAAATAAAAAGACAGAAACAATACCTCATAGAAAACATAAAGCATTGTGACATCTAAATTATAAACAGCAGAGGGAAGAAGTTAACCCACATTTACGGTATTATTGGATAAAGACGCAACTACACGAAGTGAAAAAACAAAGCTTTGGGCATGACGTAGTTTTAATTATGACGTAACCCATAAAAACTCTTTTCTTCTGGAAACGAAAAATAACAGAGATATATTATTTTGAAAATAATTAAAAACGATTAACGGGAGAGATGATTCCTCTGTCTTAACAAACATCTGACTGAAAAATATCGGCTCTGCGCATGCGGCAACCTCCCCCGCGGAAATACAAAAAAGTATCGATAGAAGGCAAAACTGTCACGTGATAATAATAGCACCAATAGGGAAACAATAGGTCTAACCGACAAAATGATCGCCCAATCACAGACAATTGAACATAGAGTCTGGGTTCTTGCTTCAATTTCAAAATCAGTTTCGAAATGGCTACATTGTGTGTAAGATGTAGGTACACTCCGTGGGAATTCATCAAGGTTTTTTATGAAGATAACGCTGCATCACTGAAATTATTAGCATACGAAGATAAAAGTCAGATGCTACGAGTGCACTTGTGTTTTAAAGGGGGGGTCCAGGGGGGGGGGGGCGAAGCCCCCCCTTGGCTAGGGTAGACCAAAAATCGGTCAGTTCCGTGGTCGGTGGTGGACGTTCGTTTTGAAAAGTTACTGGCCACTCAGTGGCCTTAAAAGTGGGGGGGCTAGGGCAAACCTAAAAACTAGGTTAGGTTAGGTTAGGTTTATAGGTTGGGTTTTGATTAAGCAAAAAAACCTTTAAATTTCGCGCCAGAAATCGTTAGTTCCATATCGACGGTGGCACGCGTGTGAGGAGGGAGGAGGGGGGGTGTAACTCAGCAACGAAAAGTTTCCGAAGGAAATGAGTAGCGAAACTGTACAAAACAGAACGAAAACTACCAGAAAAAATATCGTGTCTTGCCTAGAGGAGGGTTGCGTCTTTATCCAAATTTACCGCCTTTTTTTCCAATATATCTATTCAGGCAAGATAGACCTTGATGGAAGGGTGGCATGGCATGGGTGGTTGTTGGCCTTTGCTATCATTATGGGACTAGCTCGTGTGGTACTCTTTAATTAAAAATAACAAAGCAAATATCATCTACACCATATTGCATTAAGTATTATTCAGTAGGATGCACATATATGGTACCTAAGACGATGAGAGTTATCGAAATAGCAAAATAGTTCTATTCATTTCATACTATAACACTACATCACCAAACACAAAAATGGCACCATTAATAATGAAAATAACACAATCATATCCCAAACTCACTTAGAAAACCAAGGCACCTGGGTTACTTGTCCTTTCCCACCTGGTTCCTGCCTTTTCTTGTTGTTCCGAAACATTTTCTGAAATGGAGAGTCTGAGACACGTGTGACAACAATAACAAATCGTTCGTGAGGCACCGCGGATTCGTTCGACTGGATTCACGTGGATTTATGAATGCGGATTCGTGTCGTTCTTGGTTTTATGTTGAATGCAATGGAATTATTGTTATTGTTACTATTCTTATATCATTATCATTAGTACTATTATAGTTATTTTATCATTATCCTTGTAAAATCATTATATTATTATGATTATCGCCTTTATTTTAATCAGTATCATTACTATCATCTGTATGATAATTTTTATTATCATTACCATTATCATTACTATTATTGTTATCATCGTTTCATTGCCATCATTATCATTGATACTACTATCATTATAATCATTACTATCATTATTATCACTATCATGCTTGTCATCATTCTTGCTATTATTATCACTGTTGTGACCATTCTCGTTATCATCATCATTGGCATTATTATGACTATCAATATTATCATCATTAATGTTATTATCATCTACCACTACTGTCAACATTGTCATGATTAATGTTATTAGTTATTATCAATATTATTATCATTACTACCCTTATCATTATTATTAATATCATCATCATTATTATTATTATTCTGTTATTATCATCACCAAAATTATCACCATCATCAATAATCACTTATCATCCACATCATTCATATTACCATCATAAGTAATTGTCATTATTATGATAATTATGGTTATCATTATTATTACCATTATCTTCACAATCTTCATCACTGTTATTATTTCTATCAATAACCTTATCATCATCAGTGCCAAATCCGAGGGCGTAATGCCACAATTCCCTGCTTCCTGCTTCCTGCTTCCTGCTTCCTGCAACAGGCCACTTCCTAATGATCTATTCCCCTTTCTGCTAACCAGTCATTCAGATTTGTCATCCAAAGCATTCTTCTTCTACCCCTGCTCCTCTTTCCTTCTATCTTTCCTGTCAATGCTAAGTTCTCCAAATTCTTTTCTTATTGCATGTCTTGAGAATCTAATCTGTCTAACCCTCATGCTCTGCAAAATATTCTTTGTTCACTTCAGTTCATAATTCAGTTCATATCATCATTATCATTATTATTATTCCATGGAATTCTCAACATCATTCCTCTGAAACGAAGCTTTACGAATCTCCAAGTACTTTCTACATTCTGATGTTACTGACTATGCCTCGTTTCCGAACATAAGCACAGGATACACAAAGTAGTTTAACACCCGTGAACTCATAATCAATGAGCGATTTCTCAAGATGTTTTCCATCGTCATAACTGCAGCTTTTGCCATGGCGATTCTTCTTTTGGTTTCTTTCACACACCTGGCGTCGTCTGTGACCAGGCTCCCTTGGTAAATGAAGGTGGAGGGATGCTCGATTTCTTGACCTTTGACCTTCAAGATACATCAGGGAGATGTTTTCTTGGACACAATCAAACACTGTCTCCTTGCAGTTTATGGACAATCCCTTCCTCTCACTTTCTCTGACAACCACATTCAGGAATCTCTGCAGGTCACCAACTGCCTCAACTTGTAAAACTGTATCATTTGCATACCTAATATATGCGATGTTACGTCCACTATCTCGAAGCCTCTTTTCTTTCTCCATTTCTCTCAGAATCAGCTCACTACAGCACACATCCCTGTAGGACTCTCTGTATTCTCCTTCGACGCTAATGCATGCAGATTTGTTCCAGTAGAGGCTTAGCAACAATCAGAGATCTTTTCCATATAAAAGCCCAGCTTTCCTAGCTCATTAAATAACTCAACATATCTGGCTTTATCGAAGGCCTTTGTGTAATCAATAAGACATAAACAGATCCTTCTGCATCGCCATCGCTCCCACAGTAATCATCCTCAGGACGAAAATAGAATTCCTTGCTCCCACGTTTTCAACGAAACGAAACTGGTCAGCTCCATTCTCAAGTGTTATCCTGCTTCTTGCTCTCAGAAGTAAAACTCAACGCCATCTTGATGACACGACTACAGCCATTTCGGAGTCCAGAAGATCTTCCGCTCCTTTTTTCACGATTTTGACCTCCAGCATATATCAATTTATAATACATGTTTTTTTATATCAGAATTCTCCATTGTTTGCCCATCTTGTTTTATTCATACCTAGGATATTGATGTCCAGTTTCAGTATCTCTTCCTTGACATTTTGAAGCTTGTCTGGTACAAGGTCCTCTCATTTCATGTTCTGACTTTGATGGTATTTCTGTTGCGAACAATAGCTGGATGACAATCGAAGCCCACCTGTTACCAATAAGAATCCCTTCACGCCGTTAACACCATTCCTTAAATTATGACTATTCATGATTGGTCTTGGAATAATTAGGGAAGTGGTTTCTCGTTGCCTTGTTTACCTCTGCCTGACGATCATATTTGGAATTCCAGTATGCCTACCAGTCCCTCAAAAGTTCACCGTTGTCTGAAAATTTGGATCTTTCGCCAGACATTTGTACTGCACCATGCCATATTTAACGACCTTACTGGTGCCACCCAACAGCATCCGGCTCCCTGTTGTTGCCATGACCCCTAGGCCATTTGTTATCATTACTAACATCATTCTCATTACTATTATTATTATCATTGTAATTAGAAATATAATCATTTTTGTTATTGTCGTTGTAGTTATATCAATTACTAAGATTATTGATATCATTTTGTTATCAATATCATAATTATTATCGCTATTGTTATTTTTTCATCATTATTATAACATTGTTACTATCATCATTATCATTATTATTATCATCATTACTATTATCATCATTATTATCGTCACTTTTATCATCATTATCCTTATCAATATCATGACTATCATTCTATTGACGTTACCATCATTACCCTTATTACCATAATGATGATAATGATAATGGTGATTATTGTCACTATTATCATTATCATTATTCTTATTGTTACTACTAGCATTAGCATATTGATCTTTATCATTCTCATTAATATTATTATTACCATTAATATTATCATTATCATTAATAATACCATTATCAGTGTTATCATATTTATCGTTATCACCATCATTATCATTATTAGCATCATCATCATGTATTTGAACCATGTGTTACAATGATGACCATCTCCCTTGCTTCAATCTTTTATCCATTTATCTCCACGGTCATTTCTTTCATCATCATCATCATTATCATTATCCTCATTATCATCATTACATATAACAATACTCTTATCAGAACAAACATTTATCACCATTATCATTTGTTGATAATTAATAATGATCAATTCGCATTGTTCCTATAATTTTCATCGTTATTTTGTAATGGATATATACCTTGTTCTACATGTGACACACAGTTCTTTTCTTCATTCTAATTCTATTTGTGTTCTAGAACTGAATTTTACTATGATATATTACTACCATACCGTACCATACTATATCATTGTAATAGTTGTTTGCCATTACAAATCTACTAGACACATGATATCATTTCACTATTAACAGTGTTATTATCATTACACTATTATTATCATTATTATCATTATCATTATTTATCAATACGTTTTGTACTCCATTATATATATTTTCTGAATAAGTGTTTCGTAAGTGATATTGGGAAATGTCATTTATTATTATCATTATTATTATTATTATAAAAAAAAATATTATGATGCAATGATATCTATAGTTTCTTCTCGTTTAAAGTTAAAGTGCAACATTCATAACGCGTGTGCTAATATATTCATGGTGATCTAACACGAGCTAAAACTAGTAAATAAGTTATATATTAGAAGTATAACAAATTGGTTTCGAAATTGGAAATAACGGCATCCAAATAGGCCTACTCGATGCCAAATAGCAAAGTACTATGATGGCTATAATCCCTTAGAGCAGGGGTTCCCAAACTGGGGTACATGTAC
>NW_028234436.1:21810245-21812745 GCF_977035675.1 Penaeus japonicus
ACAACAAAACACCCCATAATATAATACAAAAATATATATTATAATTAATGTTAATAAATAAAGGTAAAAATAAATAAATATATAAAAAAAACTATATCTAAATAAATAATAATATTATATAAAAATTTAAGGACATAAAAAAATAAAAAAAATTTAAATAAATTATTTTAAAAATAACATAAAAATAAAAATATATTTTATAAATAACTACTACCTTATATAGTAAAATATTCTTTTTAAAAATCTATTTAAAAAAATAAATATAAATATAAATATAACTAAATTAAATAAAAATATATAAAATATTATATAAAAAATAAAACAAAAATATATTTTATTCCCTAAAATTAATAATATATATAATCATATATAATAAATAAATCTATAAATTATTTTTTATATATAAAAAATAATATCTAAATATCTTTAATATATTATTTATTATAAATTATTATAAATATAATATTATATATATATATTATATATATATAAATTATTGTAATATAAAAAATAAAATTATATTTATAAAAATATAATATATATTTATTTTAAATCAAAATCTATAAATATAAATCATATATAAATATAAATTATATCATTATTGTAATTAATTATATATATATAATATAAATAATTATAAATATGAATTTATGTAAATATATAAAATAATATTATATATATATATTATATTATATATAATATAAATTATATATATATAATATATAAATATATATAATAAAATAAAATATATAACAGTATATATAAAAATAAAAAAACCTGGTCACAGCTGACAAAACGCAGCCGTGTCCCAAACCCCGGAAGGCCTTTAAAAAACCTCTTCGTTGCCCCATGCCCATTTTAATTTATAATAGGAGGAATCGTAGACAATCCCCCCCTTCTTCTTCTTTAAACCTTTTGATAGAAGTGTATTCTATGCTTTGTAGCAAAACAATAGCTGCTTCCAGTCCTTCAGTTGTTCCGTTGGCCAAGGGCCCTAAGGCAGGAAAGTGACAAAAATTAATATGGTTGTATACTTTCTTACAACACACCACACACCCCCCACACCACACCAAAACAACACACAAAACAAACACACACACACCACACCACAAAAAATATTATAAAAATATATATTAGATATATATATATATAAAATATATACCTTTAAATGTAAAAAATATATATATTATTATATTTATATTTAATATTATATATTATATTAAAAATTTAAATATAAACACACATAAATATATATTCCATCATTATTACTACAAATAGTATAATAACCCCCAATGACAGAAGCATCACAACCACCAGCATTAAAACGAAAATCAAATTGCCCCCGGTTTTAAAACCAAGCAACAGCCGCATGAGGATAATCACAAAAGAAAAATAAACATGAACAGTTTGGCATCCATTTTTCATTGATAATTTAATGAATAAAATGTGTAAAAAATTTGGAAATGCGTGTACTTGAAGACATATAATTGGATTAATACTTTTTTTTTTTTTTTTTTTTTTTATCAAAAAAGTGACTTTTTTAAACATCTTTATTACGTTGTTTTTTTATCATCATTACTATAGGGTTTAATTATCATAACATTTTTAAACCTGGTCAGCATTGTTATTTCTATTGTTACTTTTTAATAGGTTTATCATTATATGGTTGTTATAATTATTAATTCTTTTAATCAAATCATCACTTTTACCATTAAAAATCATTGTTGTATTTTTTAATAACATCTTTACCATCATTGTTTTTTCATCCTTTTCTTTTAACCCATTATTTCCAATTTACATACCCTAAACATCATTAACATCATCCATCAACATCATCATAATTATGGACAGAGCATGAAACAAATACGAAATGAGGGAGTGCAAGAATGGTGATAGAAGTAAAAAGATGTGATAACTAGAAAGAGGAGATGATGGGAAAAGTGTCCCGGGGGGGAGGGGGGGGGTTTTCCCCTGCAACACTGCATGCAAGAAATCGGAAGAAGAAGCGTCCATATTATTATTTTCATGTTTTAAAATGACTATTTTTTTTAAAATAAATATAAAAAAATATGATATTATTTTTTTTTATAATCAATTTTCAAACATTTTCACATTTTCTATAATTTATCACCATTGACATTAAATCATAGCTTTCTTATCAATGTTATCATCCCATTATTTATAAAATTTTCCCCCAATTACCCCATTACAACCCGTGCGTATGAAGGGGGCCATCGATTTCAAAATTTTATCGTTCTAATCTGCCATAAAAAAAACAGCCCGAAACATTTAAAAAATTGTTTTAAAACGGTTTACTCATCGTTTAAGCTTGCGAGTGCCAAATCCAAATTGCATAGGAATGATAATTGCCCAAAAAAAAATGAAGATCATTTGCCATTATAACTACCCGCCCTGAGGTTTTTGATATGGGGCACAAAAATGTTTTTAACACAGAGAAAAATGGTCGTATCCCCTATATCATATGATGTTTGTTTTTTGC
>NW_028234436.1:21830245-21845245 GCF_977035675.1 Penaeus japonicus
GCTAAATCTTACACCAATTAACACAAGGGAAGTAAATATACATGTGTGTTTGAGAGTTTGTGTAAAAGCAAAAAGAAAACTGACTGCTGGGTTTACTAATCATTCAAGAATTTGCACATCGTCCTCACACGGGCTCTCGACCACATCCAGCCACAGGCAGGCAGATGCACGGACTATTTTGGATCGAAAAAGAGCAACGATCACAAAAGCATGTATGTATGTATGTATGTATGTATGTATGTGTCAGCCTGTTCATTGCCATGGATACCCGAGTGTCCAGGTACCCATATCAGCTTGATTGCTTTATTGGCACTATGTAATTTACGAATGATATTACCCTGTGATTCATTTTTGGTAGTTTCTAAGGATTTAATAGCTTTAATTGAACGTAATAAGTCTGAAAATATGACTATTCTATCGTGGGTCGTCGATAGGGCGAAATCTAAGGCTTTGTCTATTGCAAAAAGTTCAGCAAGAAAAATCGATGTATGATTCGGCAATCGAAATCTCAACTGACATTCAGTCGACCATACACCCGCACCCACACACTCGTCTGTCTTGGACCCGTCGGTATACAAATGAAAAAAGGAAAGATGTTTAATCTCTCTGAACCGCTGGCGTACCTCCGCTGATGGTAGCTAGTCTACCACAATGGTAAAATTGGGTGTTGCCCACGGCGCTATATTTGAATGAACCAGGGTATCGATAGTAGAGAGATCTATACCGACTTTGTCTGTGAGGTCTTGGAGTCTATTGCACAGATGCTTTCCGCCGCGGTGCTGTGGGCCTAACTGCCGGCGCAAAACATCCCTATTAGGATGTTGGGGCTGCCTGGCTATTTTAGCGGCGTAAGTCAGCGCAAGCTGGCCGCGTCTGAGACGGAGGGGAGGTACTCCCGACTCTACCTCTAGGCGCTCAGTGCGAGTGCACTTAAGGGCTCCAAGACAGACGCGTAAACACGCATTCTGCACAACATTCAGTCCTTTCAGAGTTGAGCTCGTTGCCGAGCCATACACGATTGACCCATAATCTACTTTAGATCTAATCAGGGATTTATATAACATCAGTAACTATCAGCTCCATTTGTGTCCAGAAATGCACTTTAGACATTTATTCTTTAACTGAAGAAATCTAGCTGAATTTTGAATAGGTATTGGGTGGTTGTCTAGAGTTAGCCTGATGTTGGGCTTTCTCCTATGGGTAAAGACCACGCCAATACTCTTTCTTATGGAAAACTTAAAACCCCATGGAGGCCCAGGTTATGAATCATATCCAGTGCCAATTGGATCTGATTTGGAGTGCCATAATGCACAGTCATCGGCGTATAGTGAGTATATAAGATTTCGAGATGGTAAAATGTCATTAATCATACATAAAAATAATGTTGGTGAAAAGACACTTCCTTGTGGGACCCCGTTTGCCTGGACAAAAATGTCCGAGAAAGTGACATTGTCAGAAAATAATTTGACAGAAAACGTTCTGTCAGATATGAAATTTTGGATAAAACAAGGCAAATTTCCACGTAATCCGAAAGCATAAAGTTTTCTGAGTAGGCCATGTCGCCATGTCATGTCGTAGGTTTTTTCTATATCTAAAAATATTGAAATAAAAAAATGTTTTTTGGCAAATGCCTCATGAATATGACTCTTCAGTTTTACTAGTTGATCGAGAGTTTGACGTCCCTTTCGGAAGCCGCACTGCTCGTCAACTAGTAAATTCCTGGTATTTAAAAAATGCAATAGCCTACTATTAAGAATTCTTTCCATGACCTTGCATAAGCAACTTGTCAACGCAATTGGGCGGTAAGATATAGCGGATTTGGGATTTCCCCCTCCTTTCAATATGGGAATGGTGTGGGCGAAGTGCCATGAATTTGGAAAAGTCTGGTTTTTCCAAATATCATTGTACACTTCTAGCAACTTAATCACGTCATCATGATTAAGATGCTTCATCATCTCATATCGAATCTCATCGGGGCCTGGGGATGTTCCTCTACAGGCTTCTAGGGCTCGGACAAGCTCGTTCATTGTAAGATCTTTATTATAATCAAAGTCATCTCCTGTGGCAAAGTGAATTGGTTGCAGCTCGGATGCTTCCTTGGTGGTCAGGAATGCAGGGTTGTAGTTTTCCGAGCTGCTTGTATAAGAGAACTGCCTGGCGATTATGTTAGCAATGTCTCTAGATGAATCATATTCATTTCCCTCATGGGTGATGTTTTTGATTTTTAATGATGTTCTTTTTTTATTGATTTTGTTGACAGTGAACCAAACCTCTGCAATGCTGGTATTGCTGTTAATCGTAGAGACAAAGCTTCACCAGGAGTCTCTTTTGGCTTGTCTGATTGTTCTTCGAGCCCTAGCTCTCGCTTGTTTGTAATTGCGAAAGTTCTCGTTTGTGATATTATTGTGGAAAAGCCTGTAGGCCCTATTTCGTTCACATAGCGCCCTGCGGCAATCTGGTGTCCACCATGGACTCTATGCTTAATGCTATCTGTCGAAGTCTTAGGGATGGTTGCCATTGCTGCATTTATAATACAATTTTGAACACTGTTTACTTTATCATCAATGGTTTCTCCAACAACTTCGAGCTTGACGCTCCTTGTGAAGGCGACCCAATCTGCTCTTTTTACGTTAAATTTGGGTGCTGAAGGCGTCCTCGTGGTGTCGCATGAATATTGAATACAAATAGGAAGGTGATCGCTTCCCAACGAGTCGTCAATGGTGTGCCACAGGCACTTGGCTGCTAGTGTTGAAGAGACCAGTGATTGGTCAATAAAGCTCAAATTACCGGTATTATCGTCCACTCGTGTTGGACTACCATCATTTAGAAGAACCAGATCAGAGTCGTTGATCAACTTAACTACTTGCTCACCTCTACCATTCACCCGCAGGGAACCCCATGATGTATGACGAGCATTAAAATCACCTAGAATTAATTTATTGTTTGGCAGACTGTCCTGAAGAGCAAAAAGCTCATCATAGATTACCATTTTATCAGGTGGACAATAAACTGAGCATATAGTCAGATACGTGTTATTGAATTTTACTTTGCATGCGACGTGTTCCAAAGTAGAATTAATCGTCACTTCAGTGAAAGGGAGGTTCTGGTGGATGTACATGGCGACTCCGCCTCCACCCCTTCCCTCTCGGTCTTTTCTACAAAAATGGTAGTTTCTTAGCGATACGACCTCGTCAGAGACTTGGTCGTTTAAGTGGCTTTCTTGTAGAGCGATAATATCGAGAGCATAGGACTAGGCTAATAATCTAAGGGAGTTTAATTTTGATCTAAGACTTCGACAGTTCCATTGTATAATGGTATACGCGTGGATTACGTTTTATGGGGTTTGGAAGTGCCTTGTCCGCCGGTTTTTATTTTCTTTTTTTGGGAGGGAGGCGCCTCCTCCTCTCCCTCGCTTCCCGAGGGCCTCTCTCGGGAATTTTTGGAGACAGTAGCCTCCATGGACTGCTCCCCTCTGCTAGAGAGACGCCTGGCAGAAGATGATCTGCTCTTACGAGCAGAACAACTACCAGACGAAGTTCTAGTAGGGGTCGCCTGGACTAAGATCCAGATTGTGATTTGGTATCATCCTCCTTATGATGCTTTTTTTGCTGGGTTGATTCAGCAATTTCCTTTATTGTTTTAGTCAATTCTTTAACTTGATTCATTAAATCTTTAACTGTTTCCTTCAATTCAGAAATTTCCTGGTCCTTAGCTGCGAGCTGCTGACTAATACTGCTTGCACTGGAAACGTTGTTGGTTACTGCTGAGGCGTAAGAAGTATTGGGTTTGCTTGCCAAACCGTCAACTTTCTTCTTGGCCTCACGGTAGCTAACATCGTGCTCTCTCATGTATGCCAATGTCTCAGTCTCCGTCTTCAGGCTGCTGCATTCAGCAGAGCCTGACTGATGGGGACCTCCACAGTTAGCACACTTGAGTGTCTTTTCCGTGCATGTAGTAGTATCATGGGCTCCAGCATATTTGTCTGTATCTTTATCATTGCATCGTAATGAGGTGTGTCCAAATTTTTGGCATCTATTGCAACGCATTGGTTTTTGGATATAGGGTCGAACTTGAACGATCTCATATCCAACTTTTACAGTACTTGGAATTTTGGGTGAGGAAAAAGTCAAAAAACACAATCCGGTTTTTACTCGCACATCTCCATCTTTCTTTGTCATACAATTTACCTCTACTACGCTTTGGTCTTTCATGGCCTCAAGAATTTCCCTTTCTTCCATTGTCCTCAAATCCCTGTGAAAGATTACTCCCTTACAGGTATTTGGGCCAACAGGAATAGTTACTTTAACTTGAAGGTCATGAATTTGCGTCAGTCTAAGCAAATCCTTAACCTGAGATTTAAATTGTACTTTCACAAGGAGGCTACCATCTCGCAATTTTCGGACAAAATCAAAAGTGCCTTCCACTTGACCATCAAGGACCTTCTTAATGATAAAGGGGTTGACATTTTTCAGTGATTGATTTTCATTCACGCATCTTATGTTCACACACCTTGCGTTCTCTGGAGGGATATCAATAAATGGTCTTCTGGGTCGGTCATTGGTCGGGGTTCCATTGGTGGTCAAAGTTGTCTTAGAAAGTTTTGGAGTCGCCCCTCCTCCTTGGGGAGGAGGAAGGGTAGCCGGGGGATCAACCATACTTGGGTGTCGGACCAGGTCCGAACCCTGGGCCAAAGCCCGTTGTCCTAAGGGGACTACCTTTCCCTTAACTGTTGGATCAACCTAATCCCAATAGCTAAGAGATTAAAAAGAAGTCTTTCGGTTACACGTCCTCGCCCCCCCCCTAGTGGAAGCCTGGTTGCGTTCTCCAGTACCAACTAAGGGATCGGAGTTGTGTGGAAGACACTTCCCTACCGCCGAACCTGCCAAATGCGAGGGACGGTAAGTAAATGCCCACCCCCCAAGCGAATACAGGAGCTCACAAGGTAAACTCCGGTAGGCTCAGGAAGGTCACACGTAAAAATGGAAAAAAAAACAGGGAAAGAAAAAAAGTTGCGCCCAAAGGACGCCCCAGACTACTGGGCCTCCCTACCCAGGGGTCACAGCCCGTAAGGGCTACCCTGGGGTAGAAGAGTGCTGCGGGTCTGGGGTGGGGGCCGACTACTCCTACTATAGTCTCGTGTCACCTGCAAAAACAAAAGCACTGAAGGTGCAGGCAAAGCACTAAAAGTGCGCAAAATATGTGCAAAGCAGCGTTTACTCTACTTTCCTTACGTTAATCAACACAGAAACAACAATATCCAGCGAAACAAGAGGCCCCGTAACCCAGGGTAACTCGAGTGTCACAAGATTTTTTGTTTGCTGCTGCTGTGTTTTCAACAAGGTGTGAGCTCTCCAAGGTCTCAGACACGAGTGTGCTGCCTTTTTCGGAAGGAGGTCAGCTATTTGAACCCAGGTCACCAAGGAAGGTTAAGACAAGGGGTGCATCTTGCGCATTCTAAAATTACTTTATATGAATTTCTTAGCGGAAGTACTCTTATAGTACTCTAATAGTACTCTTATACATCCCTTAGACTATTGCGTGACAATAAATTATGATCCATAAAGCCCAGAAATGTAAAGATATCAAGTGTAAAATATAATATAAAAGTTAAGCATAAAAAGAATTGTCGAGCTATAACTAAATTAGACTTATATAATGAAAATATTGAGATCAGAATAATACCTCAGTCTGGTGTTCTAACAGCAGACTTAAAGTGGAGGGTTCTTGGTTATAAGAGACTCAGTGGGCAAAGGTATATAAAAACACAAGAGGTCGGGCATTTTCAACATATAACTTCAGCTCTAGGAAGGAAATATACGTACACTTAGATGACGTGGAAATCAAATACGACGAGAAAAAACCCTTGACTTTATACTACCGGAAATCAGGTCAAGATGTTATCTCCTGAGGTTTTGGCGGGCGGACTGAGATGTGGTCTTTCAGCTCGACTTTCCACTTTTTTTTTATGAAGTTGCTCTCTCCATTATGTTCATAAAAGTATAAGAATGAATGTAATGCCATTTTAAGTTATGGGATGTTCTATACATATTTAAATATCGCTTTGTTTCGAAATTATTATCTTTATCATTATTACTGTTGTTGTTGTTGTTAGCAGTAGTTGATCCTTTGATCCTTATTTTGTAGATTTACAAGACATATGAATCCATCTATAAACAAGACACACCAATTCATCTATAAACATGACACGTGGATTCATTACAAACAAAACACATGAATCCACTTATAAACAAGACACGTTGATCCATTATAAACAAAACACACGAAACCACTTAAGGCGCTGTCACTAGCACTTTTCCGTCAATTTTCAGAAAAATTGTCAATTTTTGAGCGAATTGTCGTTATTCTAGTCAGCGGACTCAAATCAAGAACTATATTTTAAAATGTTTGTATTTGTTTAAAATCATTAATTATGATAAAATTTAATGAATCTTATTTTTCTTATAAATATTATGAAATGAACAAATATAAATATGCAAATCTAAATTTTATTTCCATAATGAAATAATGTTTTAAGTGCTCGATTTGATTGTTTACATCCGTCAGCCGCAGAGCGCGCCGTTTCTCCTCCAGCTTTGAAACACATTGGACTGTGCCAATTCTCTTGCATGGACACACGCCCTTCAAGAGGAATATTTGATTGAGAATATCTTCTTGCTTTTTCTTGTTACGCTCATCATCTGCTAAAACAAAGTTTAGCATCGCTGCGCACTGTCGCTTGCTCGGAACCTTTGTTTACAACTGCGAGTCGAGTACCGCATGACCGAGCCGATGGCACCTGGCGGTTAAGCACTAGTGTGACTGCGCACCTCCAAAAATTGACAATTTTTTTTTTAATTGACGAAAAAACGACGGAAAATATGCTAGTGTGACAGCGCCTTTACAAACATGACACATGAATCCATCAATAAGCAAACACATTAATCCATCTATAAAAAGACACATGAATCCATTTCTGTTACTGGTCGTCTTCTTAGCGTGTTATAGTAGCTCTTAGTGATAAGATTCAGCGTTGTAAAGCTAAATCTCGTGAAGAGAAAATGGTGATTTAAGACAAACGACTAATTTGTCAAGAGTTGCTATTCGTCTGCAGAAAAAAATGGATATATAACTTGTAAAAGAGTCAACCCTCCTGTTAGAGATTAAAGGCATGTAATTTCATATGATTTGCATATTTGATTGTCATAAAAGGGGCTTTTATATATATTATGACTTTTCTCCTTTTTCTTTCTCTGTACTCTTTGATATCTGACTATATATACATTATCATTTATTGTCAACAATGTTACAGGTTGAATAAAACTGTAGGATTTAGCAGGATATTTATTCCCGAGTAGTGATCTATTTTGTTGAATTATCATGCTGAGTAACTGATGCAACAGTAATCATGATGATACAAACAATATTGATAATATAATGATAACAGCCATATCAACAACAAAAGCAATTATCATCATTACAATCATTATCACCATCATTGCTATTAACATTATTATTATCACTATTACAACTGCTTGCTATTACCACAATCACCATTATAACATTTTTCCTTAGCACTTTCACAGATAATAACATGTTTCAATCTTATTACAATAAAGAACGACAGTTTACCTAAACTTTATTAGAGACAAGAAAAAGATGCATGATATAATATCCATTTTTACACCGAGGTTATCTGGTAATTACAAAGCTATGAATTGAAGTTTCCTCAAGCCCTATAGTATGATAAGTAGCTACTTGAAATCATGTACATCTCGCCCATAATGGGAAAAATAACTAATACATGCGCAGATGAGACCATACATACATGTGCATATGCATGCATGAATACATGCACATATATAAACAGATACATGGATAATTATTTGTGTGTGTGTGTGTGTGTCTGCATTTGTCACGATCTGCATGTTAAGAATATAAAAACGGTATGCCATTTACACGCACAGTTTACAGGGGGAGCGAGAAACAGCGAGGCACACGGACAGTTGTACAGGTGGTGATGCATTATATGTTAAAATAAACACATATATACGCATATAACATACATTATATATATACATACATATATATATATATGTATGTATATATGTGTGTGTGTGTATGTGGGTGTAACACACACACATACATATATCGTGTATTTACCCTCCCCCTCTCCTCTACCTAGATTACAGTGGCAACCTTCGAGGTAACAGAAAACGGAGCCACCACGCTATGGGAGACTTACCAAATCGCCCCAGACTTTCCCAAAAAGACGCTCATTATAGGAGACTGGACTCCACGACTCCTTAGAGACCAAGGAAGTGTCCTAGTGTCTCAGGTCGTCTCAGAAGGACACCGGGTCAGTCAGGAGTCGTGGAGTAAGAGGAGGGACATCCGGCAGAAGGTGATGAAGTATGGTGTGATGCGAGGACCTGTGGATGACCCTCTGAAACACCGAGACGATCTTTCGGGGCTTCACTTGCGCTGTGTTACTATGGAGGTAAAAAAAAAAAAGTTTTAGAATTTACATAGGTCGATAATACTTCTATTTTATTTTGTGTTGGTTATATTGTCATTATCATTGTCGATATTATTGATTTAATTTTAGTAATTGTGTCATGAAAATGCCACTCACACACGTTGGAATATTTGATTCAGTTTTGATTGCTCTCTCTCTCTCTCTGCCTCTCGTAGACACACACAAAACCACACACACACACACAAACACATACACACACAGACAAAGAGAGAGATAGAGAGAGAGAGACAGAGATAAAGACGATAGATAGAAAAGCAGACAGATATAGGCCAGTCTCATCAAGAATTTTACACCTACATTTTTTCTTTCCTTTTCTTTTGCCCGGCCCTTTATCAAGTTCAATTCCTTTCTTTTTTTCTTGATCAGGACCTTCGTTTCTTTCTTTCTTTTATCAGGACCTTCGTTTCTTTCTTTCTTTTATCAGGACCTTCGTTTCTTCCTTTCTTTTATCAGGACCTTCGTTTCTTCCTTTCTTTTATCAGGACTTTCGTTTCTTTCTTTTATCAGGACCTTCGTTTCTTTCTTTCTTTTATCAGGACCTTCGTTTCTTTCTTTCTTTTATCAGGACCTTCGTTTCTTTCTTTCTTTTATCAGGACCTTCGTTTCTTTCTTTCTTTTATCAGGACCTTCGTTTCTTTCTTTTATCAGGACCTTCGTTTCTTTCTTTCTTTTATCAGGACCTTCGTTTCTTTCTTTCTTTTATCAGGACCTTCGTTTCTTCCTTTCTTTTATCAGGACCTTCGTTTCTTCCTTTCTTTTTTCAGGACCTTCGTTTTCTTTCTTTTATCAGGACCTTCGTTTCTTCCTTTCTTTTATCAGGACCTTCGTTTCTCCTTCTTTTATCAGGACCTTCGTTTCTTTCTTCTTTATCAGGACCTTCGTTTCTTTCTTTCTTTTATCAGGACCTTCGTTTCTTTCTTTCTTTTATCAGGACCTTCGTTTCTTCCTTTCTTTTATCAGGACCTTAGTTTCTTCCTTTCTTTTATCAGGACCTTCGTTTCTTCTTTTCTTTTATCAGGACCTTCGTTTCTTTCTTTCTTTTATCAGGACCTTCGTTTCTTCCTTTCTTTTATCAGGACCTTCGTTTCTTTCTTTCTTTTATCAGGACCTTCGTTTCTTCTTTTTTCGTTTCTTCTTTCTTTTATCAGGACCTTCGTTTCTTTCTTTCTTTTATCAGGACCTTCGTTTCTTTCTTTCTTTTATCAGGACCTTCGTTTCTTTCTTTCTTTTATCCTGACCTTCTTTTCTTTCTTTTTTCATGACCTTCCTTTCTTTCTTTCTTTATCAGGACCTTCGTTTCTTCTTTCTTTTATCAGGACCTTCGTTTCTTCCTTTCTTTTATCAGGACCTTCGTTTCTTCCTTTCTTTTATCAGGACCTTCGTTTCTTCTTTCTTTTATCAGGACCTTCGTTTCTTCCTTTCTTATCAGGACCTTCGTTTCTTTCTTTCTTTTATCAGGACCTTCGTTTCTTCCTTTCTTTTATCAGGACCTTCGTTTCTTCCTTTCTTTTATCAGGACCTTCGTTTCTTTCTTTCTTTTATCAGGACCTTCGTTTCTTTCTTTCTTTTATCAGGACCTTCGTTTCTTCCTTTCTTTTATCAGGACCTTCGTTTCTTCCTTTCTTTTATCAGGACCTTCGTTTCTTCCTTTCTTTTATCAGGACCTTCGTTTCTTCCTTTCTTTTATCAGGACCTTCGTTTCTTCCTTTCTTTTATCAGGACCTTCGTTTCTTTCTTTCTTTTATCAGGACCTTCGTTTCTTTCTTTTATCAGGACCTTCGTTTCTTTCTTTCTTTTATCAGGACCTTCGTTTCTTCCTTTCTTTTATCAGGACCTTCGTTTCTTCCTTTCTTTTATCAGGACCTTCGTTTCTTTCTTTCTTTTATCAGGACCTTCGTTTCTTCCTTTCTTTTATCAGGACCTTCGTTTCTTCCTTTCTTTTATCAGGACCTTCGTTTCTTTCTTTCTTTTATCAGGACCTTCGTTTCTTCCTTTCTTTTATCAGGACCTTCGTTTCTTTCTTTCTTTTATCAGGACCTTCGTTTCTTTCTTTCTTTTATCAGGACCTTCGTTTCTTTCTTTCTTTTATCAGGACCTTCGTTTCTTCCTTTCTTTTATCAGGACCTTCGTTTCTTCCTTTCTTTTATCAGGACCTTCGTTTCTTCCTTTCTTTTATCAGGACCTTCGTTTCTTTCTTTCTTTTATCAGGACCTTCGTTTCTTCCTTTCTTTTATCAGGACCTTCGTTTCTTTCTTTCTTTTATCAGGACCTTCGTTTCTTTCTTTCTTTTATCAGGACCTTCGTTTCTTTCTTTCTTTTATCAGGACCTTCGTTTCTTTCTTTCTTTAATCAAGACTTTCGTTTCTTTCTTTTATCAGGACCTTCGTTTCTTCCTTTCTTTTATCAGGACCTTCGTTTCTTCCTTTCTTTTATCAGGACCTTCGTTTCTTTCTTTCTTTTATCAGGACCTTCGTTTCTTTCTTTCTTTTATCAGGACTTTCGTTTCTTTCTTTCTTTAATCAGGACTTTCGTTTCTTTCTTTTATCAGGACCTTCGTTTCTTCCTTTCTTTTATCAGGACCTTCCACTGACCAAGCTAACCGGGCCAGCAGGAGGTGTGGTTACGATGAGAGGCATCCTAGCGTCCCTCCTGGAGGAACTGGCCACTAGGACGAACATCACGTGAGAGGGAGGGGGAAAGGGGAAGGGGAGGAGCGGGGGGGGGGGAAGGGGAGAAGGGGGAGGGGTGGAGGGAGGAAGAGGGTGAGACGGGGGAGGGGGGGAGGAGGAGAAGGAGGAGGCGTGTAGAGGGGAAGGTAATGAAGAGGAGAAGGGAGAGGGCTGGAGGAAGGGAGGGGGAGAAGGGGAAGGTGAGGAGGTAGGGGAAGCGGGGGGAGGTGAGGAGGTAGAGGGAGAGGGGGGAGGTGAGGAGGGAGGGGGAGAGGAGGGAGGGGGTGAGAGGGGTGGAGGAAGGGAGAAGGTAAGGAGAGAGAGGAAGGGGTAGGGGAGGGAAGGGAGAGAGAGGGAAGGAAAGGGGAGGAAGGTGAGAAAAAGGGAGAGAAGGGAAGGGAGGGGCATAACCATTTGTATTTTTATCTCATGTCTGCTATTATTGTTATTATGTCCATCCCATATTATTTGCATATTTATGCTTTTACTATTTTATATAATGCACTCAATATGATTTGCATACCTTGTCATTCTCGTTGTTATATATATATATATATATATATATATATATATATATATATATATATATATATTTATTTATTTATTTATTCATTCATTTATCTTACCACACACACACACACAGATATGTATGTATATATATATATATATATATATATATATATATATATATTTATTTATTTATTCATTCATTTATCTTACCACACACACACACACAGATATGTATGTATATATATATATATATATATATATATATATATATATATATATATATATATATATACAAATTTTACCTCCCTGACCGGGACTTGAACCCATGCCGTAAGATTGACAGGTACGGTGGTGAGACCGATCGGCTACTCGACCCGCTAAAAGAATTGTCCAACCAATTGGACAATTCCCGCGGGCGCTCGGCAGCAACGGAATCACAAATTCAAGTCCCAAATCAGGTTACCGAGGTTATATATATGTGAGAAGATGATAGAACGCAGTAACGTATTTTAACCCACACAGGACGGGTGGTACAGCATGTGTACCGCGCATTCAAAAGCCCAGTTGCCGGGCGGCACAGTATTGTGCCAGCCATTCAATTGATTTAGGCCTAATAATTCGAACGCCCCGGCATTTGGACATTCAAGGCTAGAATTCCCCCGTCGGGAATGGGTTAATATATATATAAATTTTACCTCCCTGACCGGGACTTGAACCCACGCCGTAAGATTGACAGGTACAGTGGTGAAACTGATTGGCTACTCGACCCGCTAAAAGAATTGTCCAACCAGACGCCTTATGAGATGTCATGGAACTTACCTATGTGCTCTTAGCAGAGCAGTGATGGCGAATTTTTATGGAGAATTCCCTCGGGCGCTCGGCAGCAACGGAATCACAAATTCAAGTCCCAAATCAGGTTACCGAGGTTACATATATGTGAAAAGATGGTAGAATGCAGTAACGCATTTTAACATATATATACAAATTTTTTTACCTCCCTGACCGGGACTCGAACCCGCGCCGTAAGATTGACCGGTACGGTGGTGAGACCGATCGGCTACTCGACCCGCTAAAAGAATTGTCCAACCAGACACCTTATGAGACATCATGGAACTTACCTATGTGCTCTTAGCAGAGCAGTAATAGCGAATTTTTATGGAGAATTCCCGCGGGCGCTCGGCAGCAACAGAATCACAAATTCAAGTCCCAAATCAGGTTACCGAGGTTATATATATGTGAGAAGATGATAGAATGCAGCAACGCATTTTAATATATATATACAATTTTTTTTACCTCCCTGACTGGGACTCAAACCCGTGCCGTAAGATTGACAGGTACAGTGGTGAGACCGATCGGCTACTCGACCCGCTAAAAGAATTGTCCAACCAGACGCCTTATGAGCAGTGATAGCGAATTTTTATGGACAGCAACGGAATCACAAATTCAAGTCCCAAATCAGGTTACCGAGGTTATATATATGTGAGAAGATGGTAGAATGCAGTAACACATTTTAATATATATATATAAAATTTTACCTCCCTGACTGGGACTCGAACCCACGACGTAAGATTGACAGGTACGGTGGTGAGACCGATCGGCTACTCGATCATACGACGGGGGTTCAAGTCGCGGTCAGGGAGGTAAAATTTATATTTTTTCTCATTTTCAATACTTAAAATATTTGGTCGAATTCTAACCGTTATTTTGTCGTATTTAACTTAATCTTATTCAAACCCAACCTGTTGTAAAGCCACATTTTAATTTTACTTTGACCAATTTTATGATAAGTTTAACCTTGTGTTATCTCCAACTCTCTCTATCTCTCTTTCTCTCTCTCTCTCTCTCTCCCTCCCTCCGCTCCCCCCCTCTCCCCCTCTCTCTCTCCCTCACCACCTTCTCCCTCCAGGTACACCTGCAAGCGCTCCCGAGACGGCCAGTGGGGTGCGGTCGTGGGCGGCAGATGGACGGGTGTGGTGAGGGACCTTCTTGAAGACGTCGCTGACATCGGAGCCGCGGGAATGGACATCACCAAGAAGCGTAGTGAAGCTGTTAGTTATCTGCAGGGCATTGTGTCGAGTGGGTATGTGTGTTGTTGGAGAGTTTTTTTTTTTCTTTTCTTTTTTACGATAGTCTCTCTATCTCTATCTCTGTCTTTCTCTCTCTCTCTGTCTCTCTTGCTTTCTCTTCCTCTCTCCCTCCCTCCCTCTTCATCCCGCCCATCCTCCCCCCATTTCCTTCCATCCCCCCTTCCCCTCCCCCTCCTCCTCCCTTCCCATCTCTCCACGACCTAAAATTCCCAGAAATACCAACCTTGATCTGGAGACTCCACAAACCATTTCCTCCCCAGTTATCGAATCTTCATGAAAAAACCTTCCAACGACGACCACATGTGGACTGTCTACACTAAGCAGTTCAGTGTGCCTGCTTGGGGCACTATATTTGGCACTGTTCTCGTTCTTGTGGTTCTGCTGTACGTGACGACGCGCCTGTCACCACGCCAGCCGTCGTTCTCTTTCGTCGATTCCGCAACCGTGATTATTGGGTTCCTTTCTGGTCAAGGTAAGCTTCATGTTTTTCTGTTTTTTCGTTTTGTTTTTGATTCATACGGCCGTATCCCTATTCCTTTACCGTTGTCATGGTCATCGTAACGATACGACACTCGTAAGGTACGAAGGACGCTGGCGATGCTGTAATATTTGTATTTTGGGGGCAGTCGTTCCAATAATATTTCGTAAGAGGCGTCGGGACAAAGCGAAAACAAATGCGACTTAGGATGCATCAATGCGAAATCGACGGCGAAGATCATGGCACGAATATGACTAGCGATGCGGCTGATGATACAACTCGCGGTGACATCATGGCTGATGGTAAACTTCTCGGCAATTTCTAAGGATATCTTTAAATTACTAGCTGGGTCATCCTATCTCTAAATCAATATTTAGCAATGGATACCAGTTAAAAACAGCTACTAACACAAAGCCAAGCCCATTTTATCAGTATTTATAATTAGATAAAGGTATAAATGAAAACAATAACTTCACAATGCAAGAAGAGTAATTACCGCATTTCGCCCATATCCATCATAATCACTACCCATTGCGTCGTGCAGTTATCCAGTCTCATTCGACCCTCTCATTTACATTTGTCACTGTGTCCTCTGTCCGTCCTGTCAGGTACATCACAACCCTTGGTAAGCGCGTCCTGCCGGCTAGTAGTCCTCATGGGGCTTATGCTACAAGTCCTCCTGCTAGCTTACTACACTAGCGATCTCGTATCTAGTCTGAC